>NC_139967.1:27411864-28011864 GCF_963993115.1 Abramis brama | reverse complement strand
GGAATGACATGGAAGTGAGTAAATGAAGACATCATTTTCATTAATGGATGCGCTATCCCTTTAAAATTAAGTACAATACTGTTTAAAAGTTTGGGGTTAGTAAGACTTTTTTTAAAGTCTTTTAAAAAAGGCAAGAAGGAAGAAATTAATACTTTTATTCAGCAAAGATTCATTAAATCGATCAAAAGCTGTTAAAAATTTTTTTTATTTCAAATACATACTGTTCTTTCTATTCATCAAAGAATCCTGGGAGAAACATGTAATGCACTTTAAATATTAAGCATTTAATATTTTATGTTTTCAACATTAATAATAATAAGAAATGTTCAGCAGAATGATTTCAGAAGGATCATGTGACACTGAAGACTGAAGTGATGATGCTGAAAATTCTTCTTTGCATCACAGAAATAAATTACATTTTAAAATATATTCAAATAGAAAACAGTGATTTTAAAATGTAATAATATTTCACAAGATTACTATATTTATGATCAAATAAATGCAGCCTTGGTGAGCATAAGAGACTTCTTTCCTGAACATTTAAATAATCGTACAGACCCCAAACTTTTGAACGGTACTGTGGGTAAAATATACTATTGTCCATGTCTTCAAAGCAAACTAAGGTACAAAAAAATTATTAAATAAATTAAATTATAAATAAATAAACAAACTAACAACACACATAGGCAATGCATGTAAAACTAACAAAGGAAGGGAAAAAAAACATCACAGAAATACACATGTACTTTCTCCCTGGTTCGCACACACATTCTGTTCCTCATCTGTCAGCTGTTGTAAACAGCTTCATAAATATAGATTGGATTCGGGCAGCCTACTGTTATATAAACACCATGAAGGAAATAGATGCACTGCACCTCTAACCTCTCATAGAAAATGCCAGAAAACATATCACAAATCTCTCTGATTACGAAGCCTTAATTAGCCATACCACAAACAAAAATCCTCAAAGGCATGTAGTGATTGAAGTCTCACTGAGTGTCGACAAAGACGGTCAATTGAGCTTTACCAGACACTCGAGAACAGAGGAGACTTTGCGTGTGTGCTGTATCACAGCACTAAGCTGTTTGCCAGAAAACATTAATTAAAAGGGTATATTTGTCTATGCTAATGACAAAAGAAACTATGTGTAGGAATCCAGAGGGAAAGGAAAAACGAGGCACCAGAGCTTCATAGTGGCGCTGTAATTGAGAGGTTGTGATTAGCAAATTTCTCAGGATCATCAAATGTCCTCTAATTAAAAAAACACTTGATTTGTGATCTCATCGTTATTAGAGCGACATGATTGGCACATGTGTAATTGAACCATTTAACGTGCTAATTAACTTTGATTGGCATCTGACAGTAGAGGAGAAAGACATTAAATGGAATTATAAAATATTACAGTGATTATCATCATATCAACTGCTCGGGTGATCTTTCCCTGGGGAAAGGGGTAGACTTGTTCACTTTGTTAAATGACACAGAATTTCTACTCCTTTATTTTCCTAAAAGCTGAAGTGTCAAGGAGTTTTCAAGCACAAGTGTCACATTACATGTGTAACAACCTAAAATTGCCCTGCAAGTCACCTCTAGAGATTACTAGGGGATTTTCTTTTACAATTCCTATGTTTATGATGGCTTGTATGAGTTGTTTGTTGTTTTATTTTATTGCAGGTTACTACTACTACTACTACAAAAAAATGCAAATCTATATTTGTAAAGAACAAAAAGCTATACAACCAAGCCAAACTGAAAAAATCTATGAGAAGGTAAAACAAATTGTGGCATTAGCTAAATGTGCACACAGTTATTTCAACCAAAATACAACCAAAATCCAGAATAAGTTAATAATATAGGGGCCGTTTACACGACACTGTTTTCAACTAAAAACGGAAGAATTTTTATGCGTATGGGCATATGGACATCATCACAAGTGGTTATAAGAATTACACAAATCAACACAAATTATAGCATACTGTCATCATGAAAAAAATTATATTCCTTACAACAGACTCAAGGATGATACATGTTTTAAAGCCTTTGTGTTCAAAGGATTTGACATTTTCTTAAAAGAAGTAAAAAGGGACATTATATCAGAGGAGAACATTCTAAAATTGGGATTACAGTGAATGTAAGCTTTGTAAAGATGAAATTTAGCCAGAAGACAAAGTAATAGTATAGTATTATCAAGATTAACATCCTTAGAATGAAAATCGGGCAAAATGTCTATAGGCATGTGCGTTCGGCTCGAGTGCACTGTAGTAAAAGAATGAGTATGTGTGCAGGCACGTAGTCTTTCTTTACAAAATGACATCGCCAACTACTTGTCTGGCATGCATAATACAGCGTTATTAGTCGATTTCGCGGATCCATGAGAACGGGGATCTTTTTGATAACGTTGTCATCTGTACAAAGAAAAAACTTTTTAGTTTTTAGTAAAGCATTGTCGTGTAAACGTACCCATAGGCAACACATTAGTGTAGGGTCCAGTTATCACTAACTTTCCTTATTAGCATGCATATTACTAGGATATTGACTGTTTATTAGTACGTATAAAACACATATTAATGCCTTATTCTGGATGACCATATTCTACATCCCTAATCCTGCCCAATATCTAAATTTAACAACTACCTTACTAACTATTAATAAACAGTAATTAGGAATTTATTGAGGCAAAAGTCGTAGTTATTTGTTTGTTAATAGTGAGAATTGGACCCTAATCTAAAGCGTGACCATAATGCACACTACAGTTTCAAAAGTTTAGGGCCAGTAAGATTTTTGTTGCTGTTGTTGCTGATGAAAGAAATTGATCATTTTATTCAGCAAGGACACATTAGATTGATAAAAAGTGACAGTAAACACACTTTCTACTTTCTTTAAATATTTTTTTTTTATTTCAAATAAATGCTGTTCTTTTAAACTTTCTATTCAATAAATAATCCTGAAAAAAAAAAATGTATCAAGGTTTCCACAGAAATATTCAGCACAACTGTTTTCAACATTGATAATAATAAGAAATGTATCTTTTTGAACACTAAATCAGCATATTATAATTATTTCTGAAGAATCATGACTGGAGTAATAATGCTGAAAATTCAGCTTTGCCATTACAGGAATACATAAAAAAATATACTATTTATTTTAAATTGTAATAGTTCACAATGTAAATATTTCACTGTTTTTACAGTAATTTTGATGAAATAAAAACAGCCTTGGTGAGCATTTAGAGACTTAAAAAATCATTAAAAAAAACCTTAACGACCCCAGACTTTTGAGCATTTGTGTAAATACTGTACAATGCAGACAAAGAGAAACAAATGAAAATAAAATGCAATATATTTCTTGACAAAGATATCACCAGGTCTTTGCTGATTCCAAGCCATAAACATTTTCTTATCTGAAACTTCAATTTAGGACACACACCAAGAAATTCAAAGACAATGCATTTAATTGTTTTTCTCAATGTTATGACTAATTTACCCCACTCATTTGATATAAGAGAACACATAAGAAAGTCTATGAGTGCTCACCTGCTTTACACTCGCATGCAGCATACAGGTAGTTGTTGGTGCGCAGGAGTTTGCACTGGCCATAGGTGCCGCAGTCATTGATGCAGGGGGTCAGGTAAGAGCGAAGGTACACCTCAGCTGTTACATTAGTACACAGCTCAAACCTACAGAAGAGGGTTTTTTTTAGGTTGAACTCAGTCACATTCATTGTACTTTCTTAGAAAATAGAGAGCAGCACAGCCTTATAAATAAATAATTTTGTGTTCCATGGATGGAAAAAAGTCACACAGGTTTGGATCAACATGAGGGTAAGTAAATGATGATAGAACCTTCATTTTTAAGGTGAACAATCCCTGGGATGGAAGTTAAAACTAATTAAAAATTACCTCACATTCAAAGGTGAGGAGACATGCTATAATCTCTAGTGGGATGGTAGTAGCCTCTGCGTGCAATTTCAAATGAAGATGTCAAACTTTACCTGAACTCTCCCTGTCAGAGCTAATTTTCATTTTGAATGAGATAAAGTACGGTTATGAGAAGCTATGTCAACATAAAAGAGAATATATGAATTGTTTTAAGTATTTCAAAGCAAAGGATACACCCCACAGTTCACATGCTGCTACTACTGAATGTGCTAAATGTGGATGAGGGTAAATATGTGGGGCCCTATTTTACACCCGGCGCAATGCAGAGCCAAGCGCAATGCAAGTGTTTTTTTGCTAGTTTCAGCCCGACGCAGTTATCATTTTCACGTCCTACGCCACGTTGTTTAAATAGCAAAATTTGATGCATTTGCGCCCATTTGTGCACCCATGGGCGTGCTGGTCTGAAAACGAGGTGTGTTCTGGCGCATTGTTGGCACGTTGCTATTTTGAGGCAACAGAAATAGACTGCGCCATTGACCAACTGAAACCTGGTCTAAAGTCAATGCCGCAATATTTTATTTAAAGAGCACTTTAAAAATGTGCGCCTATAGGCGGGTCCACAACGCGCATACACTCTGCTTATTAAACACACAGGGACGCACGTACATCAGCACACAAACATGCCAAATATTTAAAATAAAAGGATTACAATGTAAAAGATTATTATTGTGTACATAAAGATATGGTGGAATTTGGCTTGTCCCGTAGATGGTCTGCTTGCGCACTTTTACCTTGCGCACGAGCAGTTCCGTTTGCGCTCTGGAGACGTGTTCTGTCTTTCCACTATCAAATGTAAATAGCGAATCTACCATGGCGTGAGCGCAACTGGCATTTAAAGGGAATGGGAGATGAGACTCTGATTGGTTTAACGCACGTAAATCCCAAAACACAACCATTACTCATTAAGAGAATAGGGACAACCCTTTTAGACCATGCGCCTGGCACGCCGACCATTTTTCCCGTCGTTAAACTAGCATAAGTGGATTCGGACGATCTTGATCTGACTGTTAGCCAGCGTCGGATTCTTCACACTGCTCTAACTGCAGCCAAAAAGATAATCTTCAAGATTTGGCATGAGCCTACAATTCCAGCAGGTAAATTGTGGCTCATAGAAATTAAATACATTGCACTATTAGAACTTACTACAGAGAGAATTAACAAAGCCAAACCAAAAACACTTAAGGCCTGGACTGAATTTGTTACAAAGCTATCTCATATAATAACTCAGTAGGCCACCCGTACTGATTACTTCTGAGCGTTATCAAGGAGGAGCAGTGGAAATCCTGGAGCTGTGCTGGTGTTGTTAATCCACCCCCTAACTTATTCATTTATTTATTATAAATAATTATTATTATTTTTTTATTTATTGTACAAGCAAACCCTGGTCTTGTACATAGTTATTTGTGGTCGCACTTGTGGACCATGTTCAACCTTGAAAAAATAAATAAATAATCATAAAAAAAAAGTGGATTCGGACACGCCCTAAGTGAACTTGTGCCGTGCGCTTTAGATCATGCGCTTAGATCGTTAAAATAGGGCCCATGGAGTGCTATGAATATTCTACCTCCTTTTCTCAGCTTCGAAAAAATGTAGACTGCTAAACTGAGGTCTGATAATTTAGTGTAAAAACACCGATTCTATATTTGATGAGATTCAAATGTCCTCACCCGTGTTCAGTGGCACACAGAGAGCGCAGGCTCAGATACCACGTTCCCGTCTGTGGGTAGGGTATCCTCAGCTTGGTGATATTTGTGGTGGTGTTAATGGAGAGATGAAATCCTGAAACTGATTCTGAAGAGGAAAGAGCACAAACAGGTAAAGGACAAGACAAATGCTATCAAATTCCACCATTGGTTATGACTGAACTCACAGTTATTATTGTGAGAGTTCTAAAGAAAACTGCACAGATGAGTGATGTGCTTAAAACTTAGGTTATGTACCATAAAATAAAATGAATGTGGTAGAAGCAAGTTTACCACATCCCGCCTGCAACTATGAGATGCAATTTATGTGGCATTTGCATATAAATGTTGACATCTTCCTTTGTTTGACCTGAATTGTTTCCTAAAAAGGCATTACATTATTTTTAGTGCCGTGATTTTGGATCAAAGCCAATAGGGAACTCATGAAATGGTATACATTGAGAGATGTCTTCATGAACATTATAGCAAAGGGCACTGGCCCAAAGTAATTTAAAAGACAACCAGAAATAAATTGAAACATTCCCTACACATTTTTTCTTCCCAAAATTCAGTTAAAAGTACATAAATAAATAGATAATAAATAATACAATTGGCAGCCTGTGGCTCCCAAAACCTTCAGAGCAAAAAATACAGCAACAGTTTTTTAGGCATTATGAGATGTTTTAAAGTTCATAACTATAATGTATATTCAATTCATATTCATTCAACTAGCATATTGCTAATTTATATTAATACATATTAATACATGCTAATACATATTTAAACTACTAAAATCTGCTTTTACCTTAAATCATGCTGACAACCACCATAATATGGTACAAAAGAAAGGCCACATCAATTAGTGTAAATCAAAAATACATATATAAAAATTGGACAGAATTATCCTCACAAAGACAAAATATGACACTAAAATAATGCCATCAATATTTACAAAACAACATTAAATATAAACCAGACAATGGCACATAACTGATTACAAAAAGAAACATACATATTTTAATAATAAAATAATATCAATCATTTTACTATTTTTCACTGCAAATACATATAAATAGTAATACAAATTATTACTATGAATAATAATTAGTGCTGTCAAAATGATTAATCGCAATAAATCGATTCTAAAATAAAAAATGTGTGTTTATATAATACATCTGTGTGTATATACTGTATATATATGTGTGTATGTATGTATGTATATATATACTGTAGGCTATATATATGTGTGTGTGTGTGTGTGTGTGTGTGTGTGTGTGTGTGTGTGTGTGTGTGTGTGTGCGTGCGTGCGTGCGTGTGTGTGTGTGTGTGTGAGGGGCCGTACAAGCCAAAATCCATTCTTCTACTGTCACAAACATACATTCTCCTTTCACATACATACATTTCTCTCACACACACTTACATTCTCCTTTCACATACATACATTTATACGCACAAACACATACATTCTCCTTTCACATTCATACATTTCTGCTCTCACACACACATACATTCTCCCTCATATATTTGTTGTTATTTTTTTTGGTATCCATTAATTCCTCTTTAAGCAGGAAGTGACACTCAGACCCGGAAATACATATGCAAGACTTACTCAGCTCTTCATCACAACTTTACAATGATGCTATTCAAAGTAATCCTGTTTTCTTTTCAAGTGCAGTTTTTCTTTTTGGAGTAGGCCTAAGTAGCAATGAACATGAAGGGCCCTATCTTGCACCCAGCGCAATTGACTTTGTACACCAACTCATGTATCATTCCTATTTTGCATCCGACGCACAGTGGACTTTTCCCTCCACAGACGCACGTCGGTAAATTAGGGAATGAACTTGTGCTCCCGGGGGCAGTTCAGCGAAAAGAGGAGGCATGTTCCGGCGCAAACATTCCATGGTGCTATTTTGCAGTTCCAGAAAACAATTCCAAAGTCAGTGGCGCGTTTTCAGTGGCGTGTTCAATTGCTATTTTAAGGGCGCATGCTTGGCCATGATGTAGTGTGTGCACAACGCACATACACTTTGCTTCTCTCACACAATTGCCATTTTTGCAAACCATACATAATTACAAGGAAAAATATTCCACATGAGGGAAATCATTGTGGTGTCCTTGAAGGTGTGAAAAAATAGACATAAATCTAGCTTACACATTTACCAAAATTATTATACGCCTGTTTAACCGAAGCTAATTTGGGTGGGTTTCTCCCATCTCCAAACAGTGTCACTTCCCTGTCTTTTACGGCCCTGACGAGAATGTCGGTCTCCTCGGCTGTGAACCGCTCCAGGTGTGCGCCTGGCAAATCCGCCATTATAATAGCAATCCGCCATGGAACAAGCGCGTCTGCTCTTAAAGGGAATGTGAGATGATGCTCTGATTGGTTTATTTCACGTTACGCCCAAACCACAGCTATGAGTAATGTAGATACTTCAGACCAACCCATTTTAGATTTGCGTCGGGCGCAAGAGTCATTTATCCCGCCGGTAGAATAGCAACAGCGCCCGAGATTCGCCCACGAAGTTACTTGCGTTTCGCGATTGATACTTGCATTTCAGATCGTTAAAATAGGGCCCGAAATCAGACAATAATAATGTGCTAGAATGTACTGACCAAATGCAAAGAGAAACAGATTATTTTGTGCATGACAGGCTGCATTGAGAACTTTGTGATCACATTCAAACCCTATGTGGATTTCGGTCAGTCTCAAGATTTGTTGAGGATTCAAGAAATAGAGCAACAGTAAATACATTGGAGGGACTGCTTATGAATCCAGACAAAGAATCAGGTCTGAGAACAGTTATATCCTGTTGCACACACAGAAGAGGCTGTTTCTGGTGGCACATCTAAGTTTTATTTCTGTCACACACTGTAGGCTACAATCTGCAAGTTCAACAAAGACAACAATAAATTTGTTTTTGTTTCACAGTGTTGAAATAGCTGGCAGTGTGACTTCTTCGTGTCAAAAAGTGAAACGCTCTTTCAATTAACTCACATTACACATTTATCTGATACTGTATGGTCACAGAAAGTGAAACAGTGTATTCCACCAAATAAAACAATACTGACATTAACATTTCAATAATCAGATAAAGCTCAATTAACATACACCAACTCTATACAAGCATTTTACGTAGCTATTTAACTTTATAACTGTAAACTCTCTTTACAAAAACATTGAGTGCACTGAAAATTAATCTCTTTTAAAGTCCACCTGAAATCAAAATTGACCCTATTTACTTTGTTAGCGCATATTACTAGTCTTGTGGTGAACAATTAATCCGTGCAAGTTAATACACAGAAAAAAATAGTTTGCCGTGGTAATCTTTAATCAAAATCTGAAAAGTTTCTTCCGGTCTGGAATGGCGTTCCTTCTCTGATGACGTCAGTTTGATGGCTTGGGGTGAAAACGCTTAACCACTCCCCTCAAACCTCATAGTCAGTCTGCTATGAGCGAGAGATGGAGAGGAGGAGCGCTAAAGTAAAACCCTGCCCTCTGTTCAATATTCCGTTTCACTTGGAAATACGTCACAACACTAAAGAAAAGTCGTTTGCAACTTCCGGTTCACGTGGACTTTAAACATTAAAAAAGTTCTCTCGCTGCTGTTCCTGAATTTACCGTAATCATAGTAATAGGCGCAGACGCACACCCATTTTTTTGGCAGCTGGCTTGACTGTGTATTTTCAAACCCCGGCTGGCTTGACCGCAGTCCGGTGACCCCGATCGGGCCAGACCTGCCCTCCGTTTTCATTATACGCCTTCCGTTTCCACTATACTCTCTCGCACACATATACATTATTCTCTTACATACATATTTTTTTCAGACATACATACATTTTCTTCTTACATACATTTATTATTTATAATATTAAATGCATACTTTGAATGCATTTGCATAAGAGTAAAATGTATATGTAAAAGGAGAATATATGTGTGTGAGAGTAGAAATGTATGTATGTGAAAGGAGAATGTATGCGTGTGAGAGTAGAAGAATGAATTTTGGCTTGTTTGGCTCTTCATAAATAATAATATATATTTTACAGTAAATCTTTCCAATAAATGTACTAATTTATTTTTTTCCACTGTAAAGCCTACTGTAAGGTAATTTACAGTTAACAAGATTTTACCATAATATTTTAGCACTCTTTTTATTCATATCCAAACTTTTTCACAGAATGGGAGGGTGAGGATAACTACAACATAGCTTAAAACATCTCAGATATGATCATAGACTGTCTTACCAGATTCACATGAGACTGATGTGTTGTCATGAAGAGACAGCGGCATCCCATGATTCAGGCAGCCAAAGATCGTAATATTCTCTCCTCTTACTGAAGACTGGAAGGGGAAAAAAGAGATAAAGTAATCCAGTTTGAATCCTGTTGAAGATAAGTGAACATCATAGTTAATTAACAAGCCGGTGACACAAAGCAGGTCAAAGGAGGGTTTGGCGGGTAAAGGAGAAGGCTGTGATATAATCGTTCGAGATGTGATAATTTCATAGGAATATCAAAGGGAAAAAGATTCTTTGTAGCTGAACGAAAGGCCAATCATCTCCCACCGCGAGCCTCCTATCCACAGACGTCTGAAAATAAAGACGTTCGCCCTTGCCTTTCACCCTGTTCATAAATAATACATGATGAATGGCTTGATGAATAAGCAAATCCAGGACATGAGGCAAATTAGTGATCGCTCTTACACAAACTTTGGAGGAGAGATAGGAAAAATAACACTTTGAAGCAAAGTATCATGTTCTCTGACTAATCAGAGTTGTTCATTACATTTTACGATAGAAATCAGTCGGACAGCCTGTGTTATTGGTTAATAATTCAATGACATGTCTTGTTCTTGGTGCCATTTCAACGCCAAAGAAGGCATATACTGTATATGTCCTCTGGGAGGGCTCCAAAAAGTCAATCATCTGGACCTAAAAAAAACCCCGTGTGTGTTTGTGTGTGTGTGCGTGTGTGTGTGTGAACACACCCCTATACAGTGAGGAAAATAAGTATTTGAACACCCTGCTATTTTGCAAGTTCTCCCACTTGGAAATTATGGAGGGGTCTGAAATTGTCATCGTAGGTGCATGTCCACTGTGAGAGACATAATCTAAAAAAAAAATCCAGAAATCACAATATATGATTTTTTAACTATTTATTTGTATGATACAGCTGCAAATAAGTATTTGAACACCTGTCTATCAGCTAGAATTCTGACCCTCAAAGACCTGTTTGTCTGCCTTTAAAATGTCCACCTCCACTCCATTTATTATCCTAAATTAGATGCACCTGTTTGAGGTCGTTAGCTGCATAAAGACACCTGTCCACCCCATACAATCAGTAAGAATCCAACTACTAACATGGCCAAGACCAAAGAGCTGTCCAAAGACACTAGAGACAAAATTGTACACCTCCACAAGGCTGGAAAGGGCTACGGGGAAATTGCCAAGCAGCTTGGTGAAAAAAGGTCCACTGTTGGAGCAATCATTAGAAAATGGAAGAAGCTAAACATGACTGTCAATCTCCCTCGGACTGGGGCTCCATGCAAGATCTCACCTCGTGGGGTGTCAATGATCCTAAGAAAGGTGAGAAATCAGCCCAGAATTACACAGGAGGACCTGGTCAATGACCTGAAAAGAGCTGGGACCACCGTTTCCAAGGTTACTGTTGGTAATACACTAAGACGTCATGGTTTAAAATCATGCATGGCACGGAAGGTTCCCCTGCTTAAACCAGCACATGTCAAGGCCCGTCTTAAGTTTGCCAATGACCATTTGGATGATCCAGAGGAGTCATGGGAGAAAGTCATGTGGTCAGATGAGACCAAAATAGAACTTTTTGGTCATAATTCCACTAAACGTGTTTGGAGGAAGAAGAATGATGAGTACCATCCCAAGAACACCATCCCTACTGTGAAGCATGGGGGTGGTAGCATCATGCTTTGGGGGTGTTTTTCTGCACATGGGACAGGGCGACTGCACTGTATTAAGGAGAGGATGACCGGGGCCATGTATTGCGAGATTTTGGGGAACAACCTCCTTCCCTCAGTTAGAGCATTGAAGATGGGTCGAGGCTGGGTCTTCCAACATGACAATGACCCGAAGCACACAGCCAGGATAACCAAGGAGTGGCTCTGTAAGAAGCATATCAAGGTTCTGGCGTGGCCTAGCCAGTCTCCAGACCTAAACCCAATAGAGAATCTTTGGAGGGAGCTCAAACTCCGTGTTTCTCAGCGACAGCCCAGAAACCTGACTGATCTAGAGAAGATCTATGTGGAGGAGTGGGCCAAAATCCCTCCTGCAGTGTGTGCAAACCTGGTGAAAAACTACAGGAAACATTTGACCTCTGTAATTGCAAACAAAGGCTACTGTACCAAATATTAACATTGATTTTCTCAGGTGTTCAAATACTTATTTCCAGCTGTATCATACAAATAAATAGTTAAAAAATCATACATTGTGAACAAAAACTTTGTTAGATGTGATTAATCTCTTTGACAGCAGTAGTAATATATATATATATATATATATATATATATATATATATATATATATATATATATATACAAACATTAGGCTTATATTTGTTTTATATTTATATGTTTATATTCTTTAAATGTTTCTCTATTGGTTAAATTTATAACCCTGTCTATAAATATAAATATATAAAATATATAAAAAATAAATGCATAGATATTATAATATAAAAATAACCATGTGCTGAGAAATTCTATACTATTCCAATTTGTAATATCTTGCAAGCTTTAGTCATCCATAACAGCAAATCTATGGCATTGTCTCTTCCTGTATATGGCCTGACAGCTTTACACAATAGACAATGAAAAACAAGAACCGCTGTCTGTGACATATAAATATCTGCAACCATGTAATCTGAATGAACCAAGAGTGTCTCAAACACAGGCTTTTTTCGAGCCAGTGTTTTTAGTAATCAGTACAACAGCAACTGGAATTTCCTGGCTTCTCTTTTGCTCGATATTCAGCGTGGAGTGCTTTAATGTCAATGCTGTGCCAAGCACCTGTGTTGAGCTGGCCTCAGACCAGACCCCAATCAGGGATGTACGTTTTTAACAATGACGGATGACCAGCTGAGTTCACTCAGGCCAGCTCTTGGCTGTCATTCAAGACGGTTTAAAAATTAACAGCCCAGAAAAAAAGTTTCCTTCATGCATTTCAAAACTGTACTGACCACAAGATGGTTGACAGATCTGCCGTCAAATGTTAAAGCCACATCTACCGCAGTATTGGAATTCATTAGACAGGGCAACACCTGATGAGCGGAAATAATTGATTGTAGAAGAAGCAATGATAAGCAGCATTTGCTGTTAAGAATGAATATTCCGCCAATAACTAGGATAAAATGGACTAGTTTTGTTCAGTATAATGTTTGTGGACGTTTTGAAACACACTTGGCAAAGGGAGCAATGAAAGACAACTTCAATGCCTCTTTATTTTTACCCAGAATGCTACCGGACTACTATTAAATTTGTGATGAAATGGAAGTAGCGACAGATCGTTCCTTCTGTTACACATAGTGAAACAGATTACCGAAAAAGAAAAGAACAGTAGGATGGAAACTTGTTTCAGTTCATTGGTTGTTGATTAGATGGAGGCAGATCTGAATGCGAGCTTGCAGTCGATTGTAAGAAAGGATGGGGTTTTAAGCTGACTTAATGATTGGAGAAGTCCGGCATACGTCACCAGAGAAACAGTTTTATCCGAAGATCAAGTTACGACATTTTGATTACAAATTACGAGGTAAAAAAAAATAAAATTTCTGTATGAGCGAGTCATTCACTCAACAGATTTGTTCAAAAATGCTAATTAGAAATGGAAGATTTGACTCAGTGAATCATACACACTGATTCGTTCAAAAATGCTGATCCATTGAGCAATGAAACGCCACTACTGCTTTTTGCTTGTAAATGTGCGGACTTTGTTTGGGACTATTTTTGCTGGCAGAGAAAATGCAGACAAAGTAACTAGCAATATTGTATCTAAAATATAAGTTACTCAAAATTTAAATTCTTATTTATTGAACTGCTGTATAAAGAATGCAATGCAATCACACATGCAATCATGTTGCTTTCCTTGTGATAATGCTTAAATATCAATTAAACTAATACAACAATATAACTATAAAATTAAGTAGGACCTTTTATTCTACTGACTGTGTTTAAATGTTAGCCAAACTGAAAGCATTATATGCTGTCAGAGTAAAATGGCTGAATTACATCTAATTAAGGGAAGCACAGAGAGCTTAATAAGCTGAAGAACAAGGAAGGAAGAATGACACCCAGATGGGAGGAAAATCAGATTTAAAAATACACTCTGTGTCTCTGCTCTCCAAAGCTGATGGGGTCCAGTTATTTAGATCTGTTTCAGCTCTTTTCATGTGACAGTACTCTGAACTTTTTTCAGCTTTTCATCTTCAGTCAATGGAGTATAAAAAGAAAAAAAACGTAATTTAACTGCAAAGTCTTTCAACTGCAGTGCCATTAGAATCAGGCTAGGTTCCCAAAGCACTAGAAGACATTAGTCGCACATAAGTACTTAATATCTACGGCAAGTATCCCAAAAGCGTTGTTTCCTATAGCAGTGAGTGAAAATCTTTGAAAAAGAGTGAAAAAGAGCCTCTGACCACTCGTAACCTATTACTTGAAGTTGAGAACTTTCCACTTACTTTTGCAGTTTATTGGGGAAAAGGGACAGAAATGCATCTTTATTATTGCAAAGTTACTGTATACTATATTCAAGAATAAAAAGTGTTGGTAAAAAAAAATAAAAAATACAATATTTTACAGTCATACGCATGTCACACGATAGGTTTCAATTGCATAAGGGCAACAGGGTATAACTTTGCAAAGGCCTAATCTGATAATAACTAACCTATTCAAAATAGAGGGATAATAAATTATCTATAATAACAATAATACTATTAATATTCATTTTATTGTTATTAATATTCTTCTTATTTATCATTATTACTATTATTATTATATAAGGAATATGAAACCCTGCAACAGTTCTCATGCATACATAAATAAATAAATAACAATGACATTTGAGTGAGTGTCTCCTAAATGAGAACACGTACAGTAAACCTTCAAAAGAACAGTCATACTGTGTGTAATTACACAACATACAATAACTTCTACTTAAAGGGATTGTTCACCCAAAAATGAAAATTCTATCATTAATTACTCACCCTCATGTCGTTCCAAACCTGTAAGACCTTTGTTCATCATCGGAAAACAAATGAAGATATTTTTTATGAAACCTGAGAGCTTTCTGACCCCCCATAGACTTCAACGTTATTACCACTATCAAGGCCCAGAAAGGTAGTAAAGACATTGTTAAAATAGTGACTACATGTGACGAGAATACTTTTACAACTTTATTTAACAATTTCTTCTCTTCTGTGTCAGTCTCTGACAAAGTTTGTGACATACAAAAAAATACAAAAAGTATTCTCATCGCTTCATAACATTAAGGTTGAACCACTGTAGTCACATGGACTATTTTAACGGTGTCTTCACCACCTTTCTGGACATTGAAAGTGGTAATCGCGTTTCAGTCTATGGGTGGTCAGACAGCTCTCAGATTTCATCAAAAATATCTTCATTTGTGTTCTGAAGATGAACGAAGGTCTTATGGGGTTGGAACGACATGAGCGTGAGTAATTAATGACAGAATTTTCATTTTGGGGTAAACTAACCCTTCAACGTGTTTACATATTGGTTGCCATTCCATTGTACAATAACAAACAATACAAGCTGAAATAATATTCAAAATGTGATTTGCAACATTATATGCATGTCTAGCAGCAATCAATATTTCCTGTAGTGAATACTTAAATTCTATTTGCAATATTTTTAACCCTGCCAACTGATTACAAATATGTTATTTTGTTTGTCCTCCTGAGGCTGACATTTTCTGTTATTAAACCTTTGTTTTTAAAATGTCTTCCGAGGGACCCGGTACATTCACTAGCTGCCTTCAGACTTGAAGGGCATAATTACCTCATGAGCAACAAGCACTTGGTTCCAGCAGAAATCACTTAAGACCTGATGGCAGGCCTGAGTCTGACTTGACCTCAAACTGTCCAGGGGAGCCACTCAGAGCAGCCGGAGAGGGGAACAATTCAACACGCACGCACGCACACACATACACACACCTATCCTCTGGCCTGTACTGCAGCTCATTAGCTCAACAGCCTGGCTCAACTCTCCCCTCTTGGCTTTCTGTCAGGAGTACATGTCTGCTTGAGGACAAACTCATGAGATGAAGGGACTCTGTGTGCATGTGTATGTCAGAGAAGCTGCCAAAGCAGCGGGTTCAACCATTTACAATTAAGCAGGTCTAAAAATTCACATTTCACATTGTTACAAAAGAATTCTATTTTAAATAAAATCTTTTTTTCTTTTTTTTTTTTCTTTTTTTTTTACTTTCTACTTATCAAAGAATACTGAAAAATGGTTTCCATAAACATATTAAGCAGCACAACTGTTTTCAATTTCTTAAGGGTCATGTGACGCTGAAGACTGGAGTAATGATGCTGAAAATTCAGCTTTGCCATGACATTCTATTTTAATATATGCAAATAGAAAATAGTTATTTTAAATTGTAATAATATTTCATAATATGTATTTTTAATCAAATAACTGCAGCCTTTGTGAGCATAAGAGACTTCATACCGACTCCAACATGTTGTGAAAAGAAAAAGTAGGCTGGAAAACTCCCTCTCTAGCAATGTGATCAAATGTGAAGACATTCATAGTAAAAATTATAAGTTATATGTTATGTCATTTATCACATATATTAAATACCACCTAATAACAACACGGCCTTGTCCCATCATATTCCTGTTTATCATATGGAAATGTAATAACAGTTCTAGCAGATCTTGCTGTTCTGAGTAAATTAAATTAAAGTCTGAATGTGGTATGTGATTCATATAGCATTTGAGTGACCATATATTCAACATCTTATTGACTAGAGGCTTTCCATACTATCAGCAGACACACTGTGACTTGGGAAATCTCCATGCAGTGCCTTCAGGCACATCATATCTAAAATCATTATCTCGGCAGTACAGGGCATCGGTGCTATTATATCAGTTTTTTAAAATTGAGACATTTCATCAAACAAGCCTGTAATGCACCTTGTGCTGCTGCAGATTTCTTTGGCCCCCTAAGTAATTGTCACTCTCATTTCATTAAAAGGCCATTCCTATTTTTGAGATTTTTTTCAAAGCTGCTTCCTCTGAGTGGATCCTGACATGAGGACAAACCATTACTTCATCATTGGGGTCGAGCACCAAAGCTGCTATGACATTTATTGTATTCGCTAGTACTCTTATTATTGTTCTCCTGCCCAATGGGAGCCACTAGAACTGTTTAGAGAGCTGTTGTGATATTTGGCTTTAGAATAATCTCCAAAGCAAATTTAGGGTCTTCCACTGTTACCCTGTAGTGCCACGATCAGTTAAAAAATTCACTATTTTTATTCTATTTTTATTTATCATTCAAACCCATTTTTCCCTCTCTTTCCGTGATGATTTAATGAACTCCTTAAAGTAAAAAAAAAATATATATATATATTCACCTATAAACTGTACAATTTTAACTAAAACTCATAAAGATCAGAATTTAGACCATGCTGCACATATATCTCAGCATGATTTGGTCTGTCCTTGCGCTGTCATGGTCTCCCATGTCCAGAAGGTATCTGACCTGTGCAGTTTTGTGTCTAGTGGTAAAAAGACATTTTAATAAATGATAGATATATGCTTTTATTGATTTAATCATTTTTCATTAAAAATTCATTCTTTTGGTCTCTTTAGGGCTTTCACACTGCACTTAACCTTGGGTTATCTGCATTCAAAATTCCGCTTTCAATTCTGCTTTTAATTTAGGATAAGAATGTTCAGTGTGAAATGCCAACTAATGAATACCCAGGATTCATTGTTAACCCAGGTTTAACTATTCAAAAGCCATTTTATGTGTTTTGGGTTATGAGAATTCCAACAATACCCCATTTATAATTTTCAGCCAATGCATCGCGAAAATTCCTACTAAAATGAAGTGTTGCAGAGATCCTATACGCTCCATAGTCTAGGGGCTACTCCTTCTAGAAATTCTCAAATTTGGCTCATGACATTAAGACCACTATAATGAAATATAATGGAATCTTTTTTTTTAATTCAAAACCATGCTGTCACAGCAACAGCTATATTGGCTGTGCTGACTCGATGTTCTATGTCTCTTTGGGCAGTGTGATGAGGTTGTTAAAGATCTGTGCTGGAGGTCAGGAGGCTGTTAGTTCAAATCCCACATGTGGTGACTCTTGAAGCAGTCTTGTTTCGTTCTTCCCTTTCAGTTATGTGTCGTGGTGAGCGCATGTTTTTTCTTAATGATGCAGTCGGGAGTGGAAACTCAGGAATGTGAAGGGCATCAAGGTGAATCGAGGACTGATCAGATGGACCCTTTCTAACAAACCAAGATAAATAATGCAAACCTGAGGACATTTATCCGTTGTGTGCCTTTCTGACAGTGCAGTCATGTTACTTCCCCCCTACTGCGTTCTGCTTTAGAAGATTCTTGGAAAAATCAGCCGGGAACTATTCCTCCATAATATACTTTATGCTAGAATTCAGTTTCAAATTGTCTGCTCAGTCCAACTTTCTGATGACTTGCCCTGAGTCCTGGAGAGGCCAGGTGCCTGCCAGTAGAAACATGAATGGCTCCTATTAAGCCTGGTGCTCATAAAACTGAGTTACAGCAATGGAGCAGACATCCATCATCTAGCTGTCTTACCAAGATATTTCCCTGATGACAGCATATGGCTAGAAAACGGAAATCTTTACGACCATGGCACCCACTCATGGGGCTAGTCTGTAGTCTACCTTTGAAAAGAAAAGAAAAAACCTTTAAAATACCCTGGCCGGCCAGTAAAAGACAAAAATACCACCATCTTCATCTACCTTCCAAAGTGCTGGTAAATTGAATCTTCTCCTCCATAACCCAGATCATTTTAATTGAAATGGTGGAGCAGAGACAGTCACGACAAACTTGATAAGCAGCTCACTACTGTTTTTATTATTATTATTATTAGTTAACTGGATCTTAACAATCAACAATAGAGGGAACTTTCTGATGTTAAGTTCCTGACCTGGGAGTTAAAGGAATTTTCTGGATTCAGTTAAGATCAGTCGACAGCATTTGTGGCTTATACACATACATATAAATGGAAGTGGATGGGTCCAATACATAAATGTTAAAATACTTACTGTTTGTAAAATGTTTACTTTACGGCAAATACTGTTAGCCACAAGACATAAACAATATGTATGTCAAAATGATTTCAATGCGATTTTTTTAAAGAAATTTAGCTTTGTATTCAGCAAGGATCCATTAAATTGATCTAAGTGACACTAAAGACTTTTACATTGTTTTACATTGTTGTTAAGCAATTCGTTAATGAAATTTCTTTGCGCATGAAATCCCCTATATGTCAGCAAACCAACGAGAACGCAGAACAATGATGACGATGCATAACAACAGAGCGTAGGCGCCAAAGCTGTTTTGGATTCAGTTAACCCTCTGTAACTGGCACAGATTTGAAGAAAATTACAGCCGTTTGGCAAATAAATAAATAAATGACAGACAGTTACATACGTATTACCAACATTTTATTATACAAGCTTTATATTACACATCAAATGACAAGGGAATTTATAGTAATTTATAGTATATGTAACGGTCACCAGCTGTAGTCACACCAGACTATCATGTTCACTCACAGACTACATCTCCCATCATTCTCTGCCTGGACTCATCAGCACTCATTATCAAATTCACCTGTATCTCATCTTCTTGTTTAGTTCACCCCATATAAGCCTGGTTCACCCCTTCACTCACTGTGAAGTTTTGTATGTTGTTGCACTTCTGAGCGGTTTCCCTGGTTTTCATGTCTCTTGATTTTTTGGATTTCTTGCCTGTCCCGTGGATTACTCTTGTGCCTCTGACCCCTGCCTGTTTTGTTTGTTTGTTTGTTTGGACTGCCTTCCTGTGCTTAACCCTCTGCTTGTGTTTGATTATGATTCTGGATAACCCTTTTAATAAACTGCATTTGGATCCTCTACCTTCCTGCCTCGGAGCAGTTGGTAACAGTATTAATATTAATTAGAGAGTCCACAAACTCATTCGCTCAAATGGCTTGGCTATGGAGAGCATTTGCAGCTTATATGAACAGCACGCCCTGGTCCAATTTTACAACTTCATTATTATGACAGCGTAATGTCATGAAACCTAAACCAACTGCAAAAATTATTAAGCGAGAATTAATGCTTTTATAAAATTATAAGCTTCACATTTCGGCTTTTAAATTCTCTAAAAAAGTAAAAATGGAGGTTATGAGAGGCACTTACAATGGAAGTAAATGGGGCCAGTATATATAAAAAAAGAAGAAAATGTTTTTGTGGTAATGAACAAATTCTGTCAACAGAGCTTAACTTGTATTGAATCCAGAATATTACTTCAAGACAGTAAAGATATACAATATCATACTTTGGTTAAAGTCAAAGTCGTATAATGCTCTCAGACACTGATTTTTTTATAAGAATCACCTACTCTAGGAAACAGAAATGGGGCCATTATGTGATGACTCTTCACACCAATGCATTCGCAGGCATTTAAGCTGTCAAGAAACCTGTTTCCAAGCTTCATCACCAGCGATCATCCCCTCCCTCCTCAGCAATATAGTCATATAACCGCTCAGCCATCTCACAGCATTCACTCTCACTGCCAAACATCACACCTTTCAGCTACTGAAAGCCTCATATGTGGCTTTTTAAAGTAACCTTTGCCACGAGAGCTCATTCTTCTCTCCTTTTCCTGCTTGGTGCCATTCAAGTAAACATCCATTAAATGCAGCAATAAAATCTAAGAGAGATGGAGGCTGTTGAAAGATATGTGGCCTTCAACACACTTTAATGTTTCACTGGAGGCATGACATATCAACTAATGAATAGGTCCATGTTCGTCGTCTGTTTGTATAGAAGTGTGGACTTGGCATATAAACTTACAAGGAGTTTTTAATGATACACAAATGAAGGCAAATGCACATTATCAACCACTAGAAGCCAACACTTTTCACCAGGCACCTGAGACGAAAAAGCATGGTGACATTTGCAACCAACCCCCTTTTAGTTGTAAACTTCTCATGCTGTGAGAACAGGCTGACACTTGCTAACATTTGATATTAATCAGGCTATGGTGAAATGAGTCTCTGCCACCCATAATAATTTAACCCCAAGTCAGTTAAATGCCATATGGGCTCTGAGTTTTAGAAGAAATGTAAAGATCTGAATTATTCATAATCCTTCAAACACCTTAGAAGTTCCTGAGTGCCTCCATCAAAGGTATTGGGCACCAGAGTCCCAATGGGTATTTGGGCACCGACCGTCTGATCTTTCCAGCAGATGGAAGAACATAATATTAAAGATATTAATTCCAACAGCAAAATCAATATGTATATATATATATATATATATAGATATATATAGATATATATATAGATATATATATATATATATACAAACACACACACACACACACACACACACATACAGAATGAAGACTAGGTTCCATAGTATTATTAATGGCACTGAAATTGCTGAAGCTGAAAGTACCAAAGATGTTTTGATAGGATGCTAGTGATAGTTGTAGAAATTTATGTTTATAAAAAAGAAAGATTCAGGACAATAAATAATAAATAAAGCAAAAGCTCTGCTATTCTGCCAATTTGAGTAGAGTTATCATGCTTTTTTGATGGATTTTAGGCTAGCATGTGTAATACGCTCACAGATTAAAGGGTATTACAGATTTACGAATGCATTCGCTCTGCCAAGAATCATGGTGGCTGGTCCAAGGTAATCCATTATAACATGAAGTAAACATTTCAGAAGGTAAAATAAAAAAGAATAGTAATAATAATAATGCTCTGAATGCTTTGAATGTTTATATACAGGTAAAAACAAGAATGTAAAAGAGTGAATGCACAGTATTCCTGTTGCTCAAATGGTGCTAGCAATGCCACGGTAATTGGTTTGATTCCCAGGAAATGCATGAACTAATTAAATGCAATGTAAGTTGCTTTGGATAAAAGCATCTTCCAAATGCATAAATGTAAAATTACTAGCTAATGCTAGCTAACATCACGTAAGAGTCTCACACTGCTTTTTGTTTCCAGTTTTAAAGAATGTCTATTGGATGATAATTTACAATTAAAATTTGTGGCATACACTTACAAAAAAAAATACAAAAAAATAAATAAAATAATTATATATATATGTAAATGAAAAAAATGTAAATGATAAAAATGATAAACAAATATATATATATATATATATATATATATATATATATATATATATTAGGGCTGGGAATCACTGGGTACTTCACGATACGATACGCGATACATTGTTCACGATACCGATAATATCACGATATGGCGATACTGCAATAATCGATATATTATCAGTAATAACTCACAATATATCATGTTTTAAGAAATAAAAAGTTTTTTTTTTTAATTAGGAAAATGAATTCCATTTATTTTTTTGGATGAAACACAATAACAAAAACAACTTGTGTCTTATCAGTTGCAACAAAACAGTCACAGACACTATTTTTGTTTTGCTGCAGATGATTTTTTTCACTCGGGAGAAATCGAGTGGAATCGGTGATGCTCGCATGGTGGCGGCTCGCAGCGTGTGAGAGGAATTACAAGCCGAGCCGAGCACGTTACGAGCACCTCCCGACCTCCCCCATGTTTTTTCACCAGCTGTCCCCTATTGCCAAATCATACACAACCACGTCGATGGGGCTATACCTCAGTGGCAGCAACCATACAGCGTGCGCATACACTGTCACTGTCACACACACTTTTCTCTCTCTCTCTCTCCCATTCGCAACATGACGGTCTCTGTGTTTAGCGCGAAAGCCCACGTGATTGCTGCCGGCTCGGGATAAAATTCATGCAGGACAGTCGTGCCGTGTACCAGCTGCTTTGACGCGATTATCAGTTAAACTGACTCGCAACATGTGCAATATCTCACGACCTCCCGAGTGTCCGAACTCGCACGCCCGCCCTATACGGCTTTTAAGATCGATACTTGGCAAGAGCGCATCGAGAATCGATCGCGGGAGAAAATATTGCGAGATATCGCCATATCGATATTTTGGCGCACCCCTAATATATATATAGCCTATATATATATATATATATATATAGAGAGAGAGAGAGAGAGAGAGAGAGAGAGATTTGTTTATCATTTTTATCATTTACATTTTTTTTTACTAGATAGCATCAACTCCTTTGGGAAGATTTAAACCATTTCAACTTACCACATTGAGTTTGAGCTCCATGTTGAGGACACCTCCACTATCCAGCACTGGCATTAGGTTGATGGCAAATATCGCTGCCCGGTCTGGAGGGATGGAGATGTTGGGTCCAAAGAAGATGTAAAAATGAACTGAAAATGTGTCCAGTTCATTTCGCAGCGTTGGCCGAATGGGCCAGCATTTATTTGTGTCGGCTATGGGTGCTAAGTAAGTGATGCTGTCTTCAGCGTTCAAAAGTGATCCTTGATCAGAACCGTTCTGGGGCACGTTAGGCAGGCTGGCTGCAGGCAGGGTCTCTGACAGAGAGAAACCCATCGCAGTGCCAAATGACTGGGGCATGTTCATAGCTGAGGAGCCCTTGGAGACACTGGGCTTGGAACAGTCTGCAGAGAAAAGATCAAAGGAGATGTTTAAAATTGGGACGGCGCACATTTTCCGCTGAAGAAGCTAGTTACGAGAGATGTGAAATAAGAATGAAATAAAGATGTCTTGAACTCTGACGAATCCCTTGACTGAAGCTGACAGCTCAAACTCTACACTCAGGTTACTCTGAGGCTAAAAGCATCTTCCTGTCATTCCAGTCTCTTTGTGCTAGATCTGACTAGCATTTCAGCGGAGACATACTTTTTTTCCAGTTTCATGCATATACTTAGATGTCTGCGGCGAGATGAGAGGCCAGATGACTGCTGAAAGTGACTATGTAGTATGAATTGATCTAAGTGGGGTGTATGCTGTGTTTTAGGTAGGACCACAGAACGGCCAAGGGAACGGCCTGTTTCATCATATTTTTTATTTACTTTTA
Source organism: Abramis brama (assembly GCF_963993115.1). NCBI lineage: Eukaryota > Metazoa > Chordata > Actinopteri > Cypriniformes > Leuciscidae > Abramis > Abramis brama. The sequence continues at coordinate 27,988,021 of NC_139967.1, read as the reverse complement.
TGGGTCTCTTAGCTCTATGCAACTTTAAAGTCACACACACAAAACACTTCAAAACCCTTATGTTTGGAGTGTGAAGTCTTCATTCAAATGGTGACACATTCTTTTATCACAAAAACAGTGTGTCCCAAAACACATTAAAACGAGGGCATGATTGTTCTTAGCATCTTTTAATTGCGGGCTTTGTCGTAACATGGTACTTTGTAAATTAGACGGGATTACAGAACACATTTTGATTAAATGTAAATTTGCAAAGCAATGCTGCGGAATTGAGATAACTAATTGGCACTGATGAATACAATAAGGAAATTCTCCACACATCTCATTGTTTCCTGATTGCCTCAGGGTGTGAACGTTCAGTTATGCTACCGAGTAACTCAGGAGTCTTACAGTCATATTTCTCTTCGCACCCACGACTAACCACGCTTTTTTTATAGTGCGGTTCAAAAATTTGTGGTCATTAAAGCAACACTAAAGAACTTTTCCTCTTCGGTCGCCCTACAGTTTGGAAGCGGAATTGTCCATTACCACGACCCGATCTGGCAAACTTGCATAGTGTGGTTATAGCAGATAATAGGGCCGCAAAGCGAATGCAGAAGTGCCTTTCAACCTGTTACGACTTTATTAACCACTGAAACGATTTTGGAAACGTTATTTTAAGGTAAAAAAAGTTCTTTAGTGTTGCTTTAAAGGTCCCATGACATGCTACTTTTTGTAGGCTTTAATATAGTCCTTAGTGGTCCTTAGTACTGTATCTGAAATCTCTTTCCAAAAATTCAGCCTCGGTGCAGAATTATAGCCACTACAAGCCAGTCCCAGAATGAGCTTCCTTCAGACGGGCCGTTTCGGTGTCTGTAGCTTTAAATACTAATGAGGAGGAGAAAGGCGGCGCAAGGTGGAGGGTGGGTGTGGCCTTGACCATCTTGCGCAATGGTACCATGCATGTTTGTTTATGTTGGATATTGCAATGGCACGAAGACACGCAGTCATTCAAGCATTTCAGTTTGACCCAGAATCTGATCCAGATGGAGAAGCAACGGATGAAGAAGTTGCAACTCAGCGGCTCCAGCAGGACGTTTCCGAATGGTTAGTTTAAAATATTATGTCTGGATACGGTACTTTATTCGGATGGTTTACAGTTATTATCATTTAGCTAACGCGAACCTACTGTTGCCTTTTCATGAGAGATCTGTAACGTCTGTAATTTACAATTACATCAAGCTCTGCGATCTTGAAATGCGGATATCGCGCGCGCCATATAACCAACAGGAAAACGGTTATCCAAATAACAAAGAAATGTACAACACTCGCGTTACAGTGTGTGTAACTTGATGCTGTCTACCTTTACATTAGCGCAAGTAACTGCATAGCTGCATAGCTAATGTGACAGCCACATTCTACGTGTAACAAGCTAGGTAACCATAAACAGTAAAGCAACACACTTATATATAATTTGTTGACTTACTTGTCCGACGTTCAGCAAGCCCAGCTCTGTATTGACCATTCGATGTTCATTTGTTCATCCAATTATTGAGCAATTATTATGCTTCGCTCACTCAAAAGCCATGATATCTCTCGTGGACAAACTAAAATCTACTTCCTAGCTCATTTTCTCATGGGCGGAAAATATTCTCTGGGCGGGCAAAGCAGAGAAAGGGGAGGTAACATTTCTCCTTATAACGTCATAAGGAGGAGATTCAAGATCAGCCCGGTTGAGCTTCCATTTTCTCAAAGGCAGAGAAAAATATCAAAAGCTCGATTTACACCGATTAAAATTTCTAGAAACTTGGGGACCATATACAGGCTAGGGGAACTCATATTAATGTTAAAAAACCTCAGAAAGTGGAAATTTCATGTCATGGGACCTTTAAGATGTAAAAAAAAATCCTACTTTTAATCAGCAAGGATGCATTGAATTGATCAAAAGTGACAGTAAAGACATTCTATTTCAAATAAATGCTTTAGAAATTTCTATTTAAAGATTCCTATAACAAAATTACAGTTTCCACAAAAATATTGAGCAGCATGCCTGTTTTCAGCATGATTGGACTGGAGTAATCACTGCTGAAAATTCAGCTTTGCCATCACAGGAATAAGTTACATTTTAACATATATTCAAATAGAATTTTTTTTCGTAAATAGTAATATTTCACAATATATATATATATATATATATATATATATATATATATTTTTTTTTTTTTTTTTTTTTTTTTTTACAGTATTTTGATTAATAAATGCAGCCTTGGTAGCATAAGCTACTTCTTTCAAAAACATTTCAAAAACATACAGACCCCAAACTTTTGAACGGTATTGTGTGTTTAATTTATTGTCCTTAGAGGGTGAAATTGGGAGAAACATCTCAACAAATCCTGGCATGCTCGAGACTTGATTAGTACGCAAATCCTGCAGTGTTTATAAGCCCTCGCCATCTGATCAAATCAACTCTTTTGGCTCCTCTGTGATTACAGCTATTTTGCCATGAAATGTCATTATGATTCTTGCTGACAAAAGCAATGATGGACAAAAGATCACAATTAGTGAGCCGAGGACATCTTTGAGGGCTTGTACTTGAACATGCTGTCTGGTTCAGAATGAGGATGTGTCATCATGCGCTCTATCCAGCACCTGTTTGGCCACAGGTCATGTAGCTAAAGGTTCGCTGTATATGTACAGCTCAGACTGTGAAAATGACATGACAGAGCTGCATTTACAATCCCTGGCTCATTCTCCAACTTACTTTTGCCTATATAGATTTGGAGATGGGGAACAATATAAAGGGAAAGTGTCAGAGATTTCTTTGTCAAGGGATGGTTACCTAGCAACCAAACATCCAATCAGCGCAAAACAATGTCAGAGTGACTTTCCTGGCAAGAGTTTCACATGAAAATATATAATTCTTTATATACTTTGTCTTTTTTGTACAGTATATACTGAAATTAACACATTCCAGCGTTCCCTGATGTTGTTTTAAGGAAAACAAATGTGGAAAACTATTTGGATTGTGATGGATTTGCATTAAATTAGTTTACAGCAGTTGCACACCAATTAAACTATAGATGATTTATGGGATGACAGTGTCATGTGTTAACAAAAAGATGATGATCCTGTTGTTCACCACTGAGGGGAAAAAACATCACAGATGTTGAGACAAGGCCCTTTAAAAAAAAAAAAAAATACTATAAACAAAAGACAAACATACGGTATAGTGTTTATACATATATGTGACATATATATATAAATACTCTGAAATTCTCTGGTCAAAAACCTTGAAACTCCATTTGAGCTTCATTTTGGTAACATGTTATTAATGTACCAAGTTGTGTCATGAAACTCTAGATTGCACAGGATCTGCTATGGGTCATTTTATATATGCTACTTGTGCAGCAGCAGTCTGTCTTGCACGCTCACAGCACAATGCAGTGTTTAATTATTTACAAAATACATTACGTGTTTGTTTTTTAAAATTTTCATCATAATGTAGAATTTTTGGAGATATAATATAATGCATCCTTGCTGAATAAAAAATAAATAAATAATAATCTTACTAACCCCTAACTTTTGAATGGTTTAAGTTAAATATACCATAAAAAAATAAGCAAGTCTACATAACTGGGTAAGATTATCCTAATCACTGAAATATCTGGCATACACTGTTACAAGTCAACATTAGTTCTCATGATTCGGATACTTTTTTTTTTTTTTGCCAAAAGTGCATATCGGCAAACTAATCAAATGTGAACAAGTCATAATTAGTGGAATATTAATAAATCAGTTGAAATTAAGCAAAAAAAAAAAAAAAAAAAAAACTGTGATGTAAAAAGGCAATGAAAAAGTGCTCAGAATTTTTTTTTCTTTTTTTTAAATTGTTTTAGAGTCAAATGCAGTCCGTGCCAGCCACAGTCATGCTAGCCAAAACGCACGTAGCCTACACATATGGGCTGTTATGTACAGGCTGCTTTTATCAACAGCTCTGTGAACACCTAAAAGATCCAAAAGCAGTGTGATGTGTTTGTCAAGGGACGCTACATTCAGTGCTGCTTTTCACAGGTACCTTTAAACACTTTGGGGAAAAAAGTTCCTCACCTCCCACTGGATATTCAACTTGAGATTAAGCTGAACTCATCTGCAGTAACACATCTCTCGTCTTTAGGGTCTCACAACAGTTGAAAGGGTTTTGATACTGACAGACTGAAATGATGTCGTCAAGCAGTGGAAAATAATTCCTCAGAAAAAGCACAACCAGTAGTATATATTTTTCATGAAATTCACTCCTGGAGACCCTTGACACTGAAGCCAGCATAGATCTTTTGCAACAACATACTGGCATCAGACTGCTGTACACAAACTTCACCGTGTTATTCGCTTGTGGTTGTCAGCGAGCGTTTGTTCATTTTTCACTCAATGTCAAAATCGCAACCGAACGCAAAGTGGCATCTAGAATGCATTTCCTTGAGGCGATACCTTTGCATCACCAAGGCCTATTATTATACTTGCAGGCTTTCTGGAAACAAACTTCAGCTGGCAAGTTCAAAACAAGATTGGCTTCTGACCGTTTCGTGAACCCAGCCTCTGGTGATGTAAAAGCATGCAAATCTGCTTTCTAGGGTCTGAGACTGCCTCTCTGAGACCTACTCAGATCAAAGTTTCACTTCTTAACTAGTGCACATGGCTAATGCAGCCTCACTTTAGCTAAGTACCATTTTAATGGTACTTGTAATATGTATGATCAAATGTTGCTCAAATTAGGGGAGATGTATGAGATGCGGAGCCTGAGAGAATAAGCTTGCACTGTTATGTAACTTTGAATTCATTACACTCACTTCTGCTAATAAATGTGTTTGTTTCGTGTGGTGAGATAGATAGATAGATAGATAGATAGATAGATAGATAGATAGATAGATAGATAGATAGATAGATAGATAGATAGATAGATAGATAGATAGATAGATAGATTCTTAACTTCATCCTTGATGTGGTGATGCAATAAAAGTCAATTGGAAGAGCATACAAAAGGAAAAAAACAAACAAAGACAACATCATGCTGTACACATAGTGCAACTTGTCTCTCATGCTGAGTTACCAAAATGACCCCATTATCTGTGCATTTCTGATGGAGGGAATGGTCATTTCTGCCATAGATGTCTGTCCACCATGTTATTGTTTCTCTTTTTCTTCTCCTTTGTCTCTCTTATGACATGGGACACCAATAAAGCCTGGTGTGCATGCAGTGCTTTCTAATGAAAGTGTGCTGGGCTCATTATTGATTCAAATGCAATGTGAAAAGAGAGAATAATGTCACTGAGAGATTAACAAGGCAATATCTGTTGCTGAGGAAACAGGTTGCTGGGCTACTGAGCACTTCTTTCTTTCTTTCTTTCTTTCTTTCTTTCTTTCTTTCTTTCTTGTATTCCCAACCACCCATTAATGATGTGCAAAACAATCCATCCATTGTTTATTTGTCTATCTATCCATCTATACGTCTGTCCGTCTGTTCATTTGCCCATCTGTCTGTCCATCTATTCTTCTGTCTATCTGTCCATCCATCCATCCATCCATCCATCTGTCTGTCTATCCATCTATTCATTCATATTTCTGTCCATCCATCCATTCGTCTGTCTATCCATCTATCCATCCATCCGTCCATTCGTCTGTCTATCCATCTATCCATCCATCCGTCCATCCGTCCATCCATCCATCCATCCATCCATCCATCCATCTGTCTGTCTGTTTATAAATCTATCCATCATCCATCAACCTGTCTTTTTGTCTCTGACTGAATGCTGCACCCGCTGTGTATGTGAAAATCACAAGCACAGCATAACATACTGTAAGCTTTAAAACTATGCTGATTCTGAAATAATGGAAAAGGTCAGATCTTACAGTTGAGCACAAGCTGAGACTTTCATTAAACTCCCACAGTGGCATGAGGAGATGAATGAGAGGAGTAGACAGATGAGATGTGGGTGGTTGGTGCACGTTCCTCAAGTAGATTCCTCCCACAGACTCCTGCCAGTGCGAGTCACACCCCCAGTCAGAAGGCTACGATACACAAGACTGTACTACAGTAGAAATTATGCAAGGTCTCTCTTCAGAATCAGAGGCGGTCTAGGTCCTCTTCTGAGATGGCCTCTGGTGGAGGTCAAGTAAAACAGAGAGGAGAGAGGAAATAACTCCTGCTCTATTGCTATGGCAACTGTTCTGTGAGAAGAGAAAGGTTTAAGAGAGCATATTGAACAGGAGGCTTGCACAAATGCCTTTCTCTTCTGCAGAGAATTAAAAGGTGCTAAAAGAGTGCTATTCATTCCTTTACATTGATACAGTAAGGACAAACTGTACCTCAAAACATGAGGACTCTTGAAATGTATTCAAATGTAAATATATTTTCTATCTAAAACTAATTGAGGATTCAATAAATAGCCCAAATTAGACAAAAAGACAGAGCTGAATGTATCAACATACTGTGTAATGATGCAAGTGAATAAAATACACTCCAGCTGACATATTTCCCAACGTTTTAAAAAGTTCATTCATCTGCAGAACAGATGAATGAACACCATTCACTGTAGCCTTCATTGGTAGAAAAATTGAAATATTGATGAAATGGCCATTTTCAGAGATAGCAGATGTTCTTTTCTTTATTTCTAATTTCATCATCATGATCTATCACATTCTATTGTAATTACTAATTACCAAAATGTATCATTACAAGACATGATTTCTCAGGCTTAAGGTGTCTCAGAAGATCAATAAAAAGACAGACAGATAGACAGAACAGTTCTTGTTTTACACTGTACAGATTTGTCAGGCACATCAGACACACAACTCTGTGAAAGACTGAAGAGAAACTTGTTAATGGGGACTTTTAAAGATTTTCACACTTTACAATGCAATACACCATGAGCAACACTGATAATCTGCCAAACATTCATTATTCAAATAATTTCTCAGGCTCAACATCCAAGCAAACAGGCAAAACCATCTCTGAACCTGAATGTACATATATTCTTCTTATGACACTGCTATGTAAAGTGTAATAACTGCCTTTGGCATGTATGACGCATAAGAAGCTGACTTTCAACTTGACTTTTCCATATTCTTTAAAAGTAAAGGATATGAAAAGCCCTTGCCCCGGGGTTGCATTAGAAATCTTTCTGAGGAAGCCCAGTGTACCTGCAGTCTTCTGCTGAGAAAGACAACAATACTTCCCTTATTTCACTGATAGCACCTATTGTACATCAGACACTTGCACTTCAAAGGATACTTCACAATTTAAAGATGTCTGAGCTACCAAGTGTATTACTAAAGGACATGTCTGAAGTCTTACGCCATTGTACATGTATAACAAATACAAAAAAGTTCTCCTTTTATTTCCAAATTAAAACATGATCAACTGATGAAAGTAAGTCAGTAACAAACAGAACATGACAATCAAGATCAAAAGACGAGGAAGGACAGCACCTCGCCAATTGGTCTATCTTGAAGAAAACAACCGAGAGGAACTGAGCAACTGCCTACCATATTCATAACAACATTCAACCTGAGCTCCAGTTACTTGCTAAAAGCTTTAGTTTTCATGCTACAGCAGTTTGGGAGTGTTCTGCCCCTCACAAACTCTTCTGTACGTAACAGCGAGGTCTTGAGCTCACAGATGCTCTTGTCCTCTGTGGGACACACGTCAGGCCCACTGAGATCTCGAATGTTCATTCTATTCACACTCACTAAAAGCAAAAAGTGGTTAAAAATGCAACCAGTGAGTAACAAGCACAAGCGTTTGCTTTTTGCAAGACATTTGCTTTTTGTGTCATGAGAGAGAGAAATCTTAGCACAAAAGTATTGCAATAACCTAAAGCACATTCAAGTTCTCAGACTCCTCAATTCTCCAGAAGATTACCAAGAGTGCCAAATACCGCTGTCAAACAAGTCACCAGTAACCTTCTTCTTACTTAATGGTGTGTTTCTGCACCACAAACAGAATAGCTGTTTTCAAACAGGATTTCACACACATTCCACCCATCTCCCACTGGTCAGACAAACATATCTAGTCCTGCTGCACTATTGGTTGAGCCAAAATTGCTGTTTCAGGATAGTTGGGATGCTTAAAAAAAAGGTTCTTGTTTTGATAGTGCTACAGAACCAGTCGTCTCAGCCTCAGACCCAGATTGGCTGAACGTCTACTCTACTGCATATGGCACGCAAAATTGGAAGCACTTCAGGAGTTTCTAAGTCGTCATCTAATTGGTTGAATCCTACAGGATTTCTGGGAGATGTGTGTGTCGCATTTTTTAACAGTCTGCCTGGAAACAAAGGCGCTGTGATGCCAAACCCCCTCATGGAAGTGTGACAATGAGCGCTTATCGGGATCAACTAAACATTGGATTTAAAATACAGTTTCATGCCCCTAAACATGATGCGGAACAAAACAAACTCTTATTGGTTGCTTTACATGTCAGCTAGACGGCCTCTGGACGGTCCTTGGCCAATGAAAGCTGCTATGGAGTCCAGACCTTCTGTTGCCAGTCTGAAGGTCTGGCAACGCGAGACTACCAAACCAGTGTTTACACTTTTCAGGGAAATAAACATATGAATGGCTAACTTACAGTCTTTGTATATTGTCTGTAAATAACTGTAAAGAAAGTATTTTAATAGCATTAAAAAGCTTAACATAAGATTAAAGTGGTGTTCTCAGTGTATCACACAGCTTGTGTACTGTACACTCAGAGTACTACCTTTAGACATTTGAAAGACATATTTGATCATTAAACCGAAGGGGAAAAAAAGGTTTAATAAAAAGAGAGCAGGTGTTTTATCCTGTAAGAACTTGTCTGCATCTGTCACTGTGAGCAACACACTTTGAAAATGACAAACTACTTCAGGTACTGGCAGCGATATTGACATAAACATCAATTTCTCTACCACCAAGCTTTTGTTATTCTACAGAATATATATATACAGTGAGGAAAATAAGTATTTGAACACCCTGCTATTTTGCAAGTTCTCCCACTTGGAAATCATGGAGGGGTCTGAAATTGTCATCGTAGGTGCATGTCCACTGTGAGAGACATAATAAAAAAAAAAAAATCCAGAAATCACAATGTATGATTTTAACTATTTATTTGGATGATACAGCTGCAAATAAGTATTTGAACACATGTCTATCAGCTAGAATTCTGACCCTCAAAGACCTGTTAGTCTGCCTTTAAAATGTCCACCTCCACTCCATTTATTATCCTAAATTAGATGCACCTGTTTGAGGTCGTTAGCTGCATAAAGACACCTGTCCACCCCATACAATCAGTAAGAATCCAACTACTAACATGGCCAAGACCAAAGAACTGTCCAAAGACACTAGAGACAAAATTGTACACCTCCACAAGGCTGGAAAGGGCTACGGGGAAATTGCCAAGCAGCTTGGTGAAAAAAGGTCCACTGTTGGAGCAATCATTAGAAAATGGAAGAAGCTAAACATGACTGTCAATCTCCCTCGGACTGGGGCTCCATGCAAGATCTCACCTCGTTGGGTCTCAATGATCCTAAGAAAGGTGAGAAATCAGCCCAGAACTACACGGGAGGAGCTGGTCAATGACCTGAAAAGAGCTGGGACCACCGTTTCCAAGGTTACTGTTGGTAATACACTAAGACGTCATGGTTTGAAATCATGCATGGCACGGAAGGTTCCCCTGCTTAAACCAGCACATGTCAAGGCCCGTCTTAAGTTTGCCAATGACCATTTGGATGATCCAGAGGAGTCATGGGAGAAAGTCATGTGGTCAGATGAGACCAAAATAGAACTTTTTGGTCATAATTCCACTAAACGTGTTTGGAGGAAGAAGAATGATGAGTACCATCCCAAGAACACCATCCCTACTGTGAAGCATGGGGGTGGTAGCATCATGCTTTGGGGGTGTTTTTCTGCACATGGGACAGGGCGACTGCACTGTATTAAGGAGAGGATGACCGGGGCCATGTATTGCGAGATTTTGGGGAACAACCTCCTTCCCTCAGTTAGAGCATTGAAGATGGGTCGAGGCTGGGTCTTCCAACATGACAATGACCCGAAGCACACAGCCAGGATAACCAAGGAGTGGCTCTGTAAGAAGCATATCAAGGTTCTGGCGTGGCCTAGCCAGTCTCCAGACCTAAACCCAATAGAGAATCTTTGGAGGGAGCTCAAACTCCGTGTTTCTCAGCGACAGCCCAGAAACCTGACTGATCTAGAGAAGATCTGTGTGGAGGAGTGGGCCAAAATCCCTCCTGCAGTGTGTGCAAACCTGGTGAAAAACTACAGGAAACATTTGACCTCTGTAATTGCAAACAAAGGCTACTGTACCAAATATTAACATTGATTTTCTCAGGTGTTCAAATACTTATTTGCAGCTGTATCATACAAATAAATAGTTAAAAAATCATACATTGTGATTTCTGGATTTTTTTTTTTAGATTATGTCTCTCACAGTGGACATGCACCTACGATGACAATTTCAGACCCCTCCATGATTTCTAAGTGGGAGAACTTGCAAAATAGCAGGGTGTTCAAATACTTATTTTCCTCACTGTATATACATCACAAACATCATTACAGTTTTTGCCCTCCTGAAGCTCAAACAGTACCGCATGATTCTAGCAACGCCAAGGTTCATGGGTTTGATTCCCAGGTTATAAACTGATAAAATGTATGCAATCACTTTGGATAAAAATGTCTGCCAAATTCATAAATGTTAATATTTCAAATGCGAAAAATGTGAAGTGTAATTTACAGAAAATACAAACTAAGCAGAGGCTATTTACCAAAATTATTTCATGAAATATCTGAATTTCATTATTAATTTTAGATATTTATTTTATTATATAGAATCAAGCATTCCAGAGAGCCATGTAATAAATTTAAATTGTATTAACACATTCTGGAAACTTCAATTCTCGAGGCAGAGCAATGTAAAGGTTGAGAAAACACACTTTCAAGCTTTCTAGGAGAGACACGGTGTACATCCACAGAGAAATTGCTGATTTCGCTATCTCCCGACACCAAGAACGTTAGCAAATGCACTGATGTGATCCACCAAGACACAGGGGCGCAGACAGGCCCTCTGTCCTTCTGTAGCCGACACAATACCTCTCGCTGTAGACATCTTCCTGACAACAGTACTTACAGGGATTCCTGTGCCGTACTGAAAAATGCAATCATCTCTGTCCAGGCTTTATTGTCTGAGGGGGATGAAAAGCTCTTCCCAACGTTTGACCGTTATCTCAGAACGATGTTAAACAAGGTCATCTTCTATCTTGTAAGATGGATGGAGTTATTATTAAATATCTTTGCAGGCTAATGCAGGATGCCTGTCTGCACAGAGTGGCATTAAAGTTTAATGCATGAGGTGTTCCGACACAAAGAGGCAAAAAGATAAAAGTAAACCAAGAATATTTTGGGAAGATGAATCCCCTTCATCTGCAATTTGACACAAGATTACTCATGGAATATTTACAACAAAACTCAACTATTTTTTGTTTGTTAGACAGTCTCCGGGCAATATGCATCTGCTGGTCTCCCTGCCTGCTTCAGTACGACGTGCACATATTTTTATATGCTGTTCACAAACATAAGTGGAAAATGAAGCACACTCTAAATCCTTTTTAATTGGTCCTTTGATTCCACAGAGTCCTGATAATGACGGGTCAACAAGCACAGGGAAGTTTTTTCCCCCCAGCTGAGACGCTGTTGTTTCAGGTTAGACTTATTTTCTTTTCCCTCTTTTCCCCATTATAATTTCTTTCTTTTCTGTTTTTAATTCTCACTCTTGCGCAACCATAACAATAAATGGCAGGAGGGCCAGTGTCAAACGGAGGCTTATCAGTCTAAAACACACGTGCTTTCTTTTATCATCAACTTTGCATGCTCTTCTCATATTGGAATGCCCTTATTTTTGGTGTCCGTGTCATGTGTAATTTTATTTTTCAGCACCCCGGCCAATGAATATTAAATTGAGGAGCGAGTGGTACAAATCATACAAACTGATTTGTATTGGTTTGCCGTTCTGTCGGTCAAGTCAGACTGATCTACATTGCCATTACTTCAAAACAGAATAGTGAAATTAATTGAATCTTTTGAAAAGAAAAGAAAAGAAAAGAAAAGAAAAGAAAAGAAAAGAAAAGAAAAGAAGAAAGGCACATTAATTAAGAGTTTTATTTTTGGAATAGTTTAAAGTCTTACAGCAGCACACAAGCTGTGATAAGCAAATTCTTTATTAATTGCAGCCGCTTTATTCTGGACTTCAGTTAAATAAGCCTGTACCGAGGAACAAAGAAAAATAGGTGTGGGCCAAAATTCATATGGTGGTCATGAATTATTATTATTATTTTTTTATTTTATTTTTTCTCATGCATGCATGTTGGTTCTATAAATGACCAGGTTCAGTATTCTGCAGAACATAAAATGCCATTTAATGTGAACAAACATACAAGCAGAACTTTTACATTAGCATGGCATGAACTAAAATCGCCTTATTTCCTTTGAATGTAAGTTGTTTGAAAAAACAAGGCATGAATTCCCATTTTCTTGTTGTTGGGACACCACTGAGTCACAATGAAATTCATTTCAAGTTTTCTTTTGTGGAAACTAGAAAGCACATTGCAACAAGACGTTCTGTGCAAATTTGAACACAGTGACACTTGATGGATATATCGTGACCAATCATGAGATTCTGGGAATTTCTGTTCCAGTCACACTGAGGTAAAATATCTATGACATACTTCATTTCTGAATTCAGAAGAAAAAGAGAGACAGGAGGGACAGGACATCAGACCTTCTTTCACACAGCAGCTCATGGTGCTTTCAAACACTGCTATATACAAAATTTCAAACATTTCTATAAACTACCAATGAATCTCTAATGTAAGACCGTCAAAAGTGCATACACATATACACACGCTTTGGGTTTTAAATACATTAATACATTAGATTTATCAAACGCCACAGCATTCATAATCTTGACTTACAAAAAAATCTATTTCAAATAAATTCTGTTCTTTAGAACTTTCTTTTCATCAAAAAATCCTGAAATAAACATATCATGGTTTCCACAAAAATAACAGCACAACAGTTTTCAATATTGATAATAATAAAACACCAAATCAGCATGTTAGAATGATTTCTGAAGGATCACGTGACACTGAAGACTGGAGTAATGATGCTGAAAATTCAGCTTTGTCATCACAGGAATAAATTGCATTTTAAAATATATTCAAAAAGAAAACAGTTATTTTAAATTGTAATAATATTCACTATGTTACTATTTTTACTGTATTTTTGATCAAATAAATGCAGCCTTGGTGATGATAAGAGACTTCTTTCTAAAACACGTACACTTGCACAGAGGAAAAAAAATCCTTGTGTCAGATGACAGGGTAAAAACTAAAACGTATTTGCATGTACAGTATAATTGCATGCTGACAGACTGTAGAATGAAAAAGAAACAGCAAAGCCAATAAACAAGTTAACTTTGGATGTCAAAGCACACAATGCATTTCTGAATATTTAAAAAGAAAATAATATATAAACAAAACATAAAACTGATGAGTACAAATTGCACCGATGCCACTTTTGTGGCATGACGTCATACAAGACACAGTAATGGCATTATAACCATTTTGCTATCTAATTTTGTTTAAGAGGCACATTACTTATTATTTTAGATGGGTTTATGTTGCTTTTTAGCAATTATCAGGTGGACTGTTTACGGTTATGCTTTTAATAAGATAAAAGAAAGAATGAGAGTAATAACTCTAAGAGCAAACAATGTCTAAAATAAGCAGGAACAGTCATAAAAGTGAAACATTTCCATCAATACAATTGATTTTATAGGAAAAGCTCAGTGTTTATTCTGGCCTTCCCCCACCTGCCGCAATAAGTTCTGTAATATCCAGTGATGGATTCGTTATAGCTTGTTTTCCCCGCCGTGTTGAGCATACAGGAGGTAATTAGTTTACTGAAACTAATGTCTTGTGTTACTTCTGCACCAAAGTCCTGCTTCACTTCACTAATTGACTGAGTAATTACACCAGTTATCTGAAGCCATATCAACATATCGGCCTGCTGACTAAGTGCCTTTTGATTCATTTACGTATATAAAGAGAATGACTCTATCAAACTTGTCTACTGTTATTTTCATTTTTAAAGCTACAGTCAATACTGTTTGGTTCAAGTTTCATTGTCTTTTATTTGTCCCAATATTTTCATACTGACACATACTGTATCATGGATTCATTTAGCTTATTAACCACATGGCATATCAAACTAAAGTAGTTTATCTCTTATTTTGTTTTTTGTCACCCCCCCACCAGTAAAAATTTTCATCATGCACATTTAAATGTATATGCATGGCTTTGTTGTTAAAACTTTAACTATGCACTTAACACATTGGTTTTCCTTCTCTTAAATGAAGCGTGACAGTCCAGTGATGTGCAAAAAAATGTTCTCTTAGGTATTAACAACTCAAAGTGTTGTGCTGCTGATGGAGAGGAATATTTTTAATTTTAATAATAATAAAGAGAATTACACATTTTAATTATGCAATGGCATGTCATCTAATTATGAAAATTATTTGAAGAAATCCACATGAATGGCCTGAAAAAAATATGATTGCAGGCTTTTCTGGTTAGTGTGTCTGTGAGAAAATAAACAATAAAACATTCAATCACAAAGGCGTTGATGCCGTGCTTTGAGTGCTTTTGTACACATGAGTCGCTGTAAAATGAAGAAAACAAACCCCAGTGTTTATTAGAACAATAATAATAAATTAAAGACTACACAATTAATGGAGTGGAAAAATTAACATAATTAATCACACAATTTTTTTTTATTAAACATTTCTGGAAAAAAAATAATAATTTCTGCATTTCACATTCAACAATGAATGCTTAGCATAGTGCAGAATCAGCTGACAACAAATCACCAGCAGGAGCTTTCAGGTTGACAAGTCTAGACAATGAGTGAATTGTTTTGAAAAAGCAATTTCCTGTAAAAAAATCTCCAGCATAAGATTGTTCATATAGATATGATATACATGGTATATCATATACATGGTATATACTTATACATGGTATATGTATATATATATATATATATATATTTGAAAAGTATATATAATATTCAGTGCAAGGGTTATTGATTGGTTGATTGGTTTCTGAAATGCAATAAACATTTCAAATGTTGCTGTTGTTGTTGTTGTTGTTGTTTTTCTCCATGAGAGCTGTCCCCAAAAACCGTTAACCAAGTTGACACCTGTCATTTGGTACAGATGCTGATTGCTCACAGACTTTGGTGTCCTGCTTTGGCCTTCAAACACATTTATTTCGACATTAACGACAGATCCAACTTAACCCTTTAACCCCTGAATTTGGAACATTTTGCTTCTCATGCCAGTTGCAGAAAATGTAAAAGTCAATAAAAATGCAATTCACTGTGTGAAATTGGTTTATGGCCCCATGAAGGTTGGACATTGGGTAGTCATGGCTACTGGCGGGCAAATTACACTATAGTTTGCATTTAAGATGCTGTGTTAGAAGGTCACAGCTTCAATATTCTCAAAGTGAGAAAGCTTTGCAATATTGGTCATACGCATGCACTTTTTATTCATCATTTAGAAAATGCAACTGTACATTATCATAGCACACTTGAGCTCTAAGGTCTATAGGCCAAGGTTTTTTATACAAAACATTTTCTATCTTAAAGGGTGTTAAACCATAACCAAAGTTAAACTCACAAGAAAATACCAGATATTCATGAGACCAGCTAAACAATCAATAGCTATAACAATGGGGCTTTTTGAAAACACAATTATGTTTAACTACCTTATTTGTTCTCCATTTTGTGTTACGGTTCCCAATCACATTTGTGCTGATGCCATTACTGAAGAGAAATATGCCTCTGTAGAGAATGTAGTTATTTCATTCAGTGTTGATTAGCTCATTTCAGTCCTTGGAGCTCTGGAGGGTCTAGATCTATTAACGGTCATATCACCATGTTAAGACACTGTAACTCATTATTAACGGTGATAAGAACACATCAGTCTCAATTAAGCCTCCTTTTTATTGTGTTTTAACCTCCTCGTCTCTTTCAAGATTAAATGGATACAACGAGCAGCAGAAAAATGTAGAAAATTTTCAAATATCACATTTGCATTGTGGCTCTCATAGGTCATCTCAAACACGTGTGGCGTGAGCCTCAAACCCTTTCTGTTGATGCTTCAGTTACAGCTGTGTGATGAAGTGCAGTTCGCAGGCTAAAATTTGGAGCTCATTGTTTTGAAACTGATTTTGAAATCCCACTACTGGGATCTGTTTCTATTTGGCTCTGTGGATGTCTCTCAAACAAAGAGGACTCCCTGAAGCCTGGAGCTCATGAGTGATTAGCACAATTAATGATACTATCGACATGGCCATTTGGTGTTACCAATGGCAACATGGGAAGTAAAACTAGGGGAAAAAAAATCAGGCTCAAACTGCAGTGCCATGAGTGCAATACTGCAAAAATCAGGCTTTACTGCAAACTAAAATTGTACTGGGGTACAACAGCTGGAGCAGTACACTTAAAAGGACAACTTTGGACAATCTACTGCTAAAATGTGCATATTAGTACCTTAGAGTAGTAAAATGTACTACAAGGTACAATTCTGTACATAGTGTTGGTGTTTAGGTGGAGTTAGAAGGTTGTATAAGTCTGCCGCCCAAAGAAAAAAAAATCAATGAGGTGTCAAACCTTTTAAGGATTGACATTTTTTTAAATTTCAGAATTTGTATTATCCAGATTGGATTTAAGCAGGTTGATTTTTATATTTGTAAAACCTTGGTGTATAAAGTCCAGGGGTCAGTTGCATGAAAAAAAATTACCAAACTAGCATTTAGCATCAGTCTTACTTATCAGAGTCAAATGAGACCAATCTATGTTTTTATGTAACTGAATTCAACAACTTATCGCTAGTCTTAAAGAAAAGAATTAGAGGAACATTTTGAAAAACTGTTCTAAGCCTCAGAACTTGTTGTAAAATAAAAGTGAGCACATGGACTTGACTAAATCTAATTTACAAGAGTATGAATGAATGCTATTATTGAAACGAGTGAATGGGAATGTTTTAAGCATAATAAAAAAAATTATAATAATCCTCAAATCATCCAGCAGTTTGACTCCTACACGTATCATGTGTTTGACACCCCTGATCTAAGAAATCAACTGAACGTCCATAGCATGTCTTTATTTAGCAGACGTACTAGCAACAGGCCACAACAATATATCTAAAAAAATAACAAACAAAAAAACTTGTGTTTGTTTCGTTCTGGACATGATTCACTCAGATTAAATATTCACTGTATCTCATGCAGAGAAGACCTGACCAGTCTTGATAATAATAATAATGCTGAAACAAATCCATTGTCCAATTTCACATGACTATAATAATGTTTGAAACTTTGCCAGCATTTTTAAAACATCTACTGGTAATTTCATGATCTTTTAGGCTATGACATAGCAGTAGTTTAGTTCATCAGAGCATCATATAAAATCTGAATTTTAATCATTTTAGTTTTTCTATGAGTTTGACATTTGTTTCACCCAACAAGTTTGTTGTGAAAATAGCTGAGAGGAAATGGATTCTACGCACAGCACAGCAACTTGGTTCTTGTTAAATTTACAAATGGTCTGTTCTCTCCATTAAGACCATCAAGAGAACTGAATGGTGTAGAGAGACAGCAAAGGAAGGACATGAAGAGTCAGGCTGGCTTGGAAGATGGGAGAGAGATGGCAGCCGGCCAGTATCTGCTGTTCAGTGAAATTGATCAAGGTAAGGGGAGCTGGGTTCAGAATAATTGAATTAAGGCTGACAGAAGCACTGACCAAAATCTTCAGACACAGGTGATACTACAAGGTCATATGATACAGGGTATGGACCATCATAAATGGTGAAAAATAGCACAGAGGGGAAACGAATGACAGTGTTAGATTATGTCTAACATTACCTTGATTGCAGTGCGGTTGGGTCACAAGATTAGCCACAATTACATAATAAGTGGTACTAATAATGGGTGAACAAAGGTATAGCAGGACACTTAAACTTAATCACCCATCATTTTGCATATATGCTTCCATTACTATAAATCTGCATTAATCCGAAATTATGCAATTACATTGATGTGTCCATTTGATTCATGTTTCAAAAACAAAGCCAGGGACAAAATATCAGAAAGTGCCTCACTTTATATGTACTGGCTATCATTTTACTTTTAACAAATATATATTCAACTGTAGTCTTTGCACGGAAGAATTTAATCATCAGCAACAAATATGAAATATCAACTAGAAGCAAAAACACTGTTAATGCAAAAACCTCCCATGGACTGCTGTAGGCTAGTAGTAAAAATCTTAGGCACTTATTAAGTTGATTTATGTCATGAAAAGAGGACTGAATGCATTAAAAAGGAATGCAAGAATGAGATTACTTGCAAATATTCAGCCAAAAGTCAAAGACTGAAATCATGTTATTTTTAATCTATTGTAATGCTGTAATCTTTTGACAGCCCAAATTCATTGAGCAAAAAAGATTTTGTTCCTCCTTTATAAATGCAGCAAATAGTCTGAGGTGACAAAATTGACTCTCAGCCTTGAATGTGACAGAATGTCACTGCAGTAACTCCTTGCTAGACAGGTTTTTCCTTTATCAGCTCCTTACGCACACAGATAATGCTCTCCGCAGGTACACCGTCTCATCATGGCCAATTGTTTCCCCCTGTGAGTGCTTTATCTAAGCTGGTCTGAGACTGTTCAGCCTCATTGAACATCAATGGCCCTCCTCTTCATCCCCTCTTACCGAGCCATCAGCGCCAACATCCCTTGGCATCAAGGCTGTAACAAAGGCAGGGATTCTGCTGCACCACAGGATGTGGAGGAAAAATGGGGGAACAGACGAACAGAGGAGAACATGGTAGATTTGATAGAAGCAGAGTGGGGGATTTTTGCTAAAAGTGTCACTCCTGTGAGTGGGGAAATTATATTTTGACCTTGTGAACTAGAGGTGTTTTAATAGGAAAGTCACTTTAAGTTATAATATAGTAAACAATATTTAAGTGCTCTAAAAATTGAGATCCAATCAGACATTCTGACAAAAGCAGGTCATATGAACATACATGGATGAGCCAAAACATTATGACCACCTGCCTCGTGCATCGATGAGCCTTGGACGCCCAACGCCCTGTTGTCGGTTTGTGGTTTGTCCTTCCTTGGACCACTGTTGGTAAATTCTCACCACTGCTGACCGGAAGCAACCCACAAGCCTTGCTCCATCGCCTTGCCATAACAATTTGGCCCTTGTCAAAGCCCATTTCTCCTGCATCCAATGGCGCGTTTCCACCGAGCGGTACGGTACGGTACGGTACGGGTCGGTACCCTTTTATTTGCGTTTCCACTGCCAAAAGTTGAGAATGGTACCAAAAAGCCGAACCGTACCGTACCACTTTTTGGGTACCCTTCCGTTGGGGTACCTAGCACAGTGGTACGGTACTAAAAGGTGGAGCTAGACTCACTGCAGGACGTTGATTGGTTGACAGAGAATCGTCACTTGCGCGTGCTACGAGGGGAATGACAACATAAGAAGCGCCATTTTTTTATATACAGTTTAATATAATATACTGTTACTGTGTCACGAAATGTAATTTTAAGAGTTTTTCAGGCGAGAATGTAGTTGTTTAAAGCTCTAATCTGTGGTTTATTTATAAAGATGATTTGTTTTTCCCCGGTTGTGAGATCCATGCGATCAGCGGGCGCTCGGCGCTCATGTTTCCCGGCTGGATGAGCCTTTCCTCGGCTAAGTTAGTTCTTCTGACGTTCGCCGATGACTCCGACGGTAGTGGTTAAACATGAGATATAATTCATCTTGTGCAGACCTAACGGGCGATCTTTGGTCTCGTGAATATATAATTCGTTCCCTGTCAATCGTTTTGACTGAGGGCTAAGTTTAGTTTCATATTATAGGCTATTTGTATTTAACTTTACTGTTGTAATGTTAGACTAGCGCAGCATTTGGACATTTGACTGAATTGTTTGCTTTATTTCTTATTGTATAGCTTCTTGTACCTTTTACTTAAACTTTTATATTGGCTATTATTGATAAAACTGAAATTTTACAAAAAGAAATATGGTTTCTTGTCATTTTCTTATTACAAGATTATCACTGATGTTTATTGCAACATTTGTACAAATGCATATATTGCCTGTAATGTGTAATTTTTTTTATTATTTAAACGAAAAGAGGTAACGTTAGGGTTGTGTTTTAAATCGTTTTGTTATAAATAGAATAACGTATAACGTGCAGTGAATAATCAATATGCGTTGCGCATGAACCACATTTGTGTCCCTATAATGTTTAATTTATTTAAATGAAAACGAAAAGAGGCAGAGTAGTGTTTTATAACATATTTCGTTTTATTGTTGCTTAAATTTGTACATACAGAGTAACAGAGATAACCGGAGTAGCAGAGCGAGCTGAGTGACGCTTTTAAGAACGCGCTGTACCATGTGCATGTAGGAGTGAGTCGCACATGGCAAGTACAAACTTTGCGTACTTAATATTGAGAAAAGCCTAATGTCGGCGCTTGTCTTCTTGTGACAAACATGTCGAGGAGCAAGAACAAGATCTGCTGTATGTCATCCATTGTAGTTTACTATGTTCTTCTTCGCGCGAAAATTACGTCGATCGAAACACCACGCCTATCAAGTAAGGGTACTGTTGGCAGTGGAAACGCTAGCCAGATCATGGTTAACAGACCCGAACCGTACCGTACTGTACCGTACCGTACTGTACTGCTCAGTGGAAACGAGCCACAATACATTGATTACGAGAGCTGATCTACCCAGACCTTAATATGTGGCCTGGTTAGGAGATGATCAACGATATTCGCTTCACCTGTGACTGGTTTTAATGTTTTGGTTCATCAGTGTACCATAAACTACAGCTGTGTAATTTGAAATATAATGTACAGATTTAAGCAGAAAGAGTCAATTTGACTCAAAACGAGTCTTTTAAGGTGAGCATGCAACTTCCCGATGATGCAATGATACGGTCCATGTGACTGAATTGAGTCCCCCATCTATTTCACACTTTGCGAGCAGCCCAATTGCTATATTTATCACAATGACTCAAGACACGTAAAAGTATGTAATTCATCAACACTTCATTGTAACATCAGGCAAAAAAAGGCGGAGGTTCCAATCCATGACAGGGTCCTCATCTGAGCCCACTGAGGTTCTAATTTGTCACAGAGATTCATAACAAAACCTGTCTCTCTAAACACACTTTAATTTTCCAACTCCACCTGGGCCATGAGAACACCTGCCTTTGTAAAAACCCTTCTAGCAGTGAAGTCTGAATACATTCCAGATATGCTCAAATGCAATTCATTGCAATGCTGAAACCAAACAATGACTTGGAGCCATATGCCTGTAACATTTGTACTGTCCAATTCTAATAAAGAATTAATGAAGCCTGGATCAAACCATCAAGCTGTTGCCATCTCATTTGTGCTGGACTAAAATATTTCCACCAACATCTGCAGGGATTGTTGCAACCAAAAGCCACCTTCCTAAAAATTTATGGTACCAGGTGGACCTACTCATATAGTGTGATTTCATGTTACGGATGGAAAGCCCATGGTTAATGACATGTCAGAATCCAGAATACTGATTCTACTGTATTGTTGGTTCATTACAATAAGGATTCCTGCCCCTAAATTTAACCAGTTTAAAATATGCTGGTAGTAATATGATAAAATAATAATAATAATAATAATAATAAATTATACACATGGTGGCCCCAAAAAATATTTACAGTACTAGTAAGTATCAATGCATTAATTATATCATCCCATAGTAATAGATAATAGTAATTATAACAATATACAACGCACTAAGGATTGATGAGCTGCTGAGTTCATGAATATTAACCACGTTGTCAGCATTCGCTCAAACTGATTTGCTGAAATCAAAACAGGGAAGGTAATAGATGAGCGCCAGCCAATGAGATTGCCGTTTGCGCATTAGTTCCGCCCACTACCAGAGAAACAGGCATATGTTCAACTTGTTCTTAAAAGCTGAATAATTCCAAATGAACTCCGCTATTTTGACAGGAAAATACGAGAAAGAATATCCGCCGATTCTTCGTGGTATGTAAGACTCTCGCTCTCTCTCTTTGCGTGTGTGTGAGAAACACAGCACTCTTAGCAAAACGACGGCGAGTTGTGCGCATTCACACTAGTGTTTAGAGTACGTCAAATACAGGTACCCTGCACATCCATTGAGCTGAAATACTACAGATTGCTTCATGAAGAGCGAAACTCTCAAGCGCTCAGTCAAGAGTGTTGAGCGAGTGAAATATATCTATGCTAAACTTATACTTCTAACACACACACACACTGGCGAGTAAAATCTAAGAATGTATTAGCCAATGGCTAATGATAGACATTATTTAGTCGCCCAGAGTGAAGATTTAGTCGCATATGCACTCGCACTAGCATTGTAGAGGGTTGAGAAGTATGCTGAAACTCGCGGTCATCATAAGGGGTGTGACATTTCGGTAGACCAATCACATGGTACTGATCCAGCCGACCATCAGAGCACACTGCACTTTTCAAAGGGAGGGGCTTCAGGAACTAAACAGAGCGTTTCTGACAGACTGGGAAGAGAGGTATGTGAAAAGGTTTTTTGAACATTCAAACATGAAAACCTTATCTAGTAGACCCCAAAAACAATCAAGACTTCGTAAAAGGGCATGTAATGGCCTCTTTAAAACAAGTTCTTACCTTTAACCTGAACACCAATACGAAAGTAGACATCTGAGCTACTGAGGTAACGCTCCACCAAAATATAGTACCACTGCTCCCAGGATGGCAGTGGGACCTCTAGCTCACAGGGAACGTTCTCTCTGCAGTCCACTGCACTGGAGTTATGCACCGGCGGGGCCCTCGAACGGATCTTCAGCAGAACCGGACAGCTCTCCCCGCTCCTGTTCTTTGTATTGCAGTCCACAAGCTTTACCTTCACTCGAGAGATGTAGTTTGGGATGAACACTCTGCCAGGTACAAAGAAGAGAAAGGAAGAGGACATCCGCTTTAAAGCTACACTGACTGTAGCTGACATTGTCTACAGAGACTGCACTGAACAAAATTAGTACGCTTATTGAAATGCCAAGGAAACATTTGAATGGGAATGTGTTTTTGTACTCTCAGGAGAACTTTAAACTTCAGCACATTTCAACAAACTTGTTGGCAATGCATAAAACAGTCAAGTGATATCGCTTGGTTTTAATTTTCTACATCAATAACAATTAAGCAGGAAGCTAATGCAAGTTGCCCTTTTCAACTGAACAGAGATTGAGAACAACCGTGAAATTAGAATAAATAATTAATATCTACATTTTTGGCCATGACGCCATTGGCTTTGTCTGTTGGTTTTTGATAATTAACGATATGATAACGATACGATAATTAACGATATGAACAGCACACCAACTGCTCAATCAAACAGAACACAGTTTGTTTACAGATCCGCTGGATTGCTTTGGGAAAAAAGCGTCTTGGAACATAAACTTGATCTTTGCAATTTGCCTTGAAATTAAAACCTTAAAAAAATAATTTGCTGCATGGTTAATTTATCCCTTCGTTCAATTTTATGCAGCATTGTTTTGCATTTCACAACTGATTAAATAGTATGTCCAAGTTTGAATAATACAAATTCTTATAAAAACTTAATTTAATATTTGTCAGTCTCAATGACGAGAGCTACTGTATATAAAATAGTGTATACTAAGATCCAGACATCCATTAACCAGCTAATGTTCAAGTCTCACAATATGCAATTTACTGTCCTTCTGAAATGGAAACCAGCTTTTAATGATACAAAAAGTCCATCTTCATAATGTCCAGTGCTCAAGGTCTTTTCTGTGTACTCTGGTGTTTATGAATGCATTTCATCACCTCTCCCTCCTCCATTTTCCTCTTTTTCATTTAGAAAGACTTTATTTGCTAATTGAGAGGAGAGCTTTAATATCTGAACCTAATGAGAGTAGAAGCCTGAAATGGAGGGAAGCTTGAGAGAAGGATGTGTGTGGAATGGTAAAGTGTTGTGAGCAGAAAGAGGCAGAGAGAAGCTGAGAGAAATGCACGGTGTGTGCGTTTGAGTATCTGATGAGGAAAGGAAGTCTGCAAAGGCACCAATAAAGAAATGTTCACATCTTAAAATAACGAGTTATTACACCACTTTTCAAGAGTTTGGGCCCAGTAAGATTTTGCATTTATTTGATCAAAAATACAGTAATATTGTGAAATATTATTTAAATCTAAAATAACCATTTTCTATTTGAATATATATTTAAAATGTAATGTGTTCCAGTGATGGCAAAGCTGAAATTTCAGCATCATTACTCCAGTCTTAAGTGTCACATGGTCCTTCAGAAATCAGTCTAATATGCTGATTTGCTGCTCAAGAAACAATTATTATTATTATAAATGTTGAAAACAGCTGTGCTGATTATTATTTTTGTGGAAACCGTGATAAAAAAGTGATTTATGAACATTTATTTGAAATATTTTAAAAGAAACATTATAAATGTCTTTACTGTTACTTTTGATCAATTTAATGCACCCTTGACAATTAAAAGCCTGGTAAACCCCACATAATGGGGACAAAGTGTCCCCACAAAGATGGCAATATCCGAAATCCTTGTCCTTGAGGGGACATGTTTTGGTCCTCATGAGGAAAACAGCTTACAAATCATACTAAGTTATATTTTTTGAAAATGTAAAAATGCAGAAAGTGATGGGAAGGTTTATGGGTAGGGTTAGTTTAAGGGGATAGAATATACAGTTTGTACAGTATAAAAATCATTACATCTATGGGAAGTCACCATAAAACGTGTGTGTGTGTTTGTGTGTGTGTGTGTGTGTGTGTGTGTGCGTGCGTGCGTGTGTCATTTAAAATTAGTCACTCACTTGTAGAGTACAGATCTATTGTGAAGAGGAATCATCTGGTCAATGAAGTAACCAGGATACAGCACTGAAATGCCAATGAGCCTCTGAACAATGAGCTGAGGTTGAAAGAGGTACTGACATTCCTCATGAAGACCCTGCACAAAAAAGTGAAACAAACAGGAAATGGATTAGTTACAAGCTAAATCCACCCAGTATCCACATTCAAATAGACTGAGCCATGAAATACAGTATCACAACAAAACACATGCGTACATGCATATCATGATATGGAAATGCCCGTGGAAGGAGGGCAACTCCCACTGAGAGACTTATGATCACTTCAAATGGAGGGAAACTGTCATTGCATTTGCATCGCTTCTGATGATTTGCTGTGTGATATTTCTCATGCCCAACTGCACAACAACTCCCAACCTCAGACTCTAAAGAAAAAGATCAAACACTATTGTCGTTTCTCCACTTGGTGAATAATTCAGATAAAAGATTTTGAACTGTCTACCATTTTAACTGATGCCAAACAAGTGGAGTATCCAACCAATAGCTTGCATTTTTTAATACTCCTCTACATTTACGTCTCTTCATATTGAAGACACTTTTATGCAAAGTGACTTAAAAACGAGGAATACAACATAAGTGATTCATCTTAAAGTGGCAGGAATGCTTTCTTTTTTTTTGAGAATATAAAGAAGTGCTGGGAATTAAAAATTCATGGATAAAAAAAATATATATAATAATAATATAGAGCTCAGGGGAATCTGATGCATTTATTTTGCCGAATCGGATTATGCCAGACATAAAACGATCTGTCAAAAAACATTGGTTGCTTGTTGAAAGTGTAAGGTCTTAAATAGATCACCTGTGTAAACAACAAATGGAAATCTAACCATTAAAAAAATCAGGTCAGTATAATTTTTTATTTATTAATAAATAAATAAAATAAATAAATACATGTATTTTGCAAGGACACATTAAATTGATCAAAGTGGCAGTAAAGACATTTCTATTTCAAATAGATTCTGTTGTTTTTATTTTTTTAATTGTCAAATAATCTTGAAACAAATGTAGGTATCACGGTTTCCACAAAAATATTAGGCAGCACGATTGTTGTTTACATCGATAATAATTAGGAATAATATTTATAACAGGAAAAACAGTATTCTAGAATGATTTCTGAAGGATCATGTGACACTGAAGACTGGAGTTTTCATCAAAGGAATAAATTATATTTTAATATATTTTAAAATAGAAAAAAGTTAATTTAAGTTATAATAATGTCACAATATTACTGTTTGTACTGTATTTCTGATCAAATAAAGGCTGCCTCTGTGAGCATAAGATACTTCTTTCAAAAACATTACATAAATCTTATCGACCCCAAACATTGAACTGAATGTCACTGATATCTACAGTGTATGCATAGCTTTACAACTGACTACTAAAAACTGAACTGTTTTGTTTTCACCTTTACAGGATCCAGGTTGGTAGTACTATATCAAGAGATTCGTAACTGTAAAAAAACACACTGATTTCAGCATATGACAGATGTTGTAGTGTTAGCTCTAATTAAAGATCCGATGAGTTTTATAGATTCACAGACAGTTTTCACAGTGCAATTGCATGAAGAAAAGGCAGGTGGAGGGATAAAAGATGAAGAGGAGGTGGGAGAATTTACAAATTACAAGGTGGCAAATTACAATGCAGCATTTCATCATGGAAACCTCGGCTTCTCTCACGCAGGTACTTCTGCCCTAAACACATTCATCATTGTCAAAAGGCGTAGTACAACCCCTCCTCCCCTCTCGGCCAACCCTTTTCTTACCATCTTCACAGAGAAACACAATCACACCAAACATACAGGTTTTAAATATCTAGGAATCATGCTTAAAGAATACATCATCTTTCCCGAGTGCACATTCCTCTTTTTCTGTCGTTTGTACTGGACAACAGCCAGAGACGTGGGGTCATTTTCACTGGCTTTTTCTATATGCACAGCGCTGTCGAATGTCAACCGCATATCACTGCTGGCTTCCTGTTGAGGTCAGTCAGCCATGTTATTACTTCATAAGGTAGGGAGAGGGAGTCTGCTGCCACATCTGCCAGTTCAATGCAGTTGAACAATAACCGAGTGATGGCAACTTGCAATACTGAAGAGAGGGGGCGGGGCAACGGAAAGAGCTAATTGGCTTGCAGTGGATTGTGATTAATTATGCTGTGGGTTTCACTTCCTAAATAGTCATCCTGTCAACAACAAATGTGTCTGTGCTTCATTACACTTTCAAAATTCTCCATGATGTGATTTAGTATATCATGAACATATAATTGTGAAATTAACAAAGGCTTTCATCCACTAAACACTGGGACACGGATGACATGATTATGACATTGTGCATTAAAACATAGCTGGTAACATTAATGTATAATACATCATCGTGCATTTTCATTGTACAGTAGCTGTTGAAAACTGCAGTGAAATAAGCGTTCATAAGAACTTGCCCTGCATTTTTTTGGTTAAGAACACTACCGTTTTTTTTAACACTACCATTCAAAAGTTTGGGGTCAGTAAGATTTTTTTTTTTTATATATATAAATAGCTTATATTCAGCAAGGATTGGGGTAAAGACTTTTTTACACTGTTACCAAAAATGTAATTTATAAAAAAAAGGGGGTTTTTTTAACCTTTTAAAAAAAAAAAAAAAAAACTTTTTATGGTTCTCCAAAAATAGTAAGAAGCATAACTGTTTATATTGTTTGTTTGTTTTTTTTGGGGGGGGGGAAGAACCTATACTGTTGTCATTTAGTTCTTGTGATTGTCTAGAATGTGATTTGTAGAATCTCAGTAGAATAAAATTGCTGAAAAAAATCTAAATCCTATAAAATACTTCACAAAAATATTTGCAGGGCTGTACGCATCATGCACATTAGAGATGATACACAATTACTATAAAAACTTTGATTTTGTCTTTATATAATTACTCTTGGGAGACTTAAGCAGACATTTCTGAAGTAAATGTAATGAGCTGCCGAAGCATTTTTGTAATTTTCAAGGGATTGTATGTTTCAGTGCACTCGAGCGATTTTGACAACGGGAGACCTAGAAGCGACTGACTCCCTGGCCAGTGCACTGACGACGTCCCATTCAAAAAGTAAGCAAATCATCCACCATTTATTCTTTGCAGCTTTCATTATGAGAGTAAACATCAATATCAATATTTTCAGAAGAAGCAGCTAATCAAATCCACATATTTTTCATCATTTGCTCTAATGCTTAACCTAATCTCCTAACATCTCAGAACCTTCAGTTCATAAATAGCCTTGACACACTAGAGGTATTTGTTGTAATGGCTGCAGAACACATTCTCATTTAATTAAGATCTATTTGCTGGATTTGCACCACTGGGCAGGTGTCATTGCATAGACGGTAAAGTCATGTGTTGCTCATTATCTCTGGTGCATTATCAAGGTCTAATTCGCTCTCAGCTTGATTAGACGACTCATTCATTTCTGTAAATCACTACGCCAGCCATACGCCAGAACTAAGATAGACTCAATGTCTCCTAGGTAATAAGTGAGACATTTACATGAACAGGCAAAGAGCAATTCATTGATGGCTTTAACAATCCTTTTGTTTTCTTTCTTTACAAAAAGCTTAATATTTTTCGTAGACTGCAGTTGCCCAATGCTATTGCTCTAGTATACAGTTTATATGTAGCAAATTTTCTGTATATTTAAACTACCTAGATAACTATAATACCAGAATTTTTTGCCAGACAATATTACAAAATTTTTACACAAAGGTTGCACTGGGGCCTAATGTTTTTGAAATAATCCTTTTATGCTAACCAAGGCTGCATTTATTTGATCAAAAGCACAGTAAAAACAGCAATATTGTGAATACCATTTTTTTTATCATAAGGTAGTCAATAATTTTATCCCTTAAAACTCATCTTTGATCACCAAAATTACATCTTTAAATAGTTTTTCCTGCAAAAAAAATTGTCATGCCTTAAAATAGCTTTAATGTACACCCTTGCTTCATTTAATATACGCAGTCCATGGATATGCTAATTAGCCCCGCCTCCACTCACTCACACCATTTTTACTCAAGTTACTGTAAACCCTGCACAAAGGTCTGGCTCTTTACAACGTCGGACACATAACGGTTATTAATATGATTAGCCTTTTGTTTGACTACGTTATCAAGCAGCTAATAATGTGTTCCTATAATGTTACACAAACCATGTTCCTGTTCGCCACCTCAGAGTCAGAAAGCTGCCTTCTAAAAATCAGCATCCATATAAATGCTTTGAACAACTTAGAACATCAGTGGAGAAAGGCATAGTTCATCATAACATCGTAATATACATCATATACATAAATCACCCGCTATATTGCTAAATGTACCCGATTTTTCATATCAACAGAAAAATATACCGGGATAACCTGGCTTCTCTTGAGACTCCACTGCTTCAGTTTCAGTCATAGTTAATGATATGCTAAAGCCCACCCACACATTGACGTGATTGGTTACAAGGTAGTTTGTGATGTCAGAAACACCAGCGATTTCAAACCGCGTTTATGAGACTGTCTTTGGTTCACTGCAGTTTTAAGGAGAAAATACTCAGCAATGGTGTTGACATGACTTTACACATGGTTTGTCTGAAAGCATATTAAAAACACCACATAGATATATAAACAACATTACAAACTTTTTTTTTTTTTTTTTTTTCACAAAAGGGGGTTTTTATGTGTAATTTATTCCTGTGATGTTAAAGCTACATTTTCAGCATCATTACTTGTCACATAATCCGTCAGAAATCATTCTAATATGCTGATTTGCTGATCAAGTAGTATTTATTATTATTATCATCAACAAAGTTGAAAACAGTTGTGCTGCTTATTATTTTTGTGGAAACTGCTACATTTTTTACAGGATTCTTTGATAAAGTTTAAAAGAACAGCATTTATTTGAAATAGAAAATATTTCTAAGATTATAAATGTATTTAATGTCACTTTTGATCAATTTAATGCATCCCTGCTGAATAAAAAAATCATGCTGACCCTAAACTTTTCATTAGTAGTGTAACTAATGTATGAAAAATAAAACTATAATATGATATAATATGACTCAACAGATTGCTTGAGGGAGGAAATTGTTCTTAAATCTGTAATGTCTGCCAGAGGGAAGTAGTTAGTAGGGAGTATTTTGATCAGCAAGTATTAGGTTTATTAAGGATTAGTGTCCTTCTGCCACGGATTCAATGTTTCATGTAAAAAGAGTAATTTTACTACTACAGAGTCTGCATGCAAGTAAATGAAAAAGAAAAAAAAAACATCAGTTCTTAGCTTAAAATGGCAGATTGGAATTGTAGGTGGGATAATAGGGATGGAAAAGCAAAACAGCGACCATTAAACAACAAACTGAAGAAGGAGCCCCATCTGTTGTTTGTCCATGGTTGAATACATAAAGCAGGCACAGCTGGTGCTGGTGGAGGCAGACACGGCCTTGATTCTGTACCCCCGCCCTGTTTCCATCCGCCCCGCGATTTTTGCATTGTGTCTGACATGCAAGATTTGTCAACTCGTGACGCCTCTGCCCCCTTACAAATTCTTCATTGATCTGATTTGATTAGGGGGGATGTTTGCTACTCATGTGACAGCGCAGACACACAGCACAGACAAAAGGAAGAGAGAGAGAAAAAGATGCAAATAATTGCTTCCCTTTTCACAGCACAAATTTGGCAACTTTGAGCAACTAGTGAAATAATTAGAGCCCTCTGTGCAGGCGTGCAGAGCACCAAACAGTACACAGAATTGATAGCGGCCTGTTGTTGGCATTTTGCATGTCTAATGTGGTCTCCAGCTGTGTGAGGGATAATATCTCTGACACGCTGCTCATGCAGAACGGGGAGGAGGAGTCCATATGGCCAATGAGAAAAAGATTTCTTTATTATTTATGGTGGATGACTCAAAACATGTGTCTGGTAATGCAACTAACCCAAAATAAAAGAAATCTCTCTCCTCTCTTTATATGATTGTACTTGGAAAAAGTACTTGTGCATGGACCCGCAGCATATAAGGAACGAAGGCAGTTGAGCGTAGCTTTTCAGCCTGGTATGAAAAACATTTATCATTTGTCAAGGAACAGAACTGCAGGGATCCACAGTCTCATTACTGGTAAAGTCTGGTGTTCCCCCACAATTCTCCACTTCTGCTCTGTGCTTTGGCTCCCAAGTCTAGAAATAAATCAGCGATGACAGAAAAGTTCTGCTTTCTTACTTCTATCAACAGTTGGGTGGTTGTAGCAATCATTTTTCGCTTTACATTAGATGCGTCACCAAACCACCGGTATTGACGATAACCATGAATTATTGATATTATATTAATACATATATGTGACCCTGGATCACAAAAGCAGTCACATGTCGCACAGGTATATTTGCGGCAATAGCCAACAATACATTGTATGGGTCAAAATTATCGATTTTTCTTTTATGCCAAAAATCATTAGGATATTAAGTAAAGATCATGTTCAATGAAGATATTTTTTAAATTTTCTACCGTAAATATATAAAAAAATATTTTTGTGAGTGAATGCAACAAAATCGCAAACATAAATGGGCAAATTTTCTCAAATGTTTAGATTTTTTTGCACCCTCAGATTCCAGATTTTCAAATAGTTGTATCTTGGCCAAATATTGTCCTATCCTAACAAAACATACATTAATGGAAAGATTATTCAGCTTTCAGATGATGTATACACCTTAATTTTAGAAAATTGACCCATGTGACTGGTTTTGTGGTCCAGGGTCACATATGATAATGTAAATAATCTAGCACCAGTAATCTGGTTTTGACAATTATTAATGTAGTTGGCATATTGCACCTCATCACTGGTTGCCACTCGTCATAAAACGTGAAAAGATGTGTGTAGCTACTCCTGCTGCTCAAATCATGTTGGAGAAGATGACAGGAGATGAAAGCAAGACACTTTACTCGCACACAAAAAAAAGTTAGCTCATCCGTGTGGGAGTTTTTTGGATCCTGTAAAAATGAGATGTTAAATACCCCAGTCTGCAGCAAGTTCTGATCAACAGTAGTTTCTATTTTTGTAAAAATTATGTTACAAACTGTCTTTAAAGGCGAAGTAAGTCATCTTTTCACCACTGTTTTCACAGAAGTGAATTTCAAATCTAATTACTGTTCTCAAACAGATTTTAAACATTTTCTATTGGCTAGACAAACCCCCAAACTCACGCCATTTGTTGAGACAGTGCTGGTGTGTCAAGCTGGCTAAGATGTAAACAAGATAATATTTTGATAGAGCAACAGTATTATTTCTAGTGTAACTGAACTTATTTCATAATTGATGAACTTTCATTAAACTGAACTGAATCAACACTGAACGGAACTGAGCTGAATAATGGCACTATTGCCTTCTGTAGAGCTGCTTTACAGCAGAATTTTAGTGTTATATCTTTAAGAAGTTCGTATCACTGATTAATATTTTCCTGTTTATTACTGTGAAGCTGCTTTCAAACAATCTGTATTGTATAAAGCAC
Source organism: Abramis brama (assembly GCF_963993115.1). NCBI lineage: Eukaryota > Metazoa > Chordata > Actinopteri > Cypriniformes > Leuciscidae > Abramis > Abramis brama. The sequence goes on along the minus strand of NC_139967.1, from coordinate 27,955,447 downwards.
TATAGAAATAAAGGTGACTTGACTTATTTATACTTTTCAGTGGAATCAACCTACAGTATGATTGAATGCCTTAAAGTTTGGATGTGTTAACTCTTTCCCCGCCAGCGATAAAAAAAAAAAGAAAAGTTGTCAGCCGCCCACCGCCAGCGTTTTTGAACATGCAATGCCAATATCAAAAGAAAGAAAAGACCCTCTACTTTTAAACAAAAACACTCGTTTTATTATAGCTTCATGCATTCTTTTTTTTTAACAACACTTGAATGTGGGTAAGTTTCATAAAAAAAGCAACATTTTGAGGAAAAAGCTGAGAAAAAATAATTTCTTTCAAAGACTAGGTCTGGATCGGATTCAGAATGATGATCAAAACGCAGATGGAGTAGATCTTTTATTTAGGCTATATGCTGTTTAATGTTGGTGATCACGTTATATTACATATACATATGATTGCATATGATATCGCTTGTTTCTGCATCTTCTTTGCATTTCTTTTGATCAGGAGGTTTCTTTCAGAAGATGCGTAATAGCATCTTCTAATAATAATATGCTAATAGTACGTAATAGCACCCCTACCGTATAACAGAGAAAACATGTAAAGCCGGAAAAATTCTGTCAATGACGGGGAAGCGTCTTTCTCAAATGACGAAAATTTCCTAAAATGAAATCTAACTAAAATGGCTGATCTTCTCCTGCTCCCTGACAATCATAGACTTAGACCTTATTGAACGGTTGGGAAATATAGGAAATTATGGCATTTCATGAAACATAAATACTGGCATCAACTGACCAGGCACACCTTAATAACAGAAAACCTAGAATATGTTTTGGTTTGTTCACTATCTTAAAAAAATAAATAAATCAATACAGAGATAAACAGACAGAAAACTGACAGCCCACCTCCCCACTTGTGTAGACCTTACTCAAAACAACAAAGATGCACTGAACGATAACACATCTCCAAGTGCTGACAGATTCCAATTAGTTTATTGATTTACTCCAAGAATTTAGTTAGTGCAAGGCAAACTGTCAGGCTACTCCGCTTCTGGTCGCTGCTTATCCACTGAGGCAGTTTCATCCAGCAGAGACGGCCGGCTGATCTTTACTGCGTGCTTGACTCTTACCCACCCCTTTCCTTCCTTCTTTCCTTTCCTCTCTCTCTGTCTCTCTCTCTCTCTAGAATTGGCCATCTGCTTCTGTGACTGCGCCTGTAGAGCAGGGTCCGGCTGCTCCCTGATTAGCCTCACAGACACTGTGGAGCTCATCAGCTGAGAGAACAGACTTGCACTTTGCTGAGGGCCGCTGCAGCTTTGCTCTGCTGGGATTCACCTCTGTGCACCATGTGTCCACGGAGCTGCGATCCTGCAAGCTGTTACTCCACAGTCAGTTACAGGCTCGTGAGGGGTCATACCAGTTTACAATCATGATGTGAATTTCAAGATTGGATTTTAATCGTAATAATAGTAATAATAAATTCTTTTTCGTTTTATAATTATTGAGATTGCTGTTGTGAACATGTGGAAAAGAGAAATAATAATTCAATTCAATTTACATTTATTTTCACGATACACATTGTTTCAAAGCAGCTTTATAGAAAATTCATGTGTCTGCATTAAAATAGAGTGATCTGTTATCAGAGGTGACTGTGTCCAAGTTATGGATTTCAGAAATGTATATAAAAATAATCACGCAGTTAGCTAACAACACTCTAAAAAGGGATGTGTTAAAAAACAACACACAGTATGTGTTGAAGATTTTTAACACACAATGTGACTAGACCATGTCTTCAATGTCTTTTTCAAATGCTGCTTTCACCGCGCTCTTCACTTGTTATTACTAACCAGATTGACTTTATTTATGTCAGATGTCTACAGAAGCTCTTATTGAGAATTAAGAGGTTTTGGTGTTGACGATTCATTGAATGTTTCATTTGAAGTCAGAATCGTGATTAGTGGCACCTTTATTTGGGCTCTTGACCCTTGACTCGTTAACATTAGTTTTTCTCTGTTTGCTGTATTTATTTTGCACATTTGAAACAGCAGGAATAACCATGAGAAAAATATGACCAGATAATAATATTATCATCATGTAGTTTTGTTAAGCTCAGCAAGAGTTTAATATCTGAAAGATGGCTTTTAAAAAGGTTTAGCAAGATTAGCATGTTGCAATTAGCTTAAAATTTGTTTTTAAATACACAGTGCGTACAGGATCTTACAGTCTACGGTATGAAACAGACATCAAGAATCAGCACATGAATCTTAACAATGGTGAGTGCAAACTCGGTTAACTGTTATCTCTTCATGGACTTTTCTCAAAAGCAGCATTATCAATTAGGGGTTGAAGCGTGGGGTTGAAGCGTGAATAATTGAATAATGTACAGTACAGTAAGTCTGTCCAGTCATTGAGCTTGAAATATTGTCTTGTACTTTGTGTGCACATGCATTCTGTACTCGACTATTGATTAAATGGTTAATATTTTTAAATCTGCCCCTTTTGCTTTATTTTTTAAATTACATCTGAGTATGTAATCACCTGACACAATTTGTGTGTTAAAATGACTCATTTTTATTGTGTTAAATTTAACACAACATGTGTTGTCACTGAGCACACTCACTACATGTTAAAACTGACACAACATGTGTCATTTTTAACACATCTCTTTTTAGAGTGAATGTATTAATTTAAGGTAGAAACAATGAGCTCACTGTTTGTTTACTCTAAAATGCCAGCCTGAAAAATACTGTTTTTAAAGTGATTTCAGCAAATTGGTTTAAACAATGGAGAAAGACTGAAATCTCAAAAACTATTTACCGGTAAGTAAACAAGAGCTTATTGCATACTGCACACACAGAAAATGAGGTGAGCGCCAACATTACAAAGATGGCCACAGAGTAAATTTGTGATAGTTCACAGTCTCACAGTCCCTTTCAGCTGCACAGAAGTCCTATATAACATAAACCCCATTTAACGACACGGACTAATAAATAAAAAATTGCATTCCTCAGGGAAAGCGCGGTCTCGCTTTCAACACTTCTTCCAATTACTCCATCTCAGTAGGTTCGGCCATGAGCTTTTCTGCTCCACAAGTTCTGTCATTCCCCACGCCAACAGAAAGGAGAAAGCCTTCGTCGTTCCAAGCATTGTCTCTGTCTAATTGTCTGGCACTATGACCTTGTGGGCTCAGAGGAAAATGGTGCCCTTAAAGCGGAGTACACAGTGTAGAATTATTGCTCTTAATCCAGGAGAATGGCCTCCACCACCACCAAACCTGCTGCAGTTAATTAAAGAGAAAGGCTGAAGTGCAGGCCTGGTGGCTCTGAGATAAGTGAGAGCAGGGAAGGACAAAGCTCAGCAGAGGGAGAGTTTTTAAGATTGTGGGTGGAGATTGAGGTAATGCTATTGTGGACGCGAGGATTCCAATTAACGTGAGGAGTTTACTCCAATGTGAGATTCATTTAGATGCGATGCACTGTAAAGATGTTGTTGAAAATCTTATATTACCAGGGAGGTAACTTAAAAAGAATTAGTTCACCTGACTCACCCTTGTATCATTCCAGACCAATGCGACTTTCTTTCGTGGAAGTTTCAATTCATGCGCTGGCTATTCTTTAAGCAATTATGGGGACTAAAACTTTAAAGCTTCATAGTGCAAAAGGACCATCAAATATTTTTAAATATAAAATATAATTATTTTGATGTCACGCGTTAGCTTGGTGCGAGAAATCTCTAGTAAGCTATTAACCCAAACGCTGAATCAGCAAGAACCAGATCAGTCTGATCTGTGAACGAATCATTCAGACTGGGTTTGTAAACTGAATCTGATACCTTGCAAAGATCTGATTCTAGTTAACTATTCACAAATTGGACATTTGTCATGAACTTTCAAAGAAAAAGAAAGTCATAAGTGTTTGGAACGGCATGAGGGTGATTCAAATTATGGCAATTTTCATTTACGGCTGAACTATTCCTTTAAAAAATAAATTTAATTTATAAGTTTTACTTGCACAGTTTGAAGATGCACACGCTAGAGGCCAAAAACACACTTTGGCTATTGTTGTTTTCTAATATAATTAAAGCAAGCGCATAATCATATTTCAGGCATTTTTCCCGAGTGTAATAGCAATTTTCTTCCATTTTACAGAACTGTCAGATATTGGCTAAATTATGCATGGCAGCACAATTAAAGCAGACGTGAGTCTCAATGAAACAGAGAAAACGAGTTCTCCATATCTACATGCAAATATAAACTATAGTGGAATGTATCCAGTTATAACTCTGTAACGCAGACATAAAATGAATCTTGGCATACCCATTCTTTTCAGAAACAGAAGATTGTGTGGCCTGTATAATATACACTGGGGGCTAAATAATTTGGACAGCGTCCTTTTAAAAATAATGATACAAACATGCCAAAAATAACACACTGGTCTTGTCATTTCTGTGGAACTTCCCACAATGGAAAAAAAAAATTCTTACAGGAAACCATTACACACTTTCATTATATCTCATATTTAAGTCTTTCACTGGATTACTTCTAAAAAGAAAGAGTGTCATCCACTACACTTGTAAGAAGAACTGTGAATGTAAAATAAAATAAAAACTTGCCCCACATGACATTGTTGTGCAACTATTTCATATATTTATGAATCTGTGAAATGCACTTTCTTTTAGAGAATTAAAAATCTGTATATGTAAGCATTATGTGAACTCAGTCGCCACTGTGAGCCAGCAGCATGAGCCCTTTTAACACTTTCCACTGGCTGATTTTCCCCCATTTAAATGTTCCCTCTGGGCAGTAATACCCCAAATAAGAATACTACAGCCTGCTGTACATTTGTGTTTACTGGTAGGAAGCATTATTAGCCTGTAATTTAGCCACTGCTGACATGCTATTATTTACACGTCTTACAATGCATGATAGACCCCTTGTGTTTTAATTATTATTTTTTTTTTAAAATGCATTTTAAACAAAGGCAGCGCTCTAAACTTTTAACTTTTACTTATTTATGAAAATAGCTTTGGCGTCCTGCAGTAAGGGAGTCAGAATAAAAAGAAAATTGCGACTTTATTGATACTTTACATATCCCAATTGTAACTTTATAAGTCGTAATGTAATTTTACACATCACAATGTGACTTTATATGTTAGAGTATGACTAATTTAAATCTCGCAGCTGCAACTTTTTATCTCACAATATGACTTTCTTATTCTACAATTTACCTCACAATTACGCTGTTTATTATTTACTCGGAGGCGGAAATATGCTTCCATACTGCAGAGAAATAGGTGTATGGTTTTGTGAACAATAAGAAAATTAACAGTTTTAAAAAAGCAATGAACTTCTAACATAATGTAATCGATATAATTGAATATTCAGGACATTATACAAAAAATGCCATTGCCTTTGAGATAATGACCCAAGTGAAATAATAAGCACTATGCATATGACAGGAAACGCATTTAAAATCTCATTTGAAAAAGAAGTTCATGACAAGTTCTGAAATCACAGCACTCACTTTTAAATTAGTACCCATGAAGGCCACCCACTGATTGTGCGGAAGTGAGCAGCTTCAATTATAAATGCATAAATGCCGAGAGGATCGTACGTGCACAACCATGAGTATAAGGCACTTTTCATCATCAACAAGCTTAGCTCTTGTTAAAAGGAGAAATGATTATCTAATTTCTGAGCCAGTGATCACTGAATGCTTTATCCTCTATGTTTGAACTCACCTTGACAGAGATCTTCCCCTCATCCTTTGGTAAGTGTGCAGCCAGGAACCAGTCTCCAGGGAGGGGGCTGGTGACATTGAAAACTCCTGTGGTGCGGTTGGGCAGCGTCCATGTCAAAGTGACAGCGAAGGAGCCTGGTATGACGGTGTCCTTTGGAAACCGTGTCTGGAGGGGGTTGATTACAGGTGGAGCTCCTGACCTGAAGTACCTGTAAACCAAAGAGAAGGTTACATTTCAAAACAAGCTGTGGACCGTTTCCTTGGATGAGACCAAATGCAAATGAGACTGTCACCGTTTACGTTCCAGTGTGATGCAAATGAGGCTTGAATTTCCTATTAAAGCTGGCACAAAACAGAACTCCAAAAATAATGACTGTTTTCAAACATCCAGACATTAGTCTGTCAAACAGATAATCCCCGATTCACGCCACTGGATGAGATCGTGTTCAGTGCATCTGGGATGCTCAAAAAACAAAATGCAATTCCGTTCGGTGCCACTAGTGGTGCAGAAATCACACAATTTACCTTAATGTTTTCATAAACATAGAATCATCAACTGTCCCCACAAGGATAGTAAAACCTGAAATTACTGTGAGGAGTGAAGAGACCAGCCGACAAACTCCACAAGGAAATTACTTAATAAACATACTAAATAATGTCTTAATGAACATGTAAAAATTCAGAACGTTTTCTAAAGTAGATGTAGAGACAGAAAATATCATTAACCTAGTATAAATATGATAGAAGATGTGGAAGTTCTCTAGTATGACAGACAAACTTGATTTGTCTTAACTTCTAAATCTAAAAGAAAGAAAAAATCCCTAACCTCCCTTTTAAGATATCCGGGGATGTCCTCAATTGGAAAAATGCTTCATATGTACTAACAAACAAACAAATAAATAAATATTTTTTTTGAAAAATCGAAAAAATATGTCCTCAAGAAATTGAAAGCTCAAAAGTCAATGGGAAGTATACCCAGATTTCAAGTCCAAGATAAAGAAAAACAGATACATGTGATTGCACGCATGGTCATTTGAAAGGGATAGTTCACCTAAAATTTTTAATTGTCATCATTTACTCACCCTCAAGTTGTTCCGAACCTTGAATGAGTTTCTTTCGTTTGCTGAACACAAAAGAAGATATTTTGAAGAATGTCGGTCGGTAACCAAACAGTGATTGGACCCATTGACTTCCATAGTATTTTTTTGTCCATACTATGGAAGTCAATGGGTCCATCAACTGTTTGGTTACTCATATTCTTCAAAATATATTACTTTGTGTTCAACAGAAGAAATAAATTTATACAGGTTTGGAACAACTTGAGGTGGGTAAATTATGACAGAATTTTCATTTTTGGATGAACTATCCCTTTGAGTAAGCTAATATATAAATAAGAAAAGAAACACAGAGCCAGAGAAAGCACATTGAAGTCACTGTGAATCAATTAGAATGCAGAAGATTGAGGAAGAAAATGGAACATTGTGACTAACACTAAATTATGCATTAAGTGAATCGTAAACAAATATTCCAACATTTAACTCCGCCGTTAATGTTTTGAGCAATGCTTACAAATTTAGGAGGCATTGATTTGGAACAACGCCCTGACTAGGCTGCAGTTACAAGAAAAGGAGAGACGAAGAATGAAAGAGACAAAAATCATTCACTCACATCAGACTCATTTTCATCACAAAACCACACAGCAATTTTCTTTATTTCAACATGGGAGCACACAGCCATGAAAGTAAAAATTCTTCCCTCAGTCCCTAGCCTGTCAGTCAAGATACAGACACAGCCAGACAGTAGGAGCCTGCAACAAATCATGGAATGACACTTTTTTCTAAAAGGCTTCACTGTCTGCAATTATTTTTGCTCAATGCATTGTTTGGTGTCTCCTGTAGTTTGTCAGTCCCATCAACAAAGGCACAAAAAAGCCTATCAATTACTCTTTTATTCTCTGTTTTTCTCATTTTCAGAGGTAGAAATGGCTTGTGAGACAAGTAAAAATGGCAAAAGACAGCACAATCATATATGTGTATGACTGTCACGCAGTGATTCGGAGGTGTCCATGATGCAAACTGATATTGTTATACATCACTATCTGACACATGTTTAGTGCTCAAAAAATGTATTTTTACCTCAGTCACTGTGCACAGCTAGCTAAACACCCACCCAAAAAGGTCTATAATACCTTGGAAAAAACTTGCGTTAGCATTCCCAGTCATCCTACTGGCAGTTGCTCAGCTGGGTTTATTTTTGTCCTATTAAACCATACAAAAAAAAGCACAAAAACGCACACAATAACTTGAATACACCTCTTCTAGGATTGCTTGGTTGGTTGTTTGGCTGGGATGCGTTTCCCAAAAGCATCATTAGCCAACTATGGTCGCAAGTTCCGTCGTTATAAGCATAGTTTAAAGAGTCAAGGAACATTCGCAAGCAGCATCGGAAAGTTTTGTGGTTGGAACGACAGCTCTTGAGCTGTGGTTAGAAGCATAGTCTCTTGTTTGCATAAAGTGGACTCAATAAATCTGTATCTTTACCCAAATAAGCAAGCTGACATTCAGTACAATCTATATATTTTATTTAGAATACATACAAATGTCATTTATGTCTTTTTAGTTTACATCTTTTAGATTTAAAGCGTCCTGGGCCCGTATTCATAAAGATTCTAAGAATCTTCTCAGAAAACTCTTAATTTAGCTTAAAAACTTTTACGTAGGAGTCTTAGCTTAAGAGCAATTCGAGACCGATCTGAGAGCAACTCTGAGTAAGGAAAAGACAAAAACTTTTATCTTAGTGAGGAGGCGGGGTTAACCCCATTGCTATGTATGACACTATCTTTTGACGACTGTGATTGGTTGGTTGACCAAGAGGGAAAAAAAGAGTGATTTTAAGTATAGGGTCTATTCTAGGCCTCCACTTTGAAATTACATGCGTAATTTTAACTATTTGACTGTTCACACACACACACACACACACACACACACACACACATTATACATGTGTATATAAATCCTTTTTTTTTTATTTACCATGCTGTTAATTTCCTATAAGGTATTTGATTGGCTTAGAATGATAAAAATTGTTCCACTCTTTCCAATTACACTGATTACTGGCATGTCTATTTAAGTGGTGGTTTGAATGTTGGTTTTAATGTATCAAACATGGAATTTTCCCAGTTCCCAAATATCGTAATGTAGTGATTACTTTCATTTCTGCCTCTATGGCATTTCTGCACTGTGTCGGAGATGTTCGCGCGTCTCTAATAAGATCAGTCAAAAACATGATCCCTGCACGATCTAATATATAGCTTCTTATTAACTCACTGTCATCCATTGTCTGCAACACATTTCTTCTCCCTCTTCGTCTTTCTGCCATTTTCTCCTCTGCTAAAGAAACTCTTAAGCCTCTTAAAAGTCCTCGTCCGTGCTCCTAACAATTTTGACCTTAAGACCTCTTTTAAGGGTTAAGATGCTTTCTGAATTACTTTTTTCTTTACTAGGATTTTTTCTTCAATTTTAAGAGTAAACGCCCACATTTCTAAGAATTTTCTTAGAATTTTGTCACTAGGAGCTACTCTTTGCATTAAGATTCTTTATGAATACGGGCCCTGGATCCTTGACAGATAATAACTCAAAATACTGCTGCTGGAGCTCTGCAGGGTTATTAGATAAGTCATTTATGTCCTTCTAATACTTCTAGTGCAACTAAAAGATGTCCCATCATCTGGGGTCTTATTCTAAGACGGATACCCCATACTGCTCACATGAATGTGACGACACTGGCCAGTTGAACGTTGTTAAAGCACAAGCTTGTGTTCTGCATTGCCAGACAGATGATTTTATCTGGGTTGTGTTTTGCACTGAGCCAACTTTTCCTTTGAGGCTGCAAGTGGCAGCTCCAGATTGGCTTACTATTTAAAAAAAATAAAAAAAATAATCCTAAATCAATTGTTTCATACATTAAAGGAGAACTCCGGTCAATTTTAACATTGAGCTCATTTTTTTGTAAATTTGGAGTGCTGTCAGTACAGAGAACAACAACAAAAATCGGTGTTGCCTACACCGTGTTATCCTCTTTTTAAAATTTGCACCCTGTTGACTTCAATGGGGCAAGTTTTAAACCTGCTTTTAGCCTCTTAACATTCTTGATGTGTCATTACAAGTGCACAGCCATGTGAGTGATTCCTTCAGAGTGAACACGGTGAATCTGACTGCAGTAGATGTGAAAGATATGAATAAAAATGAAGTTAATTCGGCCAGCGCTCATACCTGTATTTCTTTCCTGTTTTCGGGCAAAGTCCACAGTAGTTGATTGTCGAGTTCTCCACTGTTGCTTAGTTACCTATGATCACACGTGTGAACTCGACAATCGACTACTATGGACTTCGACCGAAAACAGGAAAGAAATACAGGTATGTGCGCTGGCCGAATTAACTTCATTTTTATTCATATCTTTCACATCTACTGCAGTCAGATTCACCCGTGTTCACTCTGAAGGAATCACTCACATGACCTGTGCACTTGTAATGACACATCAAGGATGTTAAGAGGCTAAAAGCAGGTTTAAAACTTGCCCCATTGAAGTCAACAGGGTGCAAATTTTAAACACGGTGTAGGCAACACCGATTTTTGTCGTTGTTCTCTGTACTGACAGCACTCCAAATGTACAAAAAAATGAGCTCAATGTTAAAATTGACCGGAGTTCTCCTTTAAGTATTAAAAAAAAATAAAAATAATTATAGGCTACATCTTGAAATGTAAAAAAAATAAATAATAATGTTAGCAGTAAAACATCATTGTTAGTTAATGATTCTAATACATTAACTAATGTTAAAGAACTGAACCTTATTGTAAAGTGTTGCTCATTTTATTCTTAATTTTCTGGGGCCGTATTCACAAAGCATTTTATCTTACCACTAGGAGTACTCCTAAATCGCACTAAAAGATTTTAGCTAGGAGTTTTCTCTTAAAAGTTATTCACAACGCCTTTCAGACCTACTCTTAGTAAAGAAAAATGACAACTCCTAAACTAAGAGTGAGCCTTCGTTGCTATGGATGACATCATTACTCATGCACAAGCTTGACTGAAGTGACCACCTTGATTGGCTGATGATTGTAACGCGGGAATGATTCCAAACACCTCCCCTACGATGATGAGTGACAGGTGACAGGTCTGAGAATGCGTGCGCTACACAATTAGTGCGAAGGACGGAAGATGATGAATAACTGAAAAAATAGCCTAAATGAATAAAGAGTAAGGCAAAACAAATAGCCTAGTAGCCTAATGAAACATATGGATTGATGCAATATCTTTGCAACATTATTGAATTAATCTGTCACTACAGTATATGCCTCTGCCTACGTTTGCAAAGAGAAGAACATTTTAATTTGATTCACAATGAAACGTTACAATTAGTTTACATGCAATGAGTAGCCTAGTTTTGGTTGTTGTTGGTGGCGTTATTGCATCCCTAGTTATGCCTACAATGCAAAATTGTTCCCTCGCGATTGGAAGCTCCTGTAGCCGCCGCATACGCATTTCAAAACATCACAACGTGAAATGCCACAAAAAGCGGTTTGTGAATAGGTCTTAGTGAGTTAGGAGTCCTCTCGACTTCTTTTAAGCTGTCCCAGACTTAGGTGCTACTTTTAGGGCTAAAATGCTTCGTGAATTACTCTTAGTGAAAAAAATGAAGAGTCCTAAAGTTAGGAGTGACACGCCCATTATTTTTAGGAGTTGCTCCTAAATTAGCCAGTTAAGAGCTACTTTTAGCCTTAAAATTCTTTGTGAATACGGCCCCTGGTGGTTATTTTGATTTTAAATGAAAGTGAAAGTGAGAGAGAAATCTCGTGCCACTGCCAAGCAAATTCCTGACAGGTCAACCACTTGCTTTTTACTGTTGCTGAAAAAGCATCAAAAACATCAACGTTGAGCATGGTGTAATATAGTGACACATGACTTGGCCATACACCAGTAATGTCCGTTTTTCTAATTAACTCAACATTTACAGTAAATAGAAATTGAATGAATGCATAGCTAAGCTATCATGCATCCTTAATGCTCTTATCTATACAGTTCAAATACTTAATCTCACACAAGGTTTAAAACACATGGCATGTAAATTATGACATGCCATATAGTATGCAATTTGTTGCTCCAAAGGCCTGACGTCATTATCCTTTGCATAACACGCAATCCTAGCATATTACTGCCAGGCTCATCAAAGTGATATGACCTATATGATCAGAGTCCAAGCTGTATGTAAAATGGACCTTTAGCAAACAGATCATCATCAATCAGATCAACATGCACTGTAGTCAATGCATTTCCTCCCACTGTTTAAGGTCACACTCTATGAATCCCTAGTTGTCAATTAGACTGGAGAGAGTTTGAAACAAGGTGAAAACAAGGTTTGGTAATTAACTCGAGGCAGGTTAGCTGCAAAACACACACACACACACACACACACACACAAATGAGTACTCACAAAAGCTGTAAGATAAGAGATAAGAATGACATTAATTGTCACTGTCAATCTATCATAGCAAGTGTAATCAAATTAATTACATGATATGCTAATGAAAATTCATAGCAAAAAATACATAAATATTTTCTGAGCTCCTAAATGTGCCTGCATTCAGTAATACAGTATATTTTGGTAATTAATATGCACAGTATTTTTTATCGTAGGTATTTCAAAATACTGTGTGAATAAGTCTATGGGGCCTATTTTAACAATCTCAGCACATGATCTAAAGCGCACGGCACAAGTTCACTTAGGGCGTGTCCGAATCCACTTTTGCTCTTTTGCTAGTTTAATGACGGGAAAAATGGTAGGCGCGCCAGGCGCAGGGTCTAAAAAGGTTGTCCCTATTCTTTTAATTAGTAATGGGTGTGTTTTGGGCTTTACGTTCAATAAACCAATCAATCTCATCTCCCATTCCCTTTAAAAGCCAGTTGCGCTCGCGCCATGGCAGATTCACTATTTACAGTACATGACGGAATTTGATAGTGGAAAGACTGAACGCATCTCCAGAGCGCAAACGGATCTGCTCGTGCTCGAGGTTAAAGTGCACCATCTACGGGACAAGCCGGATTCCACCATATATTTATGTACACAATAACACTCTTTTACATTTTATATTATAATATATTATAATATTTGGCTAGTTTGTGTGCTGCTGCGCGTCCCTGTGTGTGTAATAAGAATAAGAGAGTGTATGCACATTGTGGACCCGCCTATAGGCGCGCATTTCCGCTCTTTAAATAAAAGTCTATTTCTGTTGCCTCAAAATAGCAACGCACCAACAATGTTCCTGAACACACCTCGTTTTCAGACCATGGGCGCACAGATGGGCGCAAATGCATTTGCTATTTAAACAACGTGGAGCAGGACGTGAAAATGATAACTGCGTCGGGCTGAAACTAGCAAATAACACTTGCATCGCGCCTGGCGCTGCATTGCATTGCTGTATGATAGGGCCCTATCTTATCTGAATTGTGTTGATTTTAAGAACGCACATCTTGTCCATCAACTGGTTACAACACTGCACATATGCAACACAACGAGCTGAATAAAAATGTGAATTAGTTATATAGAAAAGGAGTAATGGTTATCACAGTACACAAAGTTTGTCAGATTCTGACATTCGCTTGTCACAGAGAAAAAAAAGAAAGTCAAACAGTGGTTACATGTTTTCAAACAGACATTCAGATTTTTATAGTCACTATAATGTTTCAAACAACACCAAATGCTTAAATACTTAAATACTTGCTTTGCCTACACTTATGCAGTTTACATTTTAATCTGGAATAAAACATGCCAGCCCAGAAAAGGTATCTAGATATTGATTGAATATGGTCAGATTCTTTATTATTGTTCTATACTCTTTTTTAACTTTAATGTGTTTAAATGTTTATTTACTTTAACTTTTTTTTATTGTGTATTGTTTTACAGCATTTAAATGATCAAAGATCTTTTGGGTTCTGAACATGGGTTCTGTCAAACACATCTGATCCAAAATATCAGCTTGTTATTCGAGACTCAAAGACCTGAAATGGATGTATCCGATAAAGGAGAAATCTAAATGGGAACAGTGCACATTTTGTATGTCTCCCTAATTAAACACACCTGATTCAGGTCATCAGCTAATTAGTAGAGACTCCAAGACCTGAAATAAAGGGTACGTTAATACGACAATGATATGCTTAAAACTGAGAAGTTTTTCCTTTGAGTTTTCCGCGTACAGACGACACCATTTTCAAAACGTTGAGTTATTCATATAACTACTGTTCCCAGGAGGAGTCATTTCCTTTGTTCAGTCCAGCTCTTCACTGAGCCTCCGACTGCGCAGGGCTCAGAGGTTTTGTACCTTCTTTCCCTCCTTCTGGGAACAGTAGTTCTATGCATAACTCAACATTCCCATTCATGTGGTACAACACATGACTATGGGACATATTTCCGCCCCAGCCAAGTCACTGAACTAAACGTAAGGGACCAGCACCGCCACATATCATGGCGTCATGCATCATTTGCCTTTCAGGCGTGAATAAAGGTGTCTTCAGCAGATGGCGCAAGAGTGTGATATCCCATAGTCATGTGTTGTACCTCATTTCCCTCCTTCTGGGAACAGTATAGTTATATGCATAACTCAACGTTTTGACAATGGTGTCGTTTGTAAGTGTATACATACCCTCATTTCAGGTCTTGGAGTCTCGACTAAACATGAGCTCAAAATGGACTTTATTCTGTATGTAATCTACAAAAACTTAGAGGTTAAAGGGGTCATATAATGCCATTTTTGTACAAGCTAATATGATTCTTTAGGGTCTAAATTAAAAGTTTGTAATATACTTTAATTAAAAATTCTCATTAGTATTGTAAGAAAACACTCATTTTACCTGGTCAAAAACAGCTCTGTTTTCAGCACGCCGTTTAAGTGCATGTGTCTTTAAATGATAATGAGCTTTGCTCACCCCGCCCCTCTGTTCTGTGCGCACACAGTTTGTAACACAATAACCATAACACGTTGTTCATTATAAACGTGGGATTATGAATTGAGAACGTCGTACATAGAAAACATGCCGTAATGTACCCTGAGTGTAAACAGCCGCATTCATCGTGAAGCGTGCAAGTGATTTGCAAAGATTAATATAAATATGAATATAAAGTTTAATAAAACGTTACACTCACTTCTTCTTCTGGAGGTGCAGCAGGAACACGAATAGTTTGTACCGATCCTTTTTTCAGGAGCAGCTTCTTAGCAAAATAATATTCCCTTCGAAAACAAAACTCAGCCACTGTGTCTTCAGCGGATTTAGGAACATCAAAATGACTGCTGTGTTCCTTATTGCACCCAAGAACAGAACACCACAATCGCTTAGATGCCATTCTGCTCATAGACAGTGCTCCAGCGTATCAACAAAGGCCGCGCCGGTCCGCGCGGACTATGATTGACAGCTCGCTCACGAGCGAGGGCGGGTCTGTGTTGAAACGCTGCTGTCAATCAACAATCGTGGGAGGGACGTCGATTTTGTGACATCACAAAATCAAACGGCTTGATTTGAGAGAGGGGAAAACATATAAGAAGATTTTTAAAAAAAACACTGGATGGATTTTTATCATTTTATGATGGTTGTGTACAGGCACTGCCAACACACATTTCAGTACAATCAACTTGTAAAAGTGCATGTACCATTATATGACCCCTTTAAAATGAAAAAAATTGACATGTAGTCTGTGTATTGTCACCCATCTCCTAGTTCATGTCTTGATTAGGTCTGTTGACAATCTCATCCCCTAGATCCAGTATTATGCAAATGAATGGCATAAATCTTGCTGTTCTTGTATTTGTCTAAACAAACAAGCATGAGATGCGGATTGAGTGCTGGAGTCTAATTGAGGTGAGGTGATTTCCATCATAGTTTTGCTGTCTCGCATTACCATGCCTCATGCATTGACTACACGGCCCCTTTGTGAGCATGTGAGATGAATTCGAACTTAAGATGATTAATGTGCATGATACTCGCTGTCTTATTATTGATGAGGGAGAGATAAAGCAAAGTCTTCAGGCTTCAGCCAAGAGGTCAGAGACAGACTGGAGAGTTGCAACTGTGACCTCAATTATAATGTGAAAGTGAACATTACATCACTTATCCCTAAAAACTTGTGCTGAACATTGATTATCCGATGTGGTGTGTCAGTTTCACATTAGAAGACTTCCCAAAGGCTTTAGCTTGATGTTTGAAGGATGATCCATCGAAAAGGGACTGCTGGGAAGACCTCAGGAGCTCTGTTTCTGCCTAGGCCTATTGGTTTGTATGGGCCACAATTAGAGTTGTCATGGTCTGTCCAGCAGCATGATATTGATCTACGGGCTGTAGCACAGGGCTGTTTATCCACTGGACCCAGTCGTCCTGCTTTCTCCCA
Organism: Abramis brama; assembly: GCF_963993115.1. Lineage (NCBI taxonomy): Eukaryota > Metazoa > Chordata > Actinopteri > Cypriniformes > Leuciscidae > Abramis > Abramis brama. Next base: position 27,939,289 of record NC_139967.1, on the reverse strand, counting down.
TTTCTTTATCTTATCCTCCCACTTTATCTCTCCCCCGGCACTGAGTTCAGCCTGTTTTAATTACCATCTCTCTATGGCACCCCCTGCCTGCTATCTGACAGCTGAATCGACAGAATGGAGCCCTGCCTTGTTCATTATGAAAACAGCAAGACGACCTGGGGCCTCATGACAAAACTTTGTGCAGTAAATGTTCTGTACGCACAGACAGTGCAATCTATGGAGACACAAAATGATTTATAAAATCATTTTGTGTGGTTCCCTTTTATAATGTGTATATTCCTAAAATTCATAATCATTTTGATCTATCTATCTACCCATGTATTAATCTATCTCTCTATATCTACAATGTATATCCATCCATCCTCTCTATATTTATATCTTTATTAGGCCTAATAAAACGGTTAGTTCCAATCCTTGATTCTGATTGGTCAATAGCTGTGTTTTATTCACGATAAAACACGGCTATGACCGTTTCACCCAACCACTCTTTGCAATGTAAACAAATGTTTGTTCTCATTGATATTGTTCATTGAAGCTTATAGAGTAGAATATTGTGAGAGATTGAGTAAGCAAGTTTACCTGCATTTACAGTAGATATAACATTTTCCTCCAGGTCAGTCCTATATTCATAATTAAAAAAAATTGTTTGAATGTCCGCTGTGATACCATGTTCTTTTAACAGTTAAAGGGATAGTTCACTTTGAAATTAAATTTTGGTATGTTTTAGCTTACCTCAAGGGCATCCAAGATGTAGGTGTCTTTGTTTCCGCAGTAGTTTCAATTTTGATATTTTTAGGTCAAACCGTTCTTGTCTGTCAGTCATATAATGCAGGTCTATGGTCACCACCTCAAAGAGCATGCACAGAGAAGTCCAAATTAAACAATTCCCCATCGTAAGTACACACTGATGGCCTAAGACACGAAACGAGTGGTTTGTGTGAGAAAACGAACAGTATTTATATCGTTTTTACCTCTTGTACACAACCACGTCCAAGTGATCTGAGGGCGCGCGCGCTTCCTGGTGTGTGACAAGTGACGTGTGCATGCGTTCTAGCTTAGTCCTGAAGTGATCTCTCGTGTGTGTACGTCGTTATAAAACGATACTGTTTTCTCACACAAACCGCTCGTTTCGTGTCTTAGGCCATCAGTGTGTACTTACGATGGGGAATTGTTTAATTTGGACTTCTCTGTGCATGCTCTTTGAGGTGGTGACCATAGACCTGCATTATATGACTGACAGACAAGAACGGTTTGACCTAAAAATATCAAAATTGAAACTACTGCGGAAACAAAGACACCTACATCTTGGATGCCCTTGAGGTAAGCTAAAACATACCAAAATTTAATTTCAAAGTGAACTATCCATTTAAGGGGTTTTCCCTTTAAGCATCTTGCTTATCCATGTTCAAAAGTTTCAGTCCTTATAAAAGTCTTCTCTACTGACTGACTCACTCATAAAGACAGTCTTTGCCGCCATCTAAAGGTGAAATAATGTAACTGCTGTTGCTGTTCACGGTCAGGGCCTATTTTTTTCCAGCGAAAGGCTTTTAGTGATTTTACTTCATGAAAATTCCATAGAAACAGATTTTTTTGCTTTGAATATTTATATTGTGTGGTAACCGTTTTATAAAAGCAATAAGGTACTTCACTTCACGTTGTGCCTAACAACACCCTTAAGCCGTGACTTATTCACGATACAGCACAGCCTCTCGTACCTTATTGCTTATTATCTATATTTATCCATCCATCCACCATCTATCCGTTATTCACCTATCTATCATCTATAAATCCTTATATCTATCCATCTTTCTTTCTATCCATTCATATCCATCCGTCCATTTCTATATCTATATCCATTCATCATCTCTATATTTACCCATCTCAAAATTATCTATATCCATCCATCCATCCATCCATCCATCTCTATTATTAATTAATTAATTAATTTATTTATTTGACAGGGACAGTGTACATTAACTAACATTGCTGCAAATGCACCAGAATTAGCCAAAAGGCTATTTTTCATCCGTTGTCCCTGGACAGATCTTAAAATTGTCTACCTAAAAAAACACAATAAGAAGATTACAGTGAACAATACAAATATCAAAAGCAGTAAAACAGATATAACTCTTCAAATCCTGTTGATAAATACAGTGTACAAGTTTACTATAATACAGACATTATGTTAAAAAAAATTAATTAATATTATACACATTGACACAGCAGAGACACAAGTGGCAGCAAGTTGGGTTGAGGGAAGATACATATTCTTATTAATGCTGACATGTCTGATGTGTTATGAGCCAGTTTTTTAGATGCTTTTTAAACAGAGTGTATGTGGTGAGTTCTCTGATGTTCTGAGGGACAGAGTTCCACTCTTGTGCTGCTGTGACTGAAAAGGCACTCTGACTAAATGCACTTTTCCGCAGAGGAACAACACAGTCTCCTCGGGCCGACCCTCGTGTTACTCTCTGTGTGGTGTTTCTGATGTTTACAAACTGACTGAGTGGAGGAGATGATAGACCATGGATGATTTTGTATAACAGACAGAGGTTTGAATACTTAATGCCATTTTCCCAACTTAAAAGCTTATGCTTTTGTAAAATGGCACAAAGATGATATCTTAATGGTTTTTTATCCACAATTTTAATTGTCTGTTTATAAAGTGACTCTAAAGATTTTAACGTTGTTTTATTTGCCTGTGACCAGGTTGTAAGACAGTAAGTGATGTGAGACAGAACCATACTGTACATTAACATTTTAGCTGCCTGAAGTGACAAGTTTGATCTTATGAACTGGAAATTTGCGATATTAAATTTGACTCGATTGGAGACCTTTTTTATCTGTGATTTAAAAGTTAGTTTAGAGTCTATTATGATGCCTAAGTATTTGAATTCTGACACAACTTTTATTCATAAATATCTAAATATTTAAACATAAATATTCACCTAACTATATATATCCATCTATCAATCCTTATTTATATTCATCTTTCTTTACATTCATCCATCCACCCATCTGTCTCTATATCTTTATTTACATCCATCATCTCTATATTTATATCTATATCCATATCTATATCTACAAAAAAATGCTAGGTTAAAAACAACCTTTTCTGGGATATTTGGCAATTATTATTATTTTATTTTTTTTGCTGGGTAAAGTCAACTTGATCATGAGATAATGATCATAAGATATAGTGATATAGATACAGTACTTTACAAGATAAATCACAATTCTGTCAAAAGCAGGATTTTTTTTTATTTTTTTTAATCACAGGCAGGCCATTTTTAGTACTTGATAGGCCCCGAAGACATATTTCATTATCACTCAAACTGGAACATGGGCATACTTACTGTAATTATGAAAGGCAATATGTTCCCCTGGAGTTACCCAGACAGCAACACAGTGTCGGCCCAGATCCGGCCCACATCTGCTACACTTGGATTCCACAAGGCCCGGATGTGGGCCGGATCTGGGCCGACACTATGTAGCTGACTGGGTATGACTGAAATTATGAGTTTAAAATATGTCATTCCAAAAGTTAACACAGAGATCACTGTTTATACCGCAACTTTTTTATGTAGCTTTCCCTGGAGGCTACCAGAGAGGTTTTTTCACAATGTTATATATACCCTTGGAGACATGAGTGGGTTCTTCTATATGTGCAGTCTGAAAGAAATCTGCCATCAAAGAAATAAAAGAGCCAAAGAGCATACATGGAGGAAGTGCTTTTAAAACATCATAACCTGAGCTTAATTAATGTTACTTTTAATGTCAATTATAAGGTCAAAGAAGTAGCAGCGTCAAGCAAATTAAACATACGCTAATGTTCTAATTTTAATGCATGCTGAATGCATAAATAGCAAACATCTGTGATGCGGATATCTGTCAGAAGAAACCAGTCCTGGAAGATTGACTCAAGGACAATCTATCCTCCTCTTTATTATGTCACACATTAAAGACAGCCAGGAGTTCCTTCCTCACCACTTATCTACATTCAGTGACAGGCAATAACAAGGTCAGTGTTTTGATGGAACTTTAATGACAGCCAGTGTACTGGGATTTGAAGACCTGAGTATTCAGTGAATAATATTCTCCATTTTTTATTACCTCAGGGCCAAGACTAACTTTAACAACAGCTCTTGTGTTATAGCACACCGTGTGCTGGCTATGAAAGTGCACTGGGATCATTCAAGGATGACTTGAAAGAATTGGACAGAGAAAAATAAAGGCTAAAAGTACACCTTATGAAGTAACTTTTTCTTCAATGGAGGAATATGTAAAAGAGTGAGTGTTTCACATTTAATTTCTGGCTTCATTTGTGTCTAGGAAGCGTGAAAATGTGGCAGGGTTTCGGTTTTCCGGGATATTCCGGTTTCAATACAAGATCAATCGACAGTATAACGTTCATTTTGTCCATCAGTTTCTTTTACAAACCTGGGCTACAGTGAGGCACTTAAAATGGAAGCAAATGTAGCGAGTCAGTAGGCATTAAAATATCCACTTTTTCGATAGTATAGCCACAAGACAAAGGATTTTAGTGTGAAAATCACTTACTAACCTTTTCTGTGTAAAGTTATATCTAATTTTACAAACTTTGTTGCTCGATAACATAACCCCTAAAAGCCTTAAAACAACAGTAAAAAAAAAAAAAACATCTTTATAAACAATACAAAGTGTTAAAATAATTAACTTAAGTGCATTAATAAAATTACACAACTTCACAGTCACAAAAAAAATTCACGGTAATCAACATCGTGCCACAAATGCTGTGGACTGAGCTTAACTTGTCCTGAACCCGGAATATTATTTTTCAAATTAGTTTGAATTATTTTTATCTCATACCCTCATCAAAGCAAAAATGGCCCTTTTTTTGTTTTGTTTTATAACCTTGAACTGAGAACCAAAGGACTCAATGTCTTTTATGACTAATAAAAGTAGGGCCATCCTAATTTTAGAGGCCATTTAATACGGATTAGAACTCTTAAAGCAATTCTACTGAATGTGACCCTGTGAAAATTAGTAAAAATGTGAAGATTTGGATTTTAAATCTTATCTGTCACTTGGAATTTTATGCTTATGGATCTCCAGTGTGTAGTTAGGATGTGAAATCTGCCGGCACCACACTTGATAAATGCACACTTTTTTTATGGAGCACAGAAAATGATCAGGATCTGTGAAATGATTCTTGGAGTTGGATTATTTTATCAGGGCAAACAGAGAATACTTCAGCATCAGAAAGGTCATTATAATCATGCATGTGACATTTGGCTTTTACATATCCCTTTCTCTCATTTGAAATGCTGCTTGGACATATCTGACCTCATCACATTGTTGTCCTTGTCTGCCCCCACCCCTAAATGAATGTAACCTGGAAGATTAGCCAACTCACACTGTCACGTTGCGGTCTGGGCAGCTGTCTCCGAAGGTGCCCCCTTGCTCCTTGAAGGTGATAAGGTTCCAAACAGCCACCACGGTGTCTTCAGGCACGTTGAAGTGGAACAGCTCCACGCTGGCAAAAGAGCGGTAGGCATTGAGCTTGCGAGGCGTCCGGGTGAAATAGTCAGTTACAAACAGGCAATCTAAGGAATGGAACAAGGAGAGAGTTATTTAGATGAAAGATGGCAATGGGCTGGATGAGGGAGAAGTTGGGTGGGAAGAGGGTTGGAGGAATCAGTCTTAATGCGGTTTGGTTGACCTTCCTTCTAAAAGCCCCACCAGTGATTTAATCAAACTTGCCGTGGGTCATGCGTGCTTTGGCTTTGATTCAAAAACCGAGACTCTATGCAAAATTAATTTCGTTGCTATCCTTCAATACAAGGCCAGAGAGGAAGCAGCAAAATGACATTTGCAATCTGCCTTAATGAGTCGTGGCTTCCTATGGCTCCATCATCAGAGAGCCTAATGGGTTTGTAGATCTCTCTCAAATACTGATAAAAATAGCTACTTTCAAGTATGTTTAGGTTGGAAGACTTTCTATGGCAGGTGGGTATGACCAATGCAAAACTAGGAAAATGCTATTTTATCATAAACTTAATTTTATTTAAATATTCTGTATATGAACTTCCTAGCATAGGCAAATGTTAATACAGGCATCCAAGTAGAAGCCTGTTCAATGTAAAATTAGTTGCAAAAGTCAGGTGACACAACAGGAAGTCAATTGGTGCAACTGCAATGAATGTCTCTATATGAAATAAAAAAAAATTAAAAAACATTATTTAAGCTAAATAAAGCTAAATAAATAATACATTTGAGCAAAGATTGTCTTATTTAATTATTGTTCTCAAATTTTAGTTTTAAGTTAAATATGTTTTACACTTTAAATTATTTTCATGATCATTTTAAAATAATGTAACATGCCACTATCATATCAAGTAAAGAAACATGGGTCACACCTTATATTATTGTGGCAAGCAGGGCGAGGCCGAGATTGATAATGAGCAACACCTGCGCGACGCACAGGTCTCGTATCTCTCACGGAGGAGCGGAAGCATAAAAGGAGGAACGATGACAGTGAAGGACGAGAGAGACCAGGCCTGGACTATTTTATTTCATGTTTGTTTTATTTTATGTGACAGCAGTCATCCGTGAGGGGCTGCTGTCTTTTACTTTTGTTTTGTACTTGTTTGTTTTATTATTAAAGCTGTTAATTATTTGCCGGTTCCCGCCTCCTTCTTCCCATAACATCTAACCTCGTTACAATTATCTTCAATGCATTTTTAATATTTTAATTTAATATTCCCAGTCATTATTAATGTTGTCAGGTGGCACAACTGATAGGTGCAACCATGTAAATTCTTGATTTAAACCAAAAAATATTAGTTTAAAGTGAACAAATGGCTGATATCTACATTGTGAATAGTTATTGTATTGAATGCATTTACTGGTATACTTGTATGCTTATTTAAAATAAATTTAAAAGTAAAATCAGATGCTAAAGATACTAAATACCAATGCAAAAATTATAAGTTATAAACACAAAACAATAATCTGTTAGGCACTGTAGACACTCTAAGGGTTACATTATATATATATATATATATATATATATATATATATATATATATATATATATATATATATATATATATATATCCCTAGTCAGGATTTGTTCATTTAAAACCCCATTTAAATTAAATTACACAATAAAAATAGAATAAATTTGATTCTGAGTAGCTTTAGGTATTTTTAAATTATGAGTAGCATTTTAAAGTAGCTTCCCCACCACCACTGTAATACACTTTCAGAAAAATAATGTAGGGAATTAAAAATAAATGCAGTAGTCACTCTCAATACTTTGTTCAGGTTCAGTCGGGCAACATAGACAGCACAACCTAAATCTCCCTGACTGAGGAGATCTGAAATGCACAAACTCAAAGCTCAGGAGCAGCACTGCAGTGTAAATATCTCTGGAGATTTGAGCTTGTGTGTGACATACAGAGAAAATTAGAAGAAATGCATAAGACAGGCAAGCTGGATGAGCGAAGACAAATGACAGCACCTGTATGTCAGTTCTAGCCGTCTGTTTAATCTCTTTCCCGTCGAACCCTTTGCTTCTGTTATTAACAGACATAACAAATCAACTGCCTTGACACTTTTATTAAGCTGATGGACTCTCAGAGGTATGACGCCAATATGGCCTCTTCATCTGTTAGCTCAGACAGCAGAGCACATCCCACTGATGGGCTTCACGCGCAATCACTTACAGTGCGAATAAAATTACTGAGTGAAATATAGCAGATGGACCCACATCATTTGGTACCGTATGAACTGCAACAATGTCCATCCTGGGCTAAAATTTAACATTTATAACAACTGCCTCACTAGCATCTAAGGTGCAACATTATTCAATGATTGTACAATAAAAATAAAAAAACCCTGAAAATTATACCGAAAATTTAAACTGTAAGTTCAAAATGCATTCACAAGAGAGATTTACTTTCTCAAACAAGCATTTCTGTCAGATAGAAACCATACCGGAGGTCCAGTCAGAAGTGGACAGGCTGATTACCCCTGATGTCAATCAGAAGCAGAGGCAATGTCATGTGGTTTGACTGTTACATGGGCTGATGAATTGCAGATGTGTTAAAATGTATGGCCTCTTGTCTTGACAAACCAAGCCAATGATATCCAGCAGGATACTAGGGTTGAGAAATTACACCTGTACACTGAGGGGTGAATTCAATGAACATCTCAAGTTTAACCAACCACAAACAGCTTAAACAGGTGAAATCTATGCAGTATTGGGCTATGGCTTGTGTATTTATCTTCAAACAGTGTTCTATTCAACACAAGCATTCCTTCTTATAAATTAGAATTAAAGTCACCATGAAATCAAAAGGGACAATTCTCATTTGTTTTTTATGGTATATTGCAGTATTTACTACAAATGATTTATCCATGTACATCACTATTATTTTTTAATCCATAGGCCTCAAAATATTTCATAAAAATAACTTCCCTCCCTCTTGCAGCGACATCTCTTCTCTTCTCTGAAGATGTCTTCACTGGCATGAAGGCGGGATCAACCTGTCACTCACAACAATAGCCAACCACAATGATCCAACGTCCCATTAGTTCCCCATGGACAAAATCACTTGGATATACATCACAATAGGGAAGAAATAACTACCACCACTTCCGTTTAATGCTGACTTTAAAGACTGAGCCTTATAAATAAATAAAAATCAATGCTATTTGCCTGTTGAAATTTACACTGCGTTACTATGCCTCACGGTAACCAGTAAAAAAAAAAAAAAAAAACCCACCCAAACAATAAACACTCTCAACATCATTCCAAGCCTGTTTCTTCTGGGGGAAAAAAAGAATGCTAGTCAATATAATGGAAGTCAATGATAACCAAAAACATTCTTCTAAATATCTTCTGTTATGTGCCACAGAAGATAGAAAGTCACACAGGCTTGGAATGACCTGAGGGTTAGTAAATTATGTCATAATTTTCATTTTTTTAAACCACTGCAAATAAACAACGCTATCAGCAGGCGTGATTCATTTTTAGTGAATTTCCCCTTCAGTATATTAAGGGGAAACAATATTTATCCATTGCAAAATGATTCAGCCTGAGACTAGCATTGCATCAGTTTTAAAGAGGGGTCATCATCATTTGAAACTTAACATTGTTTTGTTTTCATTCATAATAGAGATTTTATTTTCACTGAATACACGTTTATATCAACAGAAACACATTCAGCTTGTAATGCATGAGGAGTGACTAGCATGTGGATGAAAACATGTCATATTCTAATTCTAAGTAATTCTGTCCCTCCAGAATACATCTCGCTCTTGCTGTTCTCACAGAGAACAAATCCTGCTTTAACAACTTTTATTCCTGGCATCTCACTGTTTCTAATCAGTATTAACTATAATGGGGACTAATTAAAAGGAAACAATAAAAAAAGCATGTGTTTTTGGAGAACGGAGAGACTATCGCATGTTTCCGTGTGTCTTTTATCTTTTTGCCACTGCACAGGCCATGATTCGCAATGGACCAGACGAGTAATAAATCACAAACCCTTTTATTACATTTCATGTCAATATTCCCCACACAACAAAGTTTACTGCCGCTCAATACAGGTTCCCGTCTTTCAATCTAAGCTTCAGATTGAGGAGCATTAAAATTAATATCGTTTTTTTCTTGCAGTCACGTTACCTCTCCTGCAGTGATGGGAATCAATAATTAATGATGTCTCTCTCTCACATATGTAGAGACCCATATTCCCCACTGTCATTGTTTCTACACACACAAGGCGCAGAGATATTGAGGTCAGATTGCTTGTACGGCATGTCTGCTCCAAAACACAGGCACACATTCATGAAAAACATTCTGGAGTCTGGAGAATTTGCTTTGTCTAAAATATGAAGGCCTTTCAGCAAAGATCTATACCTTTGTGTCAGAACCTATAGATATGTATACATGCATACCACCTTAGACATGGTTCCAATGGAGCGCGACACATAAGCTGTCCACCATATTGAACAAAGCTGGTCCGTGAACACTCGAGATCAAGTTGACTGCACATTCAGCAATAAGTTAATTACATGTGTGAATATCTATATTCTTTAACAGCTGATTTTAACAGGATTTATAGTTTATTATTTATGTTAGATAATTCTCCATATGGTAAATAAATAATATTGGCTCTATTGGCTCATAGACAGCTCTTATATATATTACTGATCATCAGAAAACCCTACCATAGATATTCAACAAAACATTTACTGAGAAAAGTCTTGATATGAAAATAATTCAAATACATTATTGTGGCAGATAAACACATTGGGGGGAAAACATTTAAAAAAGTTAAAAAAAAAAATATTATAATGTTACTATAAAATATTTATATTAAAATATAAATCAATGTTATTAAACTAAACTCAATCAATCTTGAAAAAAAAAAAAAAGTTTCATGCTCATTCTCAGTCACACCTGGTCTCTCCCTCACAAAACTGAAGGGTATAATCAATTTACCACACCATTCTGAAAACTCCCCGCACATATGCCTACTACAACCATTAGTGTTTCTCCCAGAAGCTCCACTACATGAGTGGAGGTGGTCTCTGCAGACATGAGGGAGGATTTGTGCTAGTATGGAGGGAGCGTGTCCTTGCAGCAGGGGAGTTTTACAGAAAGCTTGTGGAGTTCTCAAAAAATCCTCAAATGCCTTCTTAGGACAAGAACACTGGGAACGAATCCAGAAGAAACCGAGCTGTTAGCAGGCACACACATTCACACATAGACAGGCTACTATATTTGTGCATCTACATCATTCTTCTCGCCAAGGTTATACAGTTTTGGTGCGTTAATTTCCTCCATCTCTTGAGTAGCATATCAAGGCAGAAGCTGTTCCGTCAGTTTTCATCATGCTGGAATGCTGTGATGAAGAGATGACTTGTGACATGTGCATCATAAAATTACCATCGGATCATATCTCCAGAGAGAAAGTCATCCAATCCCCGAATCCGCAGTACTGCCTATGTTGCTTTTAGCAAGAGCACAGAGACTGGATGGGGAGAAAGTGTTTCAAGGGAGCATAAACGATGTGCATGTGTAATGGAGGGCCAAAAGTTGAAAAGCATACAGATACAGAAAGAGAAATATGATTTATGTATGCAAAGAGAAGTATGTAAAGATGTTCTAAGTACAACTGACACATGCCCCTTTTTAGCTACAGCCACATATGGAGTGACTGAAGTCAGAGCTATTTTACAGCAGAGTGGATACATTATTGTGGTGAACTGCGAAAAACATTAATTTGCAAATCAGTTCTCAATTTGTTTCAATTCGTGGCCATGATGGTCGAGTCAGTAAGATTTTTGATTTAGTGAAAAATTATTTTATTCAGCAAGGAGGCATTAAACTGGTCCAAAGTAACATTAATAACATTTATAATGCCACAAAAGAACTATATTTCAAATAAATGCTGTTATTTCTATTCATCAAAGAATCCTGAACCTATACAGTATATATTATGGCTTCCACCAAAACATTAATTGTTTTCAACATTGATAATAATATGGAATATTTCTTGAGCTGCAAATCAGCATATCAGAATGATTTCTGAAGGATCATGTGACTGTTTTGAAACAGTCCACTATTAGCAGGTGCATTGATAGGCATAACAGGTGAGGGTATTGTGATTGAGTGTAAAAGGAGCATGTCAGTATTTGCAAGCAAGGTGAGTCATGGCTCATCACTTTGTACCAAATATCATGAGAGAATTGTCAAACAAAAATCACATTTCTAATGCAAGATTGCAAAAAACAAAAAAAGGTCTTTCTCCATCTACCATACATAATACTGTAAAAAGATTCAGGGATTCCAGAGAAATCTCAGTATATGTAAGGCAAGGCAGGAAACCTCAGTTGTATGTATGTGACCTTTGAGCCCTCAGATGGCATTGCATGTGAAACCATCATGCTACTTTGTTAAATATATCCACATTGCAGTCTGCCGCTACATCAAAAAATGCAACTTGAATCTCTGTTACGCAAGGAGAAAGCTATACAACTGTTCTATGCCGAGTGCTGCGGTCAGATGAGTCCACGTTTCAGCAAAAACGACATTGAGTTCTCGGCGACATTATCAGCGAAAGGTACAAAAGCAAACAACTGTCATGATATAGAAGTGTATCAGTGCAAAAGGCATGGGTGACTCATATATGTGTGAAGGTGCCATTGATGGGTATGCGTTTATTGGGATTACAGAGACATTTAATGGCATAAATATCTTGATCTTGATCTTCCCAAGAACATCTTTCATGGGAAGCAAGACAATGCAAGGCTTCATTCTGCATGTGCTACATGTGGTTTCATAGACACTCTAGTCTACACCGTAGAAGGGATGTGCTTAACTGTCCTGCCTGCAGTCCAGATCTGTCTCTTATTGAAAACGTATGGCCCATCAAGAAAAGGAGAATCAGACAACGACGACCATGGACTGTTGAGCAGCTGTATTTTATCAGGGGAGATTGGGCAAAAAAAATCCACTTGCAAAACTGCAATTAGTAGTTGCCTCAACTTTTTTGGAGTGTGTTGCAGCCATCAAAATCAATGAAAAAATGAAGAATTTTTTTTTAGTTTTTTACAAAATACAATTTTGTGCAGTGAAAACATTCTTGATTTTATTGCATTTTACAAAATGTCCCAACGTTTCTGCATTTGTAAATCAGAAACGGTTGATCAAAATATTGAATATTTACCATAGTGTGTACAGGAATTGCCTTACAATAACCAACTCAACATGCAGCACATGAAGATAAATGAAGACCTCAATGATTCTAGATAAAATATAGAATGTTTTGACAGAAGCCACAAACTCTGCAGCTCCCTGTGCAGTTCAAGCATGTTGCCAAAAAATAACACCAGCACTAACCACCAGCAAAATTGCTCTTGCTTCAGGCTTTAGGTAATCAGATTTATAAATTGCATCAAACAAATATGCACATTTGTGGGTAGCAAGCTGGCATCCTTCAAGCAATGTCTGCATCTCCCAGACTAAGCTCTCAAGGCAGGTTGACCTGGTAGATGCTCTTCTCGGAGTTCGATTTACGTTCTCTCCGTTCATCTCCCACATCCGTGCCCAAATCCACGGATTACAACCTTCAAAGAGATGCTCACAGAGACACTCTAAGCAAAGCCTGGTGTAATCTGCTCTGGCAACATCATTACCTAGGCCGCTAGTATTTCAGCACATCCCGGAGGGGGGGTAGTTAAGAAAATACCACAAGCTTAGGCCTCAAAACTCTGCCTGTGTGAAATCGCCCTACTTGAAATGTTTTAATAGCTGTGAATTAGCACCCCCATACATCATGATGACACATTGTTGCTATTTTAGCCCGTGGTTGGACATAAAGGAGATATTTCAAGACACTGATCAAAAGAAGACGGCCGCAGGCCACCAATGTGAGAGATCAATTTTAAGTGCCAGTTCTTGACCTGGCAGAAACAGTGAGACACTTGCTCTGCTCCAAAGCTGCCAACAGAGGCTGAATTTTAAGACATCAGAGCTCAAAATGTTTTATCCAAATTCTAAAGCAGCATGTATCCTTCGTGCAGAATGCTACACCATAATTCACTGTGAGAAGATCAGTAAAACTATCCAATGTGGCAGACGAAAAGAAAGAAATGTTGATAACAAATATACTTACAATTCATTCGATGCTGTAAAGTATCTACAAAAAAACGATATGGAAATTTTGGACTTACAGTTTTTCTCGATTGCTTAAACACATTTCTTGAAACTATGCCTCGTATTCTCAAAACTGTAAACACAAATCCATAACGTCTCACCCAATTCCCCAAACATCCTATTTTCAGGTCAAAATGAAGCTCTACACTCAAAACCATTCACTCTTGCTGAAAAACCAAACTTTGCCCTCAGACAAGACACACAAGCCCTCAAAATCACACACACTACAACATAGTCTTAAACACTGCTGCAATAAATTCAAAACAACATTTCCAAAACTGGTAAGTTATGTTGCTTGTGGTCCCCCCCCCCCTCACAAACCTTTTCACATGATGAACACAAAAGACACAACCAATGGATACATTGGCAGATGTTTATTCATTCATGTACACAGTACAATGCAAAAAAAAAAAAAAAACTCTTTTTTTCCCTTTTTTTCTCTCCTCTAATTTTTTATTTATTTTTATATTTACTTACTGTAAGATGTGTGTGACCATCATATGACAGTAAAAGAGCACACACAAACCTTATTCTAATATGGAATTGTATTGGAATGATAAAGAGTGTTGGTCGTGACAGGAGGGTCTCCACTCAAGGATAGAATATGATGAACACGTCTTAGAATGTTCCACATATGGTTGAAATACCATCATTTGCCTAGAAAGATAACATTCTGGAGTCAGGACTATAAAGGATGAAGGATGCCCTCCCTTCACTGTCACACTCTGCAGCCACTCTGTGTGACTGTACGACTGCTGGCCTTTTCTTGCAAGAAAATACACCTCATCAAAGGCTATTGGAAATGTTTGTTTTTATTCAGTGATAGAATTTTGTTTGCCACCACACCTCCCTGAAGGTTCTCGAGGCGACGGTAAAGCGACTCAAATTTGTCCTTACTCATAGCCCAGCCTCCCTCATAAACATACCATTGATAAAGACATGGGCAACAAGAGTGGCTTGAATTTCATCTGAGACTGCTTGTCTTCTTGCCCTTGCCCTTGCCCTTGCCCTTGCCCTTGCCCTTGCCCTTGCCCTTGCCCTTCCTCCTCCTCCTCCTCCTCCTCCTCCTCTTCCTCCTCTTCCTCCTCTTCCTCCTCCTCCTTATCCCTCCTCGATCTCTTCCTTCATGTCTTTCTGGATCCATTGTTCCAAAACTCAATAAACTGATTTGGGCCCTTTTATATATCTATTGAAGGTTCTGATTGATGTGTGTTCAATTTTGACTCTTAGTGTTTCCACCTGGGTAATAGTGTGCTAACTGAGCTGAAGCTGTGCTGACTTGAGTGAACAATATTGAATGCTAGTGCTTTATACATGACAACATGGTGTAGGCAATGAGAAATGAAGGGATTTGTGTGTAGAGTTTTGCAGTGACAGTTCAACAAATCTGACTCATGTGTCAAAACAGGGAACAGTGTTTATAGTTTAGTGAAATGGGTGTGCTTTTTGATAAATGGCATTATGGTTTTGAAATTTTAGTTCAAAAGCCTGGTTATAGTGTTTAAGCAATCGAGAAAAACTGTAATATAAATATTTATATTTTGAAGCCAGTAATTAATATATTGGCTAATATTAGATGATATCTACATTTTGAGACTGATCACAATAAATAATATGTGCTTCAATTGGAACCAGGCATCAGATTTAGTGAAAAACTAATTTTAAATGTATTAAAAAGAATCTTGCAGGTGTAAACATACATAAGGGGTTGGAATCTTTTGGTACCTCGCAATTTGATTCAAATGTCGATATGATATATGCATAGATTTTTGTTTTAGTTTACTGTTTTGTGTTACTTTTCCTATTTGACTACAATAGACAATTTAGTAGGTCTAGAATGAAAAAAAAATCTCACTGAATTAATTGTAAACCCTGAAATTTAAGAAATTTTATTTTAATCAACCCAATTTTATACAACAAACGCCATTTAAGCAGACTGCAATCATTACGCACATGACTCTGGCTTCTGTAATAAAGCAAGGCAGGCCTAAAACAAAAAGAAAAACTTTTGCAAATATAAAACTAGTAAATAAAATGAAAATAATAGAGCTGTCAAATCTATTAATTGTGATTAATCACATCTAACAAAAAGGTTTATTTGTGTACATACTGTCATACTGTGTGTGTGTGTGTGTGTGTGTGTGTGTGTGTGTGTGTGTGTGTGTGTGTGTGTGTGTGTGTGTGTGTGTGTGTGTGTGTGTGTGTGTGTGTGTGTGTGTGTGTGTATGTGTGTGTGTGTGCGCAGTCAAAAGAAAAAGCCTGCTGGGATATAATGCACGTTTCTCTCAGGAAAAAATTAGTCAATAATAAATTGTCAGACTCAGGTCACCTACATGATCAATGTCATGATTTGACATCTGCTAAAAAAGGTAGCAGATGTCAAATAGGAGGCTATCATGTTGAAGACCGGCATGCACTTTCAAAAGTGCGCAGACTCTCGTTAAAGGCCAAATGAGAGTATGTGCCAGAGAGAACACAAGGTGAGAGAGAGCAGTGAAAGCCATCCCATAAGCATCAGTCACATTGCCCTTGGTGAACCCTGATCATGCAGTCCTGATACTTTGCACCTCGACAGCAATTTTCGACTTGCTATATAACCTCCTTGTTAAAGTAAATGGAAAGTGCTTTTTTATAAAATCTTGGGAATTGCCAGTGCAGCCCAGGGTTTCGGTAATGTGCCGCCCTGAGACTGACAACTCATTCTACCTGCATAAAACACAGTCTGTCTGTGCACACCATTGCTGTCTGCTCCATAATTAATGGCAGCGAGCAGAGTGCAGTTCTTTTCTCCTTCCACGCATGTTTCTGGGTCTCTATGCCTGATAAAAGCGCAGACTGCTGCCTTGGAGCTCTTTACCACGGCTCTGTCACTTGCCCTTTACATTCAGCCTGACATAACAACATTCAGCCGAGGTTCCACATGCAGCGATGACTGATCCAGACTGACATGAAAGGATGTGTTTCCAGCCCAGAGCTTGAATACTGGAGCGTCGTCAAGATGGTTGAAAGTCACGAGGTATTGCAGCAGCGTTTGCAAGATAATGCAATACGCATCGCGAGTTTTAATTGAGTTTCATACAGCATTACTTTTGCCAACTGTTAGGCAGGAGAAGTTGTTGTTAGAGATACATTTGCACAAAGACTTTTAAGAAGAAAAAAAAAGCATTAAGATAAACAGAGTCAAATTAAACAACACAATGCACAAGCTACACTATCGTTCAAAGCTTTGGGGTAGGTAAGATTTTTTAAATGTTTTTAAAAGAAATCTCTTATGCTCACCAAGGCTGCATTTATTTATATGCAGTAATATTGTGAAATATTATTACAATTTTAAATAACTGTTTGCTCTAATAGTTAATACATTTTAAAATGTGATTTATTCCTGTGTAAAGCTGAATTTCCAGCATCATTACTCTTCAGTCTTCAGTGTCACATGTTCCTTCAGAAATCATTCTAATATGCTGATTTGCTGCTCAAGAAACATTTCTTATTAATGTTTGTGGAAACCATGCTACATTTTATCAGGATTCTTTGATGAATAGAAAGTTCAAAAGAACAGCATTTGTTTGAAATAGAAATCTTTTGTGGCATAAATGTCTTTACTGTCACTCTTGATTAATTAAATGCATCATTGCTGTATATATATATATATATATATATATATATATATATATATATATATATATATTTAAATTATACCAACTTTCGAATGGTACTTAAACACAAACTTTAAAAAAAAAAAAAACTTAACAAAAAAAAAAAAAATAACTTTTGCTATGATCAACAGAAAATCAACAGAAACAACAATTTAGTGAAAGTCATTGTGAAACTACATTCACAACCCATTTCACCTCTGTATAATGTGACGAGGATATCCAAATTAAACCGTACATTCAAGGAGGAAAATAAATGTAATTTAGCAAGTTCATTCATTTTGATGAAAGATTACAAATGTTTTCTTCTTCAGAATAACAAGCACTGATGAATTATGCACAGCAGCAAGTACTAAGCAAATAGGGTGGATTTTGATTTCATGTTGAAATTAAGGACTACTTTAAGAAGAATTACACAAAAGATTCTGCAAACAAACACAGTTCAGCAGCCACACAATATGTACCGACAAAATACTTAAATCCTTCACTCAACAGGGTCTAATTTCTCTGCATTTGACCCCTGTTGTATTTCTATCAATCACCCGCCTCAGCTGTCACCGGTCAGTGGAGCACAGAAGTGGATAAATGCAATCAGGGCTAATGAGTCTCATATCGCTCATCTATGCAGTGCTGTGGAGTGGATCAGCAGTGGCTGTAAACACCAGGCTTGGCTCGAGCAAGGGCAAACAAACAGGCCTGCCAAACTCTCTCTGTCTCCGTCTTTGTCTCTCTCTCTCTCTCTCTCTTAATACTTATCTCAGCACTCATCAAGCTAAGACCTCAGAAAGGAAAAACAAATCCTACTATCAACATACAATGGAGAAAAAAATGGACACTGCTAATAAGGTGTGTGATGAGGAAAAGAATATGCGTACACCCTGAAAAGACATGCTGTTCTTTATTATGTCAATATGACAAATTTTAGGGCCCCTTGAGAAGGAACATATCAGGGACGTAAACAAGACTTATTTGGGGCAATTTAAAGTTTAAGGTTTTAAAACCAAATTTAAGACTTTAAAAGACATTTTTTAAGACATGCACCAAAAAGATAATACTGTCCCTACAAAACAAACCCAAACAATCTCAAAACAAATCATGTAACAGCATTTAAACAGGCTGCATCATCATGCAATTGCAAAAACAGTAAATCAATTTCAATACATATATTGAATAAAAGATGTCTTATGTTCTAATATATCAATACATTCGAAGTGTAGGTTGATCGATATTATCATACCAAGCAAAATCCGATTTCCAATGTGATTAATTAAAGTCAATAAAAAAATGATTGTGCCGATACAAGTAAAACTTTTGTAATCTATTCAGCCTATTAAATATGCAACTGAATAGCTACATTATATACTTTCACATGCCAAAATAATGTAATGTAACACACAGAACGCGTTTTTGCTGTTAAAAACATGAGACGCAGATCAGTGGAACGAAAAAAGCATTTAAAAAACAAGTTGAACTTGTTTTAACTTGAGCGCCACATTTTTAGAACAGTGTGTCAAGCACGAGGCGTTGTTAAAGACACGAGCGCAAAACGCACAAACATATCCTTCTAGCGCATGTTTACAAAGAAAAACAATGGAAAAGCTGTGCAGTGGAATAAAATGTGTTCTGTGTGAACGGTCAGAAATAAATTTTACATGTGATTAATTTAGTTTATTAATTGGCATATAATTTATTTAATTAAAACACACACACTTACACATACACAAACCTTTATAAAACATGACTTTGCTCAAGATTAGATGTGTAAAGTCTAATACCGTCCCCTGAGACTGGGTTGCCTGTAAACTTTTATCACAAGGTCGTCCTCTTAAAACAAAAGAGACTCCTAATTACATTTCTATGCTCTCTGAATTGATTAATCACCTAAAATTAGCTTCTTAGCATCTGGGTGAAGTGTGATATAACTAACCGCTGTTAACAACTCTTCAGCCATTATTTCCTTAATGTATCAATGACTCCTCTGGCTTAACGCGCAGTGGTTTCATTGATCCAAACTGAACAATGTGTGCTTGTAAGAAAAAGAAGAAAAATAACAGAATAGATACATTTGAGAGATTAGTATGAATTTAAGCAGTATGATCATCCATTTCACATCCTTTCAGAGACCCATGAATTAAAAAAAAAAAAAAGATTCTGGAGAGGTAAAAAAAAACAAAAAAAAACAGCTCGTAATTAAAGTTCTTTTCATGGTCACAGCAAATCTCAGAGATAATGTCATGTGTGAATAGCAGCCTATTTAATTGTTCATTATTATGCAGTCTTTTAAGGTTAAGGCAAATGAAAAGAGGCCAAGGATGGTTAGCAAGACCTTGAATTGAAGACTGCACATGGTTTGTCAAAAGACAAACGTCTTTTCTTTTTCTTGCATTTGCCTCGCTCTGTCTCTCATTCTCTCTCTCCAGTGTGTTTCCACAGCCTGTCCTCGATAAACCCAGACACTTGCCTGCAAGAGCAAATGTGACATGCCCAGCTTCACACACTAACCTTGAAAAGGCAACTGGTCCCTGTAACTTGGGATTACCATAACCTCTCTGTGCAGAAACCCATGGGACGAGTGAATACAATAGGGACGGAGCCTAACCATTGCAGTTTGTTTGTGTCTTACAGGGTGGCAGAAGGGGGTCAGCAGGATACGAAGATCTTCTAGAAGGTAAAAATGGCACTATTCCAAAGGGCATCACCACATGTCAAAATGACAAATGTCACATGTTGAATAAGGGAGCAACCCTGGTGGGCTAACACTCTTGCACGACACTTACACGCACACAACTTCCAGTCTTAAAGGGCATGACAGGTCTAATAGAGGAGAAACGTGTCGTACTCTGAAAGGAACAACATATAATGCTTTGTATTTCTGTTGAAAGACTATTCTGTTTAAATCAGACTATATAGTTGGTATGTATTCCTACAATACAGTTTAAAAGTTAATCTTTTTAATCTTTTTAAATTGATCAAAAGTGACAGCAAAGACATTTATGTTACAATGGATTTATATTTCAAATAAATGCTGTTCTTTTGAATTTTCCATTCATCAAAGAATCCTGAAAAAAAATGCATCATGGTTTCCACAAAAACGTTAAGCAGCACAACTGTTTTCAACACTGATAAAGAAATGTTTCTTAAGCAGCAAATCAGCATATTAGAATGAATATGATAATCAGAAACAGTTTTGAACAGTAGTGTATTTCAAAAAATACCATGATTTTTTTTTTTTTGTAATATTAAGGTACTTTTAATCAGTTATTCATGAATGCCATAAAATTACACTTTCAAATAATTTATTCCAACAGCAGTTATTTTTCATAAGTTGCATGCGTTTTTGAATTGATACATTTTGTGATATGTGAGCCTCTATTAGTCATATTTTTGGTCTCGACGTCATAAAACTGATGATGCTACAGCACAATAAAAATACCTGCTCTGCACTGAACAGAGCAATAACATTTAAAAACGCCTTTACATTACAGCTACGTGCTGACGACTATTAGCGCAGTAACATTTGCTTGTCTGGTAGTAAATGGATCATTACTAATGTGCTACTTATTAGCTCACCCCAAAAATAGTGCAGCGCTCACTCAGAGCGTATAATTATGGCGCAGCAGTGTTATAGGATAGATTGATATTTGTGGAGGCAGTTAATGTTTAGCCTTCTGACTGAGCACCCATCTGCCAAACCTAAATTAATATGGCCTCAATGTACAAGTGAAAATCTTTCATTTTAAAAACAATGCATGGTAAGTTTGCACTCAATTTTTGTTATTTGGCTTTAGATAATACGTTATACTGTACAGTATGTACTTCTGATAAAAGCAGTTTTCTTTGTTAATTACAACCCATGTAAATGTCAAATTAAAAGTTCACATTTCAACTGTAGAAATCAAGTCTCAAGTCCGACATAAAAAACAGGACACAGTCTTCATAACTGACCTGCATCCAAAGTAAATGCAGCTTTTAAAATCGTCACCTTCCTAAAATAATTGCCCAAGTCATTTTTTTTTTTCAGGTTTCTCAGAAAACACAAAAAACTGAAAAATAACTTCAGAGGTTGAGTAGATTTTCGTTCTTCTTTATGCAGCTGCCATCTTGAAAAGCTCACACTCTTGACATAGGCCATTTACGCAAAAAAACAACAAACATTTTTGGCAATTATTTTAGGAAGGTGACAAAATGTAATGCATCAATGAAACAGCACTCAGACTTGGAGTGGCCATTCAGAGCATCTGAATCTGCAGAGGAACTGAAATCACATACCATGTAGTACCCTTCATGCACTTGATTTAAAGAAAACCAAGCAAATACCTTAGTCTGGTAAATGTGGGCACATGTATCTGAGTTTGTGCTGGTTTGCTACATGTTGAATGGTTATCTGCATGCCTTGTATAAGTTACAATGACATAATCATTAATCACAATTGTGCCAGCCATAATCATTTGCAAACAGCATTTACTTCCAGGTCGCAAAACATATGCACTATTGTATTACGTTTGAAATGCCAATAAGGCTTAGTGTAAATGAGAATCTAATGAGTGACCCTATATGATTTGTGCTCGTACATGTTCTTGAATTAAACTGGTAAGTCTCGGGTATTGATGATGCTTCCTGCATGAGAGCTCTTCTCATCTCCTGATATTGATCAATGTGATCATGCATTTTTAACAGTCTCCTATTGATTTGTGGAGATGGGCACTGTACACCTGTTTAATCTTCAAATGAATCTGTCAATATACATACCCAGCAAAAAAATAAATAAAAATAAAATAAATTACAAGTGAGACAAGTAATAAAAGTAATAAAAATGTGGTTTTGTAAATAAACAGATTTTTTTGTTTATTACTGTTTCATTCTACACATTTGAGCCTTTAGAATAGATTAAAAAAAGGTCAAACCTGTCCAGACTTGGTGGTGTAGAAAAAAAAAAAAATCACTGTAGTTTAACTTTTAGTGGTCTAAGACGCATTGCATAAAATAAGACTCAGTGCTGTCTCTGTGCTGGGTCTCTTCTGTAATATGTTGCTATGGTTTAATATATCCTTATGCAACACAGGCATATCTGCTTTTATGGACAAGAAACCAAACGGACTGTCCTTCTCTATATGGTTACTAAGTGGTGAGTGCTTCCTCCATTTGGTGGGGAAATAGTCCATGGCCATTCAATTATCAACAAATATCCTGAAATGGATGGTGGAATTGACTTCTTTAAAAAAAGCAATTGATTTTTTTGCACCACTGCTAGACACCCGAATTGGAAACTTTCAGGATGGATTGCTTGACCCAAATAAAACGTAGTATACTATATCAAACCCTAAACAGACCAGATGTTGTCTAGAGACAGAAATTCTCTAGTGCTGGTACATGTATTTTTATTTCATATAAAAGTCAGCTGTCTAGTCAGATGTTAGTCTGACTAATAAAACCAAAAGAGACTATAAATATAATTGGTAATTAGTGAAACCACACAAATTGTCATAAGCAAAGAATAAAGAACTATTTCTACCTGATCCGATTTGTCTAAAAAATATTTTTGTTGGTGCACACTATTGTATTTAGGTCGATTCAGTCAGGTTGAATAGTTTTAACTTTAACTTACTCGGGTTATTTAACAAAAAAACATTTGAAACATTTTATTCTTTTAGTTTATGAAATGTGTTTATTCCACATGACAATGAGTCAGGTGTGCTTTATTTACTGCCATAAAAGGCCATGTCTAAGTGTGCATATGAGATAACATCCATTGATTGCTTGGCTATGCTGTTCTTAGAACTCCTATTCAAATGAGATTATAAGTGCATGTGACTGTCGCTGAGAGTTGGAGGTCACTGAACTGAGCAGGCTCAGGAAAGAGTGAATGAAGCTCTATCTTTATGAGGCTGGCCAAGGTGATAAACAGGCCATGATATGAAGGGGGAGGGTGGTTTGATAAACTGGACCATTCCTGTTATTGCACTGCTTGCAGAGCCCAGCCAAGGGCTTTGACCTGAGAACGACCATCAGTCTCACTCCATCTCTCCTTCAAATCGATATTCACCTTCATGAGGATTTATGACTGTGGTTGCGGCTTGCTATAATAACAGTCAAACATGAAGACACACCAAGCCAGTATGTTGTGTTGTGGTTTTGTTATTGATGAGCAAAATGTCTAAGAATAAAGAGATTGCATGTGGCTGACCTTATCTAGCATCACTTCATGAAAGGTAAGCATCATGTCCTGTTTCTGTTTCTTATTATGAACTGTTAATATTTTGTAAATTGCATTGTAATTATTTTGTCGAATTTGCCTGAACATCATACAACATCTAAACAAACTCATTGTTTTTGAACGAACTGGTTGAATGACTGATTCAATGGCTCACTCATAAAGACAGTAGGTGTGTTTGGCTTGAAGCTGCGCTGCACAGACTGATTTGTGTCCGTATGCTTTCGAATCACTCTTGTGGTACTTTGATGTCATAGACCGATCAGACTGCACTTCAAGTCGAACACACCTAGTGAATTGTTTTGTTCCTACAGTATATGAATCAGTGTTTGAATGAATTAGTTGAGCAAATGATTCAATGACTCATATATAAACACAGTTACACATTTAATTTTTGATTGATAAGTGTTTTTGAACGAATCGGTTCAATGAATGATTCAATTACCTATTCATAAGGACAGACAATTGTTTTGTTCCTATATTAATCAGTATTTGAATGAATTAGTTGAGCAAATGATTCAATGACTCATACATGAACACAGTAATACATTTCATTTTTGATTGATAAGTGTTGTTGAATGAATCGGTTCAATGAATGATTCAATTGCCTATTCATAAAGACAGCCAATTGTTTTGTTCCTATGAATAATGTGTTTGAATCGAATCTGATTAATGATTTAATAATGCTTAGACCCATGCCCTATCAGTAATGTTCAGTATAACTATTAAATAAAGTTGTTTTTCATTATCTCACTGAACATAGCCTATTCATCACATTAAGGAACTGTTTACCCAAAATTGAAAATTGTCATCCCCCTGAATTCAAATTTGAATAATGCATATTGAAATTACACTAATGAGATTTGAGAGTGACTACTGAGTATATTGTTGTTGTTTTGTTTTTCATTTTTGGAGCTTGACAGTGCCTTCATTTGTGTTCAGGGGAAGAAAAGTAAGAATTTATACAGGTTTGGCACAATGGTTGGTAAATAATGTTAGAATTTCTTTTTTGGGTGAGCCATTCCTTTAAAATCATGACAGTAATGCAGCAAGGCCTTTGAATAATGTGCCAATAAACTCTTGATTTGAAAACCTGAGGTTATATTTTCTACAAAGAAGTATAAAGAGAGTCTGTTTCCATTTAAACTCCTCGATCATGCAAATATCGCCTCCACACTGTGATATCTTTCGCTTAGTGCATACTCTATCTTACTGAAATTATAGAACTAAGCTGCTTAAAATAGAGTCCAATGTGAATATGTTTACAGGGCATATTAATTCACAAGGGGATTTTTGCATGCCAGAGGTAAATTGTGAATATCTTTAAGCTTATCATAAAATGTTTTGTCAGGTAACAAAAATGCGATTCATGTGGGACCATCTAATTGAAGTGGTTTTAGTCATCCTGAATATACTTTAAAATAATTTAATATAACTGAAACAAGACACTATAGGTTACACCAATGAAAATATTTTTAAAGATCACATCAGATCAGGTAGAAAATATTTCCTTAACACCACCTTATTTTGACTTTTTTTCAATGTGTAAAAGAAGGGAAGCGACAGATCAGTAATTATTTCTCACTGCTTCCAAAAAAAAAAGTTCTCTTTTTGAGGATAAACAAACCACAAACAAGCAAGTAGAGCTCACACTGAGTGCAGGGATGAATCAAGTCGAGTTGAGAGTTTCAAACTAGGTCAGAGAGCACACATGGATTTAGCAAAACTAGAAGAAAGAACAGTAGGGGGAACAGTGGGACCTGGATGAAAGTCCACGTGCCATCCCTGGTCAGGCAGTGCAAATGCTCCTGTTATGCAGAGAAGCCAGAATAGCTACTTTACATCATTTCCACCATGGCACGAGCTTGTCTCATATTCCAGGCATGCACCTGTGTTTTCCCTGAGAGACAATGACCTTCCCAACACATGTAGCAGCCCTTGTCCTTTGAGGAAATCTTGTTCCCATTTCCCCAGAAACACTCGCTACACTTGGGGAAGATACAGCGTTGTTCCCCTGCAGCCTTCTGATTGGACAACCCGAGGCCACCACCTGGCTCTCCGTACTGATAGAAACTCTGCCGGGTAAGCATGTTTCGGTGTGTACATTGCATAAAGCCCCATAAATCAGCGCTACCTTTGCCATTTGAATTATTCAGACTGTTCTATTAAATGTGAAGGCATCAACAGTGTTTGCGCTCATTATAAAATGACAACAAAAACTGACAAAAACTGACTCTCTCTGGGACCGCGTCCTAGAGAAAACTAAATCGAATAAATAAATAATCAAAATAAATAAATAAGCATAAATTGAGGGGGGGGAATAACTATGTAAAACGAAAGAACAAAGAGTTGTTTGTGACTGCCAGGAGAATTTCCATAGCATATGCAAATTCATAAGACGCTGCATGTGAAAAGTTATCATTAATAATGACCAGGATGAACAGTTGAGAGTTACTTGCTGCAAGTGACAAGTGAAGTTTTAAAGTAGTTGAGACGATAAGCCTGCAGCATCTGAATTCTTTATCTGGGTTTGTTGACAACGTGTTTAGAGAGAGTTTTATTTATTTATTTATTTTAAAGCACAAGAACACCCATGGCAGTGAGCAAAAACTCACTTTGTATTTGTTCAGCAACTATACTCTGTTTTTGGTTCTGACTTCAAGCTTCAAAGATTATCTTTAAATGAGGATAAAACTGCATCCTTATCTTATTTTGAGCCAGATGAGTCACTAAAATGCAACTTCTGCTTGCCAATTAAAATCAAAGATTCATCATATTAAAACATACAAGAACATTACATATTACAGTTAAATTACAGCAGTAAAGTTTTTTTTTTTTACTTGCACATGCAGTACAATATGAGTAAATCACTCACATATGCGGCCAAATTTCACACTGGGTGACTAAAAATGTATTTAATTAACCAATGGCTAGTAAATTGTACAATTTCAGTCACCTGAGAACTGAGAACGCCCTCTGTCACTTTCTCTCACACAGAAAGCCGTGTCCGACAGCACGCGAATACTGAATTGAGATCTCTTTCACGTCTTCTTGCACTTGAACGGACAATTTGACACAAAATTATGTCAAAATGCCAGAGTATCCTAGTAAACATCGGTTATGTCTTAAGTGAAAGTAAACAGTCGAGAATGAAAACGAATAAAGTGACAGCAGCAGCTGTTAATAAAACAACAAAAGACTCACTCAATGCTCTCGACTTAACTTTTGTAACTTTAATAAGGATTCAGATTTAATTTATATAGTGAAGACTATGCAGTGTTATTTTACATTTGATTATTACATTTCCGATTCTAACTAGTGTTAGATTTACTTGAAAAACCTGAAAAGCACTGTTTATTTAATTTGTATCTTTGTTCTATTGTGTTTATTTGTACTATTGCTTGTAGTTTGATTATTTGTTCTTATTTTATTACAGACTCTTTACCTGTTATCTTTTATTATATTTATGTAGATTTTACTTCAAAAGTTTCAAAAGATGACAAGGAAGTCTTTGTAACTTCTTTGGTGTGTAAAACACAATCATTTATGTAATGTAAAACAAATCAGATTGTACTGTAAGTCAGTGTAGTAAGAAAACATATGCCAGGAAAATAAAAATTTTGAGGCGATGCTTGGCACCCACGCAGTTGGTGTGCCTTCATCATTGTTCAGTTAGCAGGCCTTACATAGCAACTTGAAGTCTCTGCATCTCAACTTCACATTTCTCAAAGCCAAAACATAAGGAGGAACGATCCGTGCTTTTGTGTTGCATGGCAACCTGCTTAGAACTGATGTAGTTAAATATGGCCAGGGTTAAAAAAGGGAAAGAAAGGGATTGAGCGAAAGGGAAAGATAAGGGCACAGGAAAACATTGAGTTGTCGACAAGTTGGAAAAGTGCTTTTTCTTGATATATCTATATAAGATTTCTAGTCAAATCCTTTGTAGAGGCAAGAAAAAGAGTCATGATTTTAAAGAGGTCAGATTCATATTTTCAAGTAACCACATCTACCTCACATTACCTGTAATGTTTTGACAGGAGCCTGCAGGGTTTTTTTTGTTTTGTTTTTTTACTAGCAAGCCAATTGCAGCTACAGTATATGTGCAATTCAATGAAAGACACTGTCTTTTTAACTGACTTTAAAACCTATTTTCAAAAAATATACTTAACCCAAGCCAGCTGTTCTTATAAGTAATCAAAACCGGATGGAAAATAATTGTTAATATACCGGTAGTCAGTTTTTCTTAGCACGCAGGGATAGAATACTGTACATGATGTGTTTAAAGTGAAGGTGAGGACATATTGAGTTGTACTTATGGCAGGACATCTTTTAAGACCTTAAATGCACAGATCAGCACAGGATGGTATTTTATGCTTAATGGCAGAGGGATTCATTAAGACACATCTTTGCAAAGGGGACGCAGAGAGCACATGTCGATAAGTACTCTCAAAGCTGGTGTAAAACCAAGGGTAAATTTGATTTACCATTTATGACCGGCGTTAACCCAGTGCTCTGTAAATAAACTTTATGGCATAGTTGGTTTTAATACTCCAGCTGTGCATCTTAAAACGTGGACTGCAATCATCAGAAAGTGGGAGAAAGAAGGCTTTTTACCTGCGTTTGACTTTTCAGACTGGCCAATGACTGAAAAGTGATTTCGGATGAGTGGTAAGTGTACAAGCCAATCACATGTGCTCAATTTCCTCCAACATCTCTTATTTACAGAAAAGTGTCCCAATGTGTCCCAAAGTGTTCCCAATGTGATCTCATTGGCAATCATCGGCATTCATCTGTAAAGTACATACACTATCGTTCAAAAGTTTGGGGCTAGTAAGACTTTTTTGCTACGTTTTATGTCTCTTATGCTCACCAAGCTGCATATATGATCAAAGAGACAATACAGTAATAGTGTGAACTATTATTATAATTTATTATTATTTAATTATTATTAATATGTGTTTTAAACACTATTCCTCATCAGTATACAACCAAAACCTTTTGTTGTGTTCTCACCCTTTTTCAAATGACTGCTGAACCATGCAGTTCGATGCAGATCAGTTTATACAGTTATAACATCTCATCTGAAATGTAAGAGAGGTATAACATAAAGAATTACTACTGTGAAATGCCCTGCACAAGTCGTGCTTGCGAAGGAGGTTCAGGTTGATCACCTTGTTCTTATTGAATGTCATTATCGGACTCGGGCTCGAACTGATATGGCTAAATTGACGGCATAGTTAGCATAGTTACAACGCCTCAGGAAGCCTCCGGAGATACTCATTCTAAGCGGTAAACCAATCAGCGCTTTTTGGAAGGCGGTTTTTAAAGAAACCAAAAGTTTTAAAAAAACAGAGCTTTCAGACATATGGTGAAAACAGGTGCTGCAACAACGTAAATTATAAGAAAAATAGTTTTTGAACATTAAATGATGTAAACATATGGACATCTAGTAAACCACATAAACAAAAATATGAAATTGGAAATGAGCATAATAGGGGCCCTTTAAAACAACTGTTTTATATACAAGTAATTTATACCTGTGATGGCAAAGCTTAATTTTCAGTCTTTAGTATCTTCAATATCTTACTGACTAGTGTATTGTGCATAGACAGGTTTGTATAAACACTGAAACATGCATTATTAATGTATCGACAGCTTATAAGCATTTTAAGTACAAACAACTTTAGAGACATACGGATGTTTTCATTTTAGGCTAATTAACGGAATTAATAGGTTAATAGTTTTATTCAATGACATTAATTATATGTTCAATGCCATCATTTTTTACCAAATTTTCATCCTGTTCTGAGATATTTCTGGTGCCATATTGAATGTTTTGTACAAATAATAAGATATGTCTGGTTTTTAGCACTTGCTTTTTCCCTCCATTCTGATGTAGAACTATGCAGATGAAATTGCCAGTAACCAGCGAAAAAAGATGAGCAATCTCATCTTGAAATAAAATTACGAGGTTGCAGAGTAAAATATAAGATGTGAGACAATCAAGGACAAGGCTTTTCCACAGAAATGAGAAGCAGATGATGGGGGTAAAAAGTAATCCAATTAAGCAGCTCCCAGGAGGGAGGTCAGCACAGGACTTTATTAGGGTTCAGAGCAGGTCATTAAGCATTTATAACACTTCGGAAATGCAATTATATGACTACGAGGGACATTTCTTTTGGTTACTATCCAGTGGCATTCAACTGAATGACTCGAGAAGCCCATCAGTCTCTGTGGCTCAGATCTGTCAGAGGTGTTATGATGGCCTTTCTAATGCGTTCTCAAGCTTCTGGGGTAAAAAGACACTCACAGAATTGCTGCAGAGCCCAATGATATGCTGTCTGCAGATTAGTAGCCCAGGGCTCACATTGATCTCCAGCAGCATGAGGAAGGTCTCAGTCCATGTTGTGGGGCTTATTGCTGTTACAGAGTTTCTGTAGCCCGATATATAATTAGATTAATACTATTAAAGGGTTAGTTCACCCAAAAATGAAAATTCTGTCAGTAATTACTCACCCTCATGTTGTTCCAACCCCGTAAGACATTCGTTCATCTTCGGAACACAAATTAAGATATTTTTGATGAAATCTGAGAGCTGGATCACTCCTCCATAGGCTTCTATGTGATTGAAACTTCCTGGCCCAGAAAAGTTATTAAATAGATCGTTAATATAGTCCAAGTGACTACAGTGGCTTAATCTTAAGTATATCAAGCGACGAGAATACTATTTGTGCGCAATAAAAATAAAAATAACGACTTTATTCCACTATTCATTTCCTTCTCTCTGGGCCTCGTAGTGTTTTTGCGCAGCGCGTCTGTGCCACGCATCACACACGCATCACACACATGACCAGCGTCGGCCAATAGTGAGCCTACGTGGTGACGTGAAACACAGACGCGCTCCGCAAAAACACTACGTGAACCAGCTCGAGACCCAGAGAGAAGGAAATGAATAGTGGAATAAAGTTGTTATTTTTTTTTTTTTTTTTTCGCACAAAAAGTATTCTCGTCGCTTGATATACTTAAGATTGAGCCACTGTGGTCACTTGGACTATATTAACGATCTCTTTAATAACTTTTCTGGGCCAGCAAGTTTCAATCACGTAGAAGCCTATGGAGGAGTGAGATACTCTCAGATTTCATCAAAAATATCTTAATTTGTGTTCCGAAGATGAACGAAGGTCTTACGGGGTTGGAACAACATGAGGGTGAGTAATTACTGACAGAATTTTCATTTTTGGGTGAACTAACCCTTTAAAAAGGTGTGTACAGTTTTCATCTGAGTTTAAGAAATGATTTGATACACATTTCAGCTTGAAAAACATGGAAATGTCAGGGGGGGTTTTCATACGAATGGCTGACTCAAACAACTGTAATCTATTAAAGAACAAATATATTACATGAAAAGGCCACCAGCGTGACATTGGCAAGGCATCAATCCAAAATAGCACACTGGCACTCAGCAGAACACTTCCTCTCAGCTGAGGTATGCTAATTGCCTTCTAAACAAGCATTTTAGCATTGTTTCGGGTGCTAACTTACAGTTAAAAAAAAATATATGTATATTCATGTTCACTCTTCATCCATCAAACCTTTAAAAAGACCAGGCCTGCCAGGCCCATTTACTGCTGCCAAAAATGAAGCCTTGTCTCTGGCGTTTGGCATATTGCACCTGACAGGACTCAGGGCAAAGACCGAGAGCCAATTTCAGCTCCTTGGCAGGGCTGCATTGAGAGTTCGGTGTGGCCTTGCTGAAAGGTGAAAGACTGTAATAAAGAATATGTGAGCTTTTAATATTAATGTTAGCAAGGGTGAAAATGGAGATGTAGGATCTGGTATGAACAATTGAGAGGGCACTCAGAGAGGCCTAGAGTTTGGAGAACTGCTTGCCCGCTGGGTCGTGCGGCTCTGAGTGTGTGCAGGTCATTTTGACTGATTGAAGATTGTGGGACTAGCAAAATACGCAAAAATACCCGAGCACTTCAATCATTCAATATTTAAATGCTATTAA
The DNA here is from genome assembly GCF_963993115.1 of Abramis brama. Taxonomy (NCBI): domain Eukaryota; kingdom Metazoa; phylum Chordata; class Actinopteri; order Cypriniformes; family Leuciscidae; genus Abramis; species Abramis brama. Next base: position 27,907,703 of record NC_139967.1, on the reverse strand, counting down.
AAAAAAACGTGTAAAATAATATTTCAGGTTCAGTACCAGCTCAGTTTAGCTCACTTGACAGCATTTGTGGCATAATGTTGACTACAACAAATTATTTTATTTTTTTTAAAAGGTACAAATTGAGGTTTCTCCATTTGTGAGGCACTTACAATTAAAGTGAATGGTGAAATGGAAAGCACTTACATTAAATCTCCTGTTAAAACTTGTGTATTTTCTGAGCTGTAAAGCCTTTAAATATTTTTTATAGTTGTTTTAGGGTTTATGGCGTCACAATGTCATAACAAAGTTTAGAAGAAGTTTAGTAAGTGATTTGTTTCACAGTAAAATCGTGTTAACACACATTTACATCTTGTGGCTATACTTTCGAAGCAGCATTGTAATGCTTATGAATCAATCAACAAGTCACAAGTGCTCTCGAGTCTCGACTGAGCTGAACCCGGAATATTTCTTTAACACAATAAAAGGGAAAACTATCAAAAATGAATCTACGCTACAATTGCAATACCAATAAACTGTGCACTGCAGCGATTAGTTGATTTTGAGTCACTCTCTGATGCAGCCAATGCCCTCAGAGTCTGAAAAAAAATCTTCCCCTATTGATTTCCTCTTTTGCCTTCCTTTGACACAGGCAGACCTCCTAAGGGGAGTTTCCTCATGCCCAGATGCCCCCAGTAGCTTACTTTAGGTCATGAATCATTCAAAGCATCTTCTGCTGAATAAAGACCCACGGCAGCAGTGCAAACAGACAGCACAGGTTCAGAAGTGTGGTTGGCTCTGCTTTTAGGCACGCAGAAGAGGATATACTAATGTTGAAAAAAATAGTGTGGCGAATAAGACTTTTGATCTTGTACTGACTGTTTTTAAAAGGAATACCTGTATACTGTACCTCCTATCAAAAAGAGGTTTACAAAAACCAAAAATGCTTTTAGCAAAAGGGAATTCATGACTTCAAGAACCAGCCTAAGGGGGTTTGCTAGTCTTAGCTGGTCTCTCAACTTGGCTAAGTTGGTGTTAAGCTGGTCTATAGATGGTTGCCCGGCCTGGCAAAGCAGGTTTAACCAGCTGGTCTTCCATACTGAACAGATTAAAAGTGCCTGCACCACCTCTAAAACCATTAAAACAGACAATTCTAACCAGTTTAGCCAGGCTAAGAGACCAGCTAACCACTTTATGATTTTTTCAGCAGGGAATGTAAAATAACTATATTTTTAATATACTCAAAAGCTTCCCAAAATGAGATATATGCAAATATCTCATCTGTATCATTATGACTGGTACTATATTACAGCAATAAAACGCATTTATATTGCGGGTCTGCATGTACCAATCTCCTTTTACTGAACTACAAATCTTGATTTAATTGAACTGAAAATGATCACGGTTTTAACACTGACAATAACATGAACTGAGTCTTGAACACCAAATATTAATATTAGAATGATTTAGAATGACTTCTAAAGGATCATGTGACACTGAAGATTGGAGTAATGGCTGCTGAAAATTCAGCTTTGCCATCACAGGAATAAACTGCATTTAAAAATATATATTCAAATAGAAAAAAAATAAAAAAATAATTCACAATATTGCTGTTTTACATTATTTTGATAAAATAAATGCATCCTTGGTGAGTTTAAAAAAAAATAAAAAAAATAATCCACAGACCCCAAACTTTTGAACATTAGTTTACATGGACATGGAATGTTGGCAATTAATTGGAACTGATAATCATGAATAAAATATACATAATAAAAATATTAAATTAATATTACGATAGGGTAAATAAAAACCAGCAAAGCCTGCACAATTGCTGAAATTTGCCCAAAAGACAGGTCTGTAATCATGACAATGGCAGCAATAAAATGTATATTTACATTGCATGTCTGCCCATATTAACTCAAAGCCAATTCATTGTTGGGCCATTTCAGCCATTATGACTTGCCCTTTTAAAAGGGAGCAGCAAAAAAATCCCTGTGACACTTGGACATTGCATAAGCAATCAAAAAAGAAAAAGCCGAAAATACCACACTCAAGAGATGTCACTGCCCAGACTACGTCTGTTGGAAATAAGCTCAACACCCTTGGCAGACACAAAAAAGACGCCCCCACACACACAGAGAGACACACAGACAGGCTGCAGCATCTCTGTGTGTGTAGGAATCCCCTCTCTGCCTCTCTGAGCTTGATGTAAATGGGCCTCTGGTGCGTTGATAATAATTAATGATAATAAGAGGAATGATGGATGACGTTGCTACTGCGCTAGCAGACACAGCAGAAAAGTTCTCTGCTTTTCCTTTCTCTCTGTAACTCGTTCCCCTCCTCTCAGCATCCAGACTATCCGTCCGCAATTTTATCTGTCAGGCCTCTCAGCACACCAGCCGCTCTGGATGGCCACAGGCAAAGCAGCTGTCAGCCTCACGCTCTCGCTTTCGTCTCTCTCCATTTCTCTCTCCTGTCCTTGTCACTTTCTCAGCATTCATATTTACGCTCCCTCTTGCTTCCTCTCTCGCTATTTCCAGAGAAGATATAAAGTATGGTCCATAGATATCCTAATGGAAAAAGTGACAGGGCCTGGTTTTGACCTTGGCTCATTGGAAAAAATGCACCTTGCAAAACTCCAAAAACAGAATTCACTGCAGTTTCCAAATGAAAATAACACTAGTGTCAGTAAAACACTAACAACTTTAATTACTTTTCAGATCAATTATAATTACAGGGGCTTGATTAATAAATGATTGATTAATAAAGACTTATTTTCATGTGGCTGCTTGAACAATACTATGTAATGACCCCCACTTTTCTCAGAAGAAAAAGTCATACAGGTTTGATGGTGAGTAAATGATGACAGAATTTTCTTCTTTTTTTTGGGGGGGGGGGGGGGGGGGTAACTATCTCTTTAATGTTCACACACACACTCTGTCAAAATGTCCACCTCTCTTATGCAGACCAAAAGCAGGTGGTTCTTCCCCAACAAGAGTAGCACAATATCCCTGAGGAAACTTTAGTTAGGATGGAGCTGGATTACATGTGGATTAGTGTTCCTAATGGCCCTGATCTCTCCTAATTCCCATCAATCCTTCTCATCTGAAACATGAAGAACGGAAAGAGGAATCCCAAAAAACCCAGCTTACGCAAATCGTAAATTTCGGTACGCACTGAATTTTCTGTATAACAGAAAGGCAAAGCCGCTCGGGTCAATGACATGACGTGCATATTTTTGTGTCCAAGTGAATTCTTTCCTTTTAAAATAATTTGATAAATTCATGACATGTATCCCTTTATCGCTATAAAAAGTATCTAGTTTGAATTAATTTTCAGTACATTCAAATAATAAATATTTTAAGTTTTGGTATCTTAAACCCACAAAATATCAGGTGGAGCAACCGTATGTGTAAATGAACAGACTAAGAAAACTATTTAAAATGGTGTTTTAATAATAAGAAAATCTAAATAAAATTTGAAATTTGAAACCTGTCATATAAACAAATTGTATATATATAAGTAGTTTTAAAGCTGTTGAGATTAAAGTTTAAAGCTGTTAAAGCTTTTGTCCAGGAATTTGTATATTCTCAAATGTCAGGATGGGACAACTGCAAACATGGCTCTTTTATTGTGAATTAATAGTAATAACAGTAATCATGTTAATGCGGCATCAAGAGGAGAAAACGTTTGTAGATATCTCTCAAATACTGATAAAATCAGCTACTTTCAAGTATGTGTAGGCTGGTACACTTTCCATGTCTGTGGTGCAACCAATCTAAAACTAGGAAACTGCTATTTTATCATAAACTTCTTTATTGTATTTAAAAATTATATGTATGCACTATGAGCAAAAAGTAATACAGGCATCCAAGTAGGAGCCTGTTCAAAGTCAGGTGGTGCAACTGCAATGAATGTCCCTATATGAAATAAGAAGAAAAAGAATTAAGATAAATAAATAATACATTTAAGCTAAGATTGTTCTAAAATGTAGTTTTAATTTAAAGATGTTTTACATTTTCAATTATTTTCATGATAACAAGATTAATAATTTTAGATGCATTATCATATCATGTAAAGGACAATTGGTCACACTTAATATTAAGTGTCTATAACTACTATTTACTCACATGCAAAAAAAATGGTTAGGTATGATGTACTTGTTCATGAGATGAGATACGAGTAAGGTACATGTTTGAGTAGGTTTGAGTGTGGGTTAATATTTAAGGGGCAAAGGGTCAACAGATGCCATTACAGAACTTAATTACAGATGTAATATGCAGACATTTTTTTTAAGAGTACAAAGTAAAACTTGTATGTACACAATAAGTGCATTGTATCAAGTGATTAATTTAAATGTTAGTACATGGTAGTTAAAGAGAACTCAGCACGACAGGGAGCGCATTAAAAATGATCCGGCTGCGAGAGAAGCATCTTGCAGAAAGAAAAGAGAGGTGATGAATCTTTATCAGTTATTATACAGTGTTCCATTAAAGTTGCTATGCATTTAATGTTTTAAACATTTTGATGAATGCATTTTTGATATTTTAACTGACTTAAGCTGATAATTTTTTTGTATCAATAAAAAACATGACTTTGCTGTCCTTCATCACAATCAATTATTACAGTGTATTCTAAACAATCTATTGCACTGTAACCAAATGTGATGTTATGGGATTTTTGTTTTTGATCAATTTACTACTTTTACTTCAATAGAGACTGTTGACTAAAAGACTTGTATTTATTTATTTTTTTTTATATGTAATTGAAACGGGGGTCAGATAATTAGCATATCCTCAGTCATTATTAATGTTGTCAGGTGGCACAACTGATAGTCATCAGATGGTGCAACCATGTAAATTCTTGATTTAAACCAACAAATAACTGGCCAAAGTGAACAAATGGCTGAAAACTAGATTTTGAATAGTATTGTATTAAATGCATTTACTGGTATACTTGTAAAGATTCCAAATTCCTGACCACTAGAATGCAATAATTATACATAAATACGAATAAAATACACAATCACAAAATAATATGTAGACACTATAAGGGTTACTTTGCTTAAATTTCACAATAAATAGGAATATAGGAGGAAAATACAGTATAGTATACAGGGGTTGGACAATGAAACTGAAACACTGACCACTAGTTTCACACCTATATATGAGTGGCCTGGTGGCCAATCTTCACTGATTTTACATTCCATCAGTAAGAGTGTGAAGGCTGAATTAGCAGAGCAATCGCACAGCTGTGCATAAAATATTGCAATCCACACAACATACTGGGAGACAAATCAGAGTTCAAAAGAGGACATATTGATGCTGCGCGTCTCGCTGGCTCATCTGTGACCAGGACAGCAAGTCTTTGTGGTGTATTGAGAGCTACGGTATTCATGGTAATGTCGGCATACACCACATACTGTAGGTGTGACGGTGTGGAGAACCCCAAAGAGTGAGAAGCACAGGGTGGATCAGTGATGGTTTGGGCTGCAATATCATGGCATTCCCGACTGTGCTTGAGCAATGTGTCACTGCTAAGTACTACCAAACCATTCTGGAGCAGCAAACCTTTTTTGAAGCTTTATTTGATCCGCTTGTTAATGATTTTCAACTTTTTTCCTCTAAGCCACTGAACTTAATTCCGTAATCAAGAACTTGAACTTGACTCTTGAACTTGAGTCTTTCGGAATTGAAACAAGAACTTTCCTCTTCAGACGGTTCCGCTAATTAATGTTTTCTTGAGGATGAGAGAAATGTGTCGCGGTAACCTTTCACAGCAAGCTGCGTGAATTGGAGGATAGTGTCACGGGGAGCAAGAGTGTGACTGAAAAAAGAAGGCATAAGAGATTCTGATGAGGGAAAGAGAGCTCTTTTCCCCTGGTAGCAGTTGGTGACTCAGTAAGAGAACGGATGTGCAGAGCCGAGTGCAATTAGCAAAGTGGCCCTAATGCCAAAATCACACAGAGAGAAGCAGAGGATGACAGACCAGCCCTCTGGAGTAGAACACAAACCCCGGTATAGTGTACATCGCACCGTACATCTCCTCATTCCAGCGAGAAGAGTATTGCTGGTGTAAATTGAATAAAGCGGCTGGATCAGAAGGTGGCACTCAAAACAAATGCAATCTGATAATGCCATCCTCCTCTCTACTCAATATGCGTTTTGTTGGTGTCATGCTCAAAAGCGTTTAGAATCACTTCAGCTGTCACTCGCACAAGTGCCGTCAGTGTCAGTTAATGGACGGTTTTATATTACATTTTGGTTTTGACTGTTTTTTTGTGATCCTTAAAGTGATTCATTGTAAAGATAGCTTGGCAGTAATAAATGCCAAACAGGGCATCTGATGCAGATATAATAAAATCAAAGTCATAAAACTGTCATCTTCATGAATAAGCTAAAACCAAGAACATATGTGGGTTCATCAGTTACCTTCTGTATTCCCTGAGCGTTTTCTTGCTCTCTCTGCATTATATATATATATATATATATATATATATATATATATATATATATATATAATGTGTGTGTGTGTATATATATATATATATATATGTGTGTGTGTGTGTGTGTGTGTGTGTGTGTTTGTTTTATTGTTGTTGTTGTTTTATATGTGTGTGTGTGTGTGTGTGTGTGTGTGTGTGTGTGTGTGTGTGTGTGTGTGTGTGTGTTTGTTTTATTGTTGTTGTTGTTTTATATATATATGTGTGTGTGTGTGTGTGTGTGTGTGTGTGTGTGTGTGTTTTATTGTTGTTGTTGTTTTTAGATAAACATCAGGACTGCATTGTGCACATTACTTGTACAAAATAATTTCACCCACTTGGTGAAGATTTTTTTTAATGAAGTTTTGAAATTGCTGAATATTATTTTCACAGTCAGACTGATCTTTAGGTCCGTAAGCTATTTCATAGGTTTCTAAAACAAACTGGGAAAAGAAAAAGAAATGTGTTCTGAATTATCCCACCATGATGATTCATTCATAATGACTCATCCTTGCTAAGTAGTATTGGAAAGTTAATTTTTGATTGAAGTCTTTTAGTGACCCTGGGAAATGTCTTGTTTTTAGCACCAGGTTTTGTTCCGCACCTTATTGGCACGCATCTGGCACTTAGTGTGACTAAGGTTATAAGCAACAACAACAAAAAAGAGAGCAGAAAGTTAAAAGAATCTACATTATGACTTAGTCACATGAACACAGTACATTTTCTGCTGGTTTTGAATATTAAATACAACAAATATTTTTGCTTCTTGGTCTTACGGTACGTTCACACGGGGCGTCAGCGTCAACGCTTCCCATTGACTTTGAATGGGTGACGTCAAGCTTTGCCGAAAAGAATTGTGGATCCGTCGGCGGCGCTTCACTGGCGTTGCTCGCGGCAGAAGTTGAGAATTTTTCAACTTCTGCCGCGAGCAACGCCAGTGAAGCGCCGCCGACGGAAGCGTCAGCCAATCAGATCGCTCTATGCAAATACAGTAGCCAGGCGGCAGCCAATCACGTTCATCCTGTTCAAGAGCAGCAAACTGAGGATACATTTTAAAATGGAGGAGAAACTAATTATTGCGGTGGGCAATCACCCGGTCCTTTATGACCATTGAATGACAATGAAGCTTGTTGTTGAGTTCCTGTCTAATTTCATTGGCTGACGCTGCTATGACCATGGCGTCAGTGCCAAACTTCAGCCACGCCTTCCGTCAAGCGTTGACGCTGACGACCCGTGTGAACGTACCGTTATATCATATGATTATACTTTCTGTGATGGATGAATTAATGAAAAAAAATGTTTTGGCATTAGCAATTAGCAAATATGCAATTATTTTTTTTTTAAACTAAATTATTTAAACTGACTGCATCAGTTTACTCATACACCAATGCAATTAATTTATAAGGGTCACATCAGGTAGAAATAGCTCCATATCCCTATAACAGGCTACTAGAGCAAACCTGATCTTCTTACGCATTTTACGAGGTGGCTAATTCGTACAAATTCATACGACCTCACTCGTACGAATTTGTACGATTTTTGCTAAATCGTACATATTTTAAGAGTTTCCCAATTCGTATGAATTCGTACGAATGACCTACCCCTGACCCCACCCCTAAACCTACCCATCACTGGGGTTTAGACAAATCGTGCGAATTCATCACCTCGTACTCACTCGTACAAATTGGTCGTGGTAGAGCACATTTTGAGGCATGAAAACTTGATTAAATAATCTCTGCTATTTGTATGCTGTGTTAAGCACAAAAGATATTAGTTATTACTGCAGTTTTCAAGAATACACAAATTTCAGGATTTAAGAAAGAGTGAAATCACTCTTTAGCCGCTTTCCGACCAAGTAGTTACTGGAACTTAGTTCTAGGAACTGTCCACTTCTAAACAGTTCTAAGAACTACTCTCCCCCAAACTCGGTTTTGCTGTTTGCGTTCGCACTGGCCAAGTGGCCATAGGAACTGGTAGGAGGGGTAAGGGAGTGACGCAAGCACGGTGACTTTTATTTTGACGGCGCAACAGACCTTTATTTTGGCGGCGCTGAGAACGCCAGAGCAAACAATGCTCGCATTCTCTGTGTTTATTAGTTAGCGATCTGTCTAACAGTACTGTTTAATATGTTATTAGATAGAACTGTTATAGAAAGTAGACAGTATATGAAAAAAAGGTTATTAGCCTATGCCGTGTGGTTGATGTCCCGTGTTGCTAGCTGGGCAGATAAACATAATCATGTTTGGCTTGGTCCCCTCAAAGTTGCATTGGATTTTCTCTTCAGCATAAATGTTTAGAGACCCATCTATCACTGTTTTCCATGTTTGTATAGTTAGTTTATGGAGTAAATATATAGGCTATAATCTGCGTGTTTACATTCTAGCTGTTTTAAAAATGGCGGGTGCTGGTGTTCCGCGTGCGTTCGGTCAATCAGCGTACACTAACGTCACAGGTAGTTCCTATAGTGCTGGTTTAGACCCTACTCTGAAGTAGGACCTAAATTAGTTCCTCCAAATGGAGTTCCTAGAACTAAAATCGTTCCTAGTTCCTGCGGTGCGAACACGCCGACATCCGGGTACTTCAGCCAATAGTTCTAGGAACTGTGAAAAGGTTCCTCCGGTCGGAAAGCGGCTATTATGTGTGACCACATTCATAGATCTTTCTAAGGCATTTTTATGTAATACAATTTCAGAGAGCTTGTTTTGTTCTTTGTCTGGTTGTGCCAATTAACAACTGCGTATTTTCCTTTAATTTCCTTGATTTGTGTGCCCTTTCATTCAGAAGTTAGCTAGATGATTACTGCTGTTCTTCTAGCTATTTTTCTGGCAAAGCAAGAATAATTTGAGAAGCATTCATTATATAAAATGCAACAAACCTTAGGACATTATGAATTATTTTTCTCAATAAAGGAAGGATGCCCCAAACATAAAATCTTGAGGAACAGATCTAGGAAGCTAGAAGGTTTCCATCTGTAAAAACTTTAAGAGTTTATCCAGGGCTCCATATATTATGTATAAATGCTTTTTTTTTTTTTTTCTCATCTTTATTTCATCACTGACTGTACGATTTTCCCACAGTTTGGATGCAACATGACACAACCATCTGAAGAACTTTTTGACAGTGCACAACAATTTAGACATCACAAAAGCAGATTTCCATTAGTTACCGGAGACTTTGAGATTAGCAGCTCGGTGCGGTGCATATTGAATTATGCGATGGCGTCGCATCAATCAGAGAGCAGTGAGCAGCATTCAGCGGACTGAGCAAAGTAATGAAGCCCTAAATCTCCCTGCGGGTTTGTTGTGGCGCCGTTCATCTTGCAGTGTTTTAATTGATTTCAGACTTGCACGCGAGTAAAGGTGATATGCGTTGCTGCAAAGGGACAGCTGATGAAACCCAGGTTTACGCTGCACGGGAGTGTAACTAAAGCAAGAATGTGGAGACTTTGTGGGATATTATTTCACATTCATAAAAAATGATTGTCTATATAAAGTAAGGCCTCACACAGAGGCACAGAAGAGATTTTGTGTATTTGAGAAGTGTAGTATAGCAGAGTAGAGTAGAATAGCAATGGGTTCCCTCAGAAAATTCCTAAGGGTTTGCAGAATAGCGCTTTGGATTTCTGAGTGAAATTTGGTCTGTGGTTACTTGAAGAGACATAAATACCTCTAGTGAATTTAAAAATTGTATTTGTTATTTGTATTGCCATATTATCATCAATGGCTATTTTCATGGTAAACCAAAGTATTTTTAAAGCAACAAACAATAGTCGAACAGGCAAACTATTTAAGAACTTTGCTAAAAAATGTGCTAAAAATTCTAAACGTTTTGAATGTGTGACCCTGCACCACAAAACCAGTCACATGGGTCAATTTTCTGAAATTGAGATCTATGCATAATCTGAAAGCTGAATAAATAAGCTTTCCATTGATGTATGGTTTGTTAGGATAGGATAATATTTGGCCGAGATATAACTATTTGAACATCTGGAATCTGAGGGTGCAAAAAAATCTAAACGTTGAGAAAATCGCCTTTAAAGTTGCCCATTTATGTTCGCTATTGTGCTGCATTCACTCACAAAAATAAATGTTTTATATATTTACGGTAGGAAATTTACAAAATATCTTCATGGACCATGACCTTTCCTAATATATATCCTAATGATTTTTGGCATAAAAGAAAAATCGATAATTTTGACCCATACAATGTATTGTTGGCTATTGCCACAAATATATCCGTACGACTTGTGACTGGTTTTGTGATCCAGGGGCACATATTGTTATGTGCTTCAAAAATGTAAGTTACTAGCAAATTGCTACATAAGGAGCACAATGATTATCCAATTTGTCAAGCACATAAATTCACATCCTTGTGTCAGTTTTAGATTTTTGTTTAGAAACATATACATTTAAAAACCCGGCAGCGGCTTCATAATTCAGGTATGATGCAAAACACGAAAGTCTCTTCAAATAATGTTAACCACAGAATTTTTTTCTACTCTATATTACTCAAAAATCTTAAATTATAAACCAATCTAAAAACCGATAAGAAATCCACAGTCCAAATTATCCAGTTTTATCACAATTAGGCTATTGGTTTCGCAACAGGAAAAAAAATCTTCACTGGTCACTCCACATCTAAACTGCTGATACAGATGAGCCACAACAACGGCTGTCATCCTCATATGTTTAACTGAGTTCAGTTCAATAATAACACGTCACCTACTTACACAGTAAATGTGAGTGTTAAGTAATGTACTAGCACTCAGTGCAAAGCTTCCCTTCACGGGTCAAGTCTCAGCATAATGGGATCTCACAAGCATGCCTCGTTTTGACATAAAAGTCACTATCACATTCGAAATACTAAAAGGTTTTTCACACAAACACTGTAGATAGATAGATAGATAGATTTCATGCTTTTGTCCCAGCAAATCCATCTTGACTGCAACAGATAAAAATAGGACAGAGGGTAAGATCAAACTAAGTCAAAACATTAAGAGGTGTGAGCGATTCCAGACCGAACAACTAAGACAGAGGCACAATCGTTAAGCTGAAAGTCTCTTCTCTCACTCACTGAGTCACAGCCCTGCTCTTTGTCTATGTCTGTCACATTGAACTGTTTTCTTTGGTCTGCTCTGAATTGTTCTCCCATGAGACTGGATGGCTCATTGGTCTTGCTCCTTTGTGCTAGCCTCAGAGCATCACTCCGTTCCTGCGGCTTGTCAATACTGTGATCAATGCGAGTGCGCAGCCAAGTCCTGTGACTGGCGGATCACCTTGCAATGTGTTTGGTGCCCTGTTAATCAAGTGATGTTTATGAATTGCTCCTGCATTATGAATCTCGTCAGCAGTAAGTAAAGTAGACACACACAAACACACACAAAAAAAAAGAAAGAAAAATGTATTCAGTGGAAATGGAAAACATTTTCCCCAATAGACAACCCTCCTCGTTGCACATGCAGTGCAGTTTTGTACAAAATAAAGAGTGCAAATTCAAGATTCAAGAATTTCTGTATAAGGTCAAAAAGTTAAAAGAATCGCCACTTCAAAATAATAATGTTCACGGTAAATATATATAAAATCTAAACCTTATGTTAATTGCAACCTTAAATTTGTAAGTAAAAATCAAAGTGTGGTTACACTTTATTTTAAGGTGTCATTGTTACAGTGTAATTATATATTTAAGTACTGAGTAATATCAACTAACAACATGTACTATAAGGTTAGGGTAGGATTAGGATTTGGTTGAGGGTTAGTTGCATGTAATTATGCATAATTTATTGTTATTACTACATGTAACAAGGACCCAATATGTATTCGTCTTTTTAATTATAAATGAAAAAATACAGAATTACAGAATCTGTGGATGAAAAAAAAAGTGTTATAATAATAGGCTAATAATGATGAAAACATTTTACAGTGCATATATAAATACAAGCTATTTTCACCAATATCCTTTTTTCCAAACAAACAACTGCACGCTAAGCTTGTCAGGTTTCCAAAATGAACCAGCAAATATCGAATAATATTATACTATTTTAAGTTTGTGATGTGTGCTACTGTTCGTAATCAAACAATTATTATCCATGTATAATGGAACGGAGTAAAAAATAGAGTACAGGAGACAAACGAGACCACAGTGCCAGTTATTCCTTGAGCACAGCAAGTCCGTGAAGTCCGTCTCGGAGCTCAAGTACAGCTGACAGTAAAGCAGCACAGCATCCATCAGATGCGCTTTCAGGCACGGCAGCGCAGGTATTGTCTTGCTCTGGCAGCCAGATTTACTTCCTTATCGATGCGATCTACAAATGCATCTTGAGATAAACAAGAAACAACTCGGCGCTCTTCTAGCGCTATCAAGCGTTTGATGACTAGAGGTAAGTCTCGAGACTTGCACGCTGACATTAAAAAGCAATAATTGGATAATTGGCCTACATATTTCCCGAAGGCAAGTGATGCTATGGGAATCACGCTAAACTAAAACTGCTTATTGGCTACGAGAGAATAAAACTGAGTTAAAACAATATAAGCCAGCATACACTAGGGATTTAAGGCAATAAAGTGCGGTTCGATACGGAACATAATAGCCTACATACTTTGCTCTCAGTTTAGCCCGAGATCATACTACGATATAAGTCTTGCTAGACATAAAGAAGCATCCACTTCTCGCGCGAAGCTCCTCAAGAATGTAGCACACACTGTAGTCTGTGCTTTATCCTCGGGGATGTGCCTAGGACAACATTAAAGCATAAAATAAATAAGACACCAGCGCAAAGAAGAAACACATTCAACCTGCTGTGTGGCCAAAGTGCACTAGCATTGTATGTGATATAGGCTACGGCCAAGCCATTCAGTGCTGAATAGTTCAGCACCAGCACAAAGGACAGCTCCACTGCATCAAGATAGAGATCTCACTTCAACCCTCACTGATCGACTCACCTCCGAGAGAGCAGAGCAAGGTGTAAACAAGCAACAGGATCTCCAGGCGGCCCATCCCCGACCTAAACCCTTCCAGCCACCACATCGTGATAAACTGACTGTTTACGCCCCGACGGCACGGACGCGATTTTTATATCGCTACGCTTGTCCACATTTTCAGCTCTTGCAACGGACCAGCTGTTCGCGCATGACGTAATAGTGAAGAGGCTATTCCGAGAAAGCCCCGCCCCATCTCTACAGCGATTGGAGGTTCGCCACACATCCATTCAATTGATTGGCGGATGAGAACGTCGGTCAAAGGGACTGGCGTCTCGCTCTGTCCTGGTAGGAGACATGAGCAGTTTGTCCGACAAATGAGCAGCATTTCAAGTTTACTTCCTCAAGAAACAAGTTACAGCACTGGTGCTCCGTGCATTTATTTTCCAAGAAACCTTTTTATGGCTGTAATTTAATTCATTTTATTTACAACATCTTGATGAAATCATTTCGGCTAGCCTATGAGAAAATGCGTTGGTTAAACGTAATTATTTAGCTTTTATTTATTTTCTTTACTTGCATTGTCACTATAGCGTTATTTATTTTTACTACTTCGAAGCTAAACAGAAAGCAACATTATTTTTGCAGTAATGAAATACGGTTAAATTTGAGATAATGTTCGTTAGATTCCGTTGAACCTGTCACCCTGTCGAAGACGGAGGGCAATACTGCCATCTATTGGCCGCTGACTGAAACAAACATGTCTCGGTGAAGTTGGAGAAGCATAAGAAACGACAAAAAATCAGCTTGAACAGCTGGAAGCTGCTGTGACCAGCTGGTAATGCTGGTTCTTCTAGCTGGTCTACCCGCTTGGCCAGCCTGGATCAGTGCCAGCAAGAAACGAGCTTTAAAACAACCATGTTCCGAAACACAAATGGGCCTCAGCTGCCTGAATCACGGTGAATTTATTTTGAATAGTGTTTAAAAACAAGCCATTGTAAACATCGTAAACGCGTTTTTTTCAGTGATTGCATCGGGAACTGTCCATCACTGATAAAACTGCGTTTACAAGGTAGCCTAAATAATATGCCACCAAACTTACATTTCGTCAGGGAAACGCTTTGTAAAACTAATACTGTTTGCAACAACAGTTAAAAAACTGAGGCGGTCGATGTAATCCTGGGTAAAATTTACTTACCTTTAGCTAGGCTGAATTCTTTGTTAAGACCACGACTTAGTCCTATGTGTTGGACATCTTCTTGGCACAATTGTTTCCACGGAGATTTTAATTATTATTTAATAAATTATTTGAATGCAATAAATCTTGACTTATGCATGCTGATTAGACAAGTCTAATGTTGCTAGTCAGACTCAGGTGCGCTGATGATCATTACTTCTCTCAATCACAGCCTTCATGCTTTCACCGCAAGGTGTCGCTCCTTCCACATCACTGATCAGTAGTGCCAGGTACAGTTGTTCTCCATTCTCTTTAATGATGGACTGAAATGATTAAACATTAGACGTTAGATTAGATTAAAGATTAAATTTCCATTCTTGTATTTGCTAATTATTATCTTCTTTGGTATTTTATTATAATTAACACAGGCTAGTAATCATATGTTCCATAAACAGTAAAGAATTAAACTAAAATGACTTCTTCATCCCCTACTGTTTCTCATCCCAATCAACAATTCCATTCAACAACAGGGACTGACTGATATTTTCACAACATCTGAGCAAATTGAAGAAGGACATCATGTTTATGACCATCTGATGCTGTTCGTTTTCACCCGGAATATAAACAATATCTGAATAATGATTTAAATATAATGGACACATGCAGCTGAGGGAGCTAAAAAGCTAAAAAAAAATATATATTTGTAAATTGTATCGGGAGAGACAGTGAATTTCCCTTCCTATTGTTTTTCATTTCATTTTCTAAACTGCTTATTTTGTCACCTAATAATAATAATTAATAAAAAAAAAATTGTGAAAATAAGAGCAAAAAATCTTAATGATGTATTTGTTGAGAATGCATTGAATAATTAATTATTCTCTGTTAATCAAACACCATCACTGTTTTTGACAAGTCTTTATAGTTCCCAGATGCCTCTCTGTAGCCCTGAGGATCCATCATGCTGTTTTACTTTGGCCAGCTGGCCCCCCCACAGCTGCTTGAAGCTCACGTGCTCACAGACCTGCATGAATTCAGCCTCTGGAACTGGAATGGAGGATAGTGTGGAAACTCTGTCTCTCTCTGTCTGTGTGTGTGTGTGTGTGTGTGTGTGTGTGTGTGTGTGCGTGCGTGCGTGTGTGTGTGGAGGACCACCCACATTATCCACATGCTTAGTCAGCACTTGTCATGTTTCTTGTCTTGTCCTCTCTGCTGCTCAGACTATATAAACTCCCACAAGCAGTAATATGTATGTGTACACTGCCATGCAAAAAAAAAAATTATTTTATCTTTTATTAAACACAGACACAGTAAATTGGTCAAAAATGACAGTAAAGAAATTTATAATGATACAAAAGATATCTATTTCAAATAAATGCTTTTCTTTTGAACTTCTTATTCATCAAAGCATCCTAAAAAACTGTATCACAACTGTTTCAACATTGATGATAATAATAATAATAACTGTTTCTTGAGCAGCAAATCAGCATATTAGATTGATTTTTGACAGATCAAATGACACTGAAGACTGGAGTAATGATGCTGAAAAGTCAGCTTTGTCCTCACAGGAATAAATTCAATTTTAAACTAAAATAAAATAGAAAAAAACAATATTTAAAAAATTGTAATATTTCATAACATTACTGTTTTTACTGTATTTTTAGTAATTATTATACATTAATTGCAGTCTTGGTGCATAAGTAATTGTGATATTAAGTTGAAAATAAAAACAAAAGTCACAATAATGTGATATAAAGTCACATTGACAGATAATTACGAGAAATACATTTGCAATTGTGAGATATAAAGTCACAATTACCTTTATATTTATTTTACTAGCAAAAGCTGCATAGATATACAGAATAGGTAGGCTACATACACTTTGTAATAATGTGTTTTTTGTAATATGAAGGCTGGCTAAGAAATCCAGGAGAGATGGATCTAAATGCATGTTTACTTTAAGAATATAAATGAAGAAGATAACAACCAAGTAACACAAGGAAACATTGAGAAAACTATACAAACAACATCCATGGAAGGACAAAAACCAACAACGAACAGAGGAAACACACACACACACATATATATATATATATATATACACGCACACACACACACACACACACACACTCCTTGGAACAATCAAGACTAATCAACAGAGAAAACTACAACAAACTACAATCATGGCACTTGGCACACTTCAAGACTATACTTAAAGAGGAATACCCATCAAAATCATGTTTGTACCATATATTTTATTTTTCAGTGCAGTCAAAACAACAATATTTAACAGGGATTACACTGTCTGGTATTAATGTAGCATGTACTCCACCTGTACTGTACAGGCACATGTTTGAAGCAGGAGATTTTAGGGGAGATATCCTGTTGTAAGGTCATGTTCTTAAATTCGGTGGGGTTCTGTGGTTTTGTCAGGGCAGTAAACTCAACCTGAGTTGGGCCAGGAAACCATATCATGTGCATCCTGAAGAAACGTTTTCCCTTTCACCTGTTTTATGAATTTCTTTCCTTTTTGTCTTATAGCATTTACCAGATTGTACATTCTAACTGAGTCACAACTATAGAAAAAATGCAGATTGTTCTTTCAGGGACAATGGAATCAGAAAAAAGAGCTGATCAGACAAATAAAGATGGTTGCATTTCATCAGAAGTCAGTAGCTTTCAGGAACTCGTGTGCATGTGATTTCATGTTCTGAAGACATTCACAGACATTTTTCCCAAAAGTGACAATGCAATTCTGCCCTAAAATGACCTGCTTCAATCATATCATCCTGCGCAATACTTAAAGACAAAATTATGGAGAAAGGGAGTGTCATAAACATAGAGAAAACATGAAGAAAAGGAGTGTCATAAATCCCTCTTGGAGTATTTAAATCTATAATTGTGACCACCAAGAGAAAAGGATAAAGAAATGCACTTTCTTTTCACACTATGAATTAGTGCTGTTTTTCCCAACCTAAGTATTATCCTTCTGAAAACAGTTCAGTAACACTACATAAGTGGGGGTTTTGATGAAGATTTCTGCTTTGAATGCACTCAGGCAACTTATGGTGTTGGAGGAGTCCTATTGTCAATGCTTAATGTCACTCTAAGTCTACCCACAAACAATGCAGGCAGACTTTGAATATAGCTGAAGTGTTCCAGGGCAGAAAGCCACTTTACACCAGAGTCAAATGCAGCATTTGTTCTTCATCATTCCCATGAAAGCATTTCTTCCATTTATTCAGAACGAAAAAAACAGATGGCTTACAGTGTATCCATTACGGACTAATAACATATTTTGCAAGAGTGAAAGAGTTCACTCTGCGCTCTCTCTTCTCACATAATCAAAATAATATAACCTAATTTCAATTCAAATCTAAATTGTTCATTATCATACATTGATAATGGATAAGAATGAAAATGTATGTCAGCTTATCATTATCGTAAAACAAACCTATCAGAGTTTATTTTGTGATAATGACCGGCTTGTAAACCCTAATAATTTGAGACTATACTCAAATGAAATACTCAAAACTCTTTCCCTCGATTTAATTGAGTAATGGTGCCTAACAAAATTTTCCATTGAATTAACTTAAATATTTAACCACAGATAACTTAAAAGGCATAGCCTACTTAATTAAAACGTGTTGCATTTACTCATATTGAACATGCAAGATGTCATCAAAACTTGCTTCACATCAACAGCTTTATTAAGGTTTGATCCCTTACATTTCATTGCTGAACTTTAATAAATGGTGATTTAACAGCATATTAACCATATTTCATCCATTTAACAAAATACAATTATACGTATTTGAAGTGTTAAAGTATAGGATAGTTGTAAGTAACCCTATCAGACGATAACTAGTGACTATGTATCGTCAGAACTTCAAATCATATGCTGTAAGGTAAAAGGTTTTGACGGTTGTGGTAGATGCAAGTTCACGGACAAAAAGATGAAGATCAAAACGGGAGGCTTTAATATTCCACAAGGTAAACACAACGCATATTGGTCACGTCACATCGATGAGACCGGACCAACTCAAATGAAACAGGGAGACTTAAATACAGGGGATTGACAAAAGGAACTAATGAGGGCACAGCGTAAAAGAATGAGAAATCAAATCAGAAGCCATAGAAACAAATAATGAACACAGGCAGGCAGAAGGCTAATGACTGAAAACAAACTCTAAACTGAACATAACTGTGACAACTGTATACATCAAAGGAGGTAGGGGGTTCTGGAGCAGGGTATGAGGGTGGGAGGAGCCAAGGGGAGACCCGGAGCATGGGATGCCTGGTGGAATCCCAGAGTCCAGCCAAGATGGAGGTCCATGGTGGCGTCGAAGGAGGGAGGAGCCATGGCGGGGATTCATGGCGACAGAGCTGATGGTGATGGAGCCCCATGCGCAGACGGAGAACTGATGGAACCAAGCGACCCCAAAGGCTTCAATGGCCGTGACGGAACTGCAGTGACGACCCCCCCGAGTTGGAACGCAGGTCCGGCTCGCAGGTCCGTGGAGCCGGATGGACGACATCCGACCAAGGTGGAGCCAGTGGTCCAAAGGAAGCCCGGTGAAGCTGTAAGCCAGATGGTCCCTGGTGGAGCCTAGGGAGGGAGGAGCCATGGCAGAGAAGTCAGGGTGACAAGCCGAAAAGGCGCGACGGGATTACCGGCCGGAGGCGGAGCCAAAGGATCCCCTTGTGCAGGAGGAGCTGAATGATGGAAGGCCAGAGGTGGATCCACGTCACAGAGGGTAAACAGGGGAGGAACCGGGGGCTGATGGAGGACAGCGATGACAGAGCAGATTAACTGGTAAAGTGTTGAAGAGGTGGTGGGAGAGGGAGGCTGGGCGGAAACACTGGAGAAACAGGAAGTTCATCCTCTTCAAACATTAGCACACAGTTTATAGAGCCCAGTATTGATACAAACGCTGTGGCAGGAGGTGGGCGAGGTTCCTTTCCATCCCCTTGTACTCTGGTGCTGGTGTGTGGTGGGCATTCTGGCGCAATATGGCTGCCGTCGCATCATCCAGGTGGATGCTGCACATTGGTGGTGGTTGAGGAGATTCCCCCCTTCCATGTAAAGCGCTTTGAGTACCTAGAAAAGCGCTATATAAAATGTAACGAATTATTACTCCACAATGACTCCCTCTGTGGCGCATGATGGTGCCGGTTCATACACCTGGTCAGACGTCTCGTGACATCGAGGCTCCGCGGAGATGGTGCGCTCATCCGCTTCTTTTTTGCGTCAGGTCGTCTGCGGGGGGCTCAGGCATCATGTCCATGCAGCGGGGTGGTGTAGGGCTGGACTTTGGAGTGGGGCTGGTGATGTCCTCCTCTGGGCCGATGGTGAAGATCGGTCCATTGTGAACCAGCACCCACTCCACATTGGCGGCAAAATCCTCAATAGGACCGCTCACTGGGAGGCATGCCTTACTCTGCTCACTAAGGCCAGCATGGTAAAAAACACAGAGGGAGTTGTCTGGGTAGTGCGTAAGACACGCCATATCTAAAATATGTAGTTATATAGACCATAGAAACATATTACGAACACAGGCAGGCAGAAAGAAGGCAAATGATTGGAAAAAACTCTAAACTGAACATAACTGTGACAAAGGTCTTCCCATTTGTCTCACGTTTACCGCTCCAGTCTGCCAAAGCCACTGCGTGAGGAAAACACAGCTTTTAAATTTTGAAAATACCTTGCAAATAACATTAAAATAAAACATGTAATGACATTAAGAAAAAGTGTATACATATTTTAATGTCTACCTACCAATTTAACATTCTCAGTGTACTTTCATGAGTTTGTCAAAGCTGCTGCGTAATGGAAATTCTCAAATATATTTATAATGCCAAAACATTTAAGTAAAGGTAAGTTGTGATAACCTGATTTCTATAATAATGACAACGTTAGGTTTACAGTATACATTATTTCACTTAAAAGATTAGATAATCTAATGAATATATGGAGAGTTTTAGAAAAAGTCCTGGGATTTGATGTGAGAACAGACTCTAAATGTAGTAAACAGGGTGTTAAATGTTGCTGCAGGCTTTTGCAGTAATACTGGCTGTAGTGGATGCCTTCAGGTGGTAAATCTGTCTCAAAGAGCTCAACGACTCTCTGGGTGGCTCTTCTTTCCTGAACAGCTTCTTGGCCAAAGGATAGATGCCACTCTATCTTGTTCAGATTTCCCATTTGTGTGAGTACTTTCACAAGAGATGTTTTATTTATTTTTAGTTTAGTAATCCACACAATTACTAATTTCAACCACCTTATTGTTGCCTTAAAGGTGCACTGCATAATTCTGGCTTCTCTATGATCATCTGTGGCTGAAACATAAAATTGGCATTTGAAATGGCCTATATATCTATGGCTTCATCATATCAGAACAGATCTCACTTTTGGGTTGCAGTTTATCTAAGAAAGTACTTGGTAATATTAGTTAACTACATGGGTTAAGGTTAGGTTTGGGGTAGGTTCAGGGTTAGTACCTAGTTATTAACCAGTTATTGCAATTACTATTATAAGTACATATGTAGATGGGGAACAGGACTGTAAAATAAAGTGCTGCCCACTTTTTTTTGGGATAGTTCACACAAAAATGAAAATTCATTTATTCACATTTATGTCGTTACAACCCTGCCTGTGGAACATAAGGGAAGATATTTTGAAGAATGTTGGTAACCAAACGTTTTGGTTCCCATTGACTTCCATTGTATTCTTCACCAAATATAAGTCAATAGGAACCAAAACTGTTTGTTTACTAACATTCTTCACAATATCTTCCCTTATGTTCCACAGAAGCAAGAAAGTCATGCAGGTTTGGAACGACATGATAGTGAATAAACGATGAGAGAATTTCTCAAGAGCACATGGAAAGTGTTTACTTAACTGAGCCTCGTCTACACTTTTAAATGCAGAGCGTAACCTCAACAAAAAAATAAACAAGAAAACCTCTGTAGTGTACCTGTAGTTTTATTAATATTTTGATTGATTTTGGATTGTTCATTGTTTTAGTGTTGCTTGGAAAGTCAATCTAACTTTACAGTATATATGTCATTTATTAAACTTTGCAAAATAGACTACGTGCTGTTAAAACAAAATGATGAAATCATTTTTACAGTGCATGTACACATTGTCTAACTACCATTACATCCCCAGATTTTTTATATATCTCTGTGGATTGGTGCCCTATAGTTCCACAATAGCATTTCTCTTGACTTTAGTCTTCTCTTAGCACACTAATAAGTTCCATATGTGGGTCTGTAAGATTTTTTTCTCTCCATCAAGCACAGAAATGTTTTACTGGACAAGAAAGAGAGGGGTACGGCACACTGTTGTACATTATATTCAGCATTCGACAAGGCAGCCTCTGTTGTACCTTGGGCAGCAAGCCAGGCTTCCCTACCTAATACGCTAATACAGCCACTAGTTGGTATAAAAAGGTACTTTGCTCATGTTTGGGCAGCATTGTCTCTTCTACATTTGAACACACTCTCAGCCACAAAACACATAAATGCTTAAAGTCCTTTGTGCTCGCTGTGTAAGACCGCAGGAGCCCGGGCCAGGATTCTCAGACCGACTGGCCTCTCACTTCAAAGGAGAAAGAACACTAGCTTCCTCCTCTGACAGGGAAAATGAAAACACTAAGTGACTTTAAGAACGCTCAAAGACACTTGTAGAAATTGGGAGCCTCTCTTAGGCTGTAAAGAACCGTTCTGCTTGAGTTTGTGAAGGGAAATTGAAATGTAAAGTCTGTCACCCACTGAGGCATTCCTCACCAGTTTGGCACGAGCTGCAGGGTCCTTCAGTGTCCACTTGTGAGGTGACTTTTTAGAAAGACTATGGTAAACAAACACAAGAGTACTGACTAACTCACATGCAAGCACAACAATGTCAGAAATGTGCTGCAAAACAACACAGGATTTACTGGAAAAGTTGTTTTCTGTTCTGTTGAAGAAAAGTTTGAAAACACTTCTAGGCATCTGTTACATTTTCATTGAGAGAAAAGGAAAAAAGCAGAATTTTGGGAAAGGATGTACCTCCTACATTCCGGGAATGCTCTCTCTGTCATTCTCTCTCTTTTTTCTACTTTTCCTGCTGTGAATGCGATTTAATACATTCCAGACTGTCATTGTAAAAATCATGAGTATTGTGGGGGAAATACATCTGTTGTCCATTTAAAGATGATAGCCTGTTCTTGCTTACGCCACTCACATTGGAAGTGGTAAGAAAAAACGATGGAAAATGAAAACCAAAATTGCTCATCATAATTTTCTGTTCGTTCATTGTTCCTTGATTTACCATTTTCATACCACACTTAGAAACAGAAAACGTTCATGATCTTTGACATACATCTTGGGATCGTTTCATGAATTGTTCTGATTTGAACTGCAGTTTTCTGTCAGATTCGAGAGTTTAGATGTAATGCGCTCTTCACGATGAGCTTCCGCCCTCCCACACACACTCTGACAGTGTAAACTTGGCACATGTCTGTGTCTCACCGGCTCTTGGAATGTAAGTGTCAGCATTCTGGGAAAGGCAGAATACTCAGTGAGAAGAACACATTGCAGCTCCAATGGGCTAAATGTGAGCACGATTCATTTTTATTTGAGTCTTAAAGAGCACCACCGCAAAGGCATTTACTATCTTGTTTTATTTATTTATTTATTTTAAACATTCTTTACTTTTCTGCATTTTTACTTCCACTCTAGCTTCTGTAGTATTCTTGAAATTGACATTGCGGCACTATGAGCTTGTGTAAAAAAAAACCCAAAACTGCTAATGTTCCTCATTTGTAGGAAGCTTAGGAGCATCTGCTAAATGACTCAAGGAATTAGACAGTATTCTGTCATGTTTCTTCTAATTAGAGTAGAAACATGAAATAACTTCATAAGAAGACTCGCTAAAAAAACTTAGTTTTGGAACATTGCTGTGGATAACCATTAATATACGAGTTTACATGTGTTCAGTGATAAGATATTGGGATAAGGCAGCACTGGGAATCCTATGTGAAGGAAATGTCTTTGAGGTTTTACTTCATTCACCCAAACATTTGGTGTAATACAGTTCAGCAACAAAGACACGCCAGTGTCGGACCGTTCGACGCACATACAATTGACTGGATTCTTCCTCTCATAAATGCAAGAGCCTCAGAGCCAGTGAATGTGGCCTTTATTTGGCAAACCCCAACCCATTGAAGGGGTTCCTGTAAAATATGAGGTAACGTCATTTGACCACTGAACTCGGGGAGCCTTGGATGAATGGCTTGCAGTGGCCTTAGAAGAGTCGAGGCACATTTCAGGGCGGAAGATCTTCACCCCCTATTTTCCTATAATAAAAAAAAATTCCACAACCCCTTTCAATTATCCATCCACACTTCCTTTCTGAATCTATTTTTTAGATATACTATCCAGAGAAAAATATCTTCATATGTCTGGCATTATTTGAAAAGTCAAATAGTAAAACAAGCTCTGGGCGTTCAGCCCTGTTATGGACCCATCACTATGGTAACTAAGCTTCATATTGGCCCAAATAAAGACTGCCGTAAGCAGGGGTTTAGAAGATGTTTAGCTTTGGAGTTTGAAGGCACGTCTGGCGTGGATTAAACCTGGTTTGTTTACAAGAGCTTTTTCATTTTGCTGTTTATTTTGATGCTAATAGAATGGCACAGTATATCTCAGGACTGGTGTCGTCTTTTCTCAACTCATCACTGCTAATCTGACTATTGATTGACAGTTTAGTTGGAGATGGATCAACCGCACACCCATATAGTTCTTTTAGATAAGTGAGTTATCTAAACCTTTGCCTTATTTTGGCTCCAAGCAGAAATAGAGAGTTTTGCGCTCAACAACAATTGTGGAGCAAAAATCATTTTAAAATGCCTTTTTCCTTTGCAAAGATTTTAAATATGTGACTCTTTTTCACATGTTTGATGAGTCGGCAGAAAAAAAGGGAAGTGAGAGGGACAGAAGGAGGGACTGTCTGTCATTTCAAGGGCAATGAGACAACCACTCATATCCTTTTCACCTTTCTGTGTCTTTCCTGTGTCACAGCTATCTGTTGGAAACATTGGTGTGTTAATGCAATATGAGCTTTTTTATGTTTGTGCTATACGATATATACTGTAGTACACCACGGTTTATTAAATATTTCCTCTCAATGTTCACATTTAGCCATATGTATTTTATTAGAGTCAGAGATTACAAAACAACTTAATTCCGCTTCTGACTTACACTGGAACACAAGCTTTATTTTTGGTGTTGTACTGTACATGTTGTTCATTCATACACTGACGTCAGGGAACAAAAAACATTGCCTTCAGCAGCAGCAGCGCTCTCCTTAGGGCCACATCTTAACAGTTTCCTGGCCTGAGGTTCTTCATGAGAGGGAGTAAAAAAAAAAAAAAACTAAAATACTGTAAAAAAAATATATATATAATAACATTTTCACATTGGCTCCTATGGAATAGCCTTCCTGATAATGTTCGGTGCTCAGATTTACTCTCCCAGTTTAAATCTTTAGGTTACCTCGGAGATTAAAGATGAATCTCTTTAGCGTAGCATTGATATAATGCATCTCCTAACCATATACAATTATATCAGATCAAATGCACATTATTATATTTGCTTAATGTTATGAACTGCAGCTACGCAAATTATTTTCCTTTTGCTTTTCTGTTTTTTCTCGAGAAGCTCATCCCGAGGTAAGAGAGTTACTCCAGCTCCAGTATGAATCCAGCCTCTTATGAAGACTTCAGCTGACCCAACAGTCGCCTCTGATAACAGATCACTAAATTGTAATGCAGACACATGCATTTTCTGTAAAGCTGCTTTGAAACTATATCTATTGTGAAACGTTATAAAAAAATAAATGTGAATTGAATATTATTAATTATTATTATTATTATTATATTCTAATAATAATAATTTCCAGTATTCTAATAATATTCTGATTCTGGGAGTATAAATACAGTCTAAAACACACAGCACAAATTGATGTAGAAAAGATAGTCCTTACAAAATTAAAGAAAATTAAAGAAATTTAGATTTTCTCTGAAAATCTACAATATTACATACAAATGAACAAATTACTCAGTATATTACTTTTTAAGTATAGGCTATACTTTTTAAGAAAGTTAATGAAGTTCAATAAGATAAACAATTTAAAGGCTATGTGGAGAGTTGCTGACTGTACAACATGTACAGCTTGCTGACGGTAAAGTAGCCTATTGCATAATTTCTTTGACTGGAAACAGCACAGCGTGTTGTAATGTCCTACTGAAAGATTGTCACTACTTATGACATCCATGGGGATAAAAGATGCACAGGCTAGCGAAATGCAAGAAATCAGTGCCCACAATAAAAACAGCCAGCGAGAGCGCATTCGAAACATTTGGATTACACGAGCATGTGTTGTGTGATGCTGTAGACGCAGTGAATTTGAGGAGAACCGCCGTCTGGTCTTCAGGGGGTTAAATTTCCCTTTGAGGGGGAGTTACTGAATCTGCAGCAACATCAGAGCGCATTCCTCAGAGCTGCCAACATCCCGGGAATAAGACCTTCACCGTCAACATCTCAGAGCCACATCCCGGGAATATACCGCAGTACCGGACACGCGTCGTCTCTGTTGTCAAGCCGCGTTTTCTCTGCTGGTTCGGAGTATGCGGGCTCCAGGATCCGCTCAATGTCTTAATGTAGGTGAGCATATAACGTTGTCCTTAAATTAATTAGTAGCCTAATAATGTGTAAGAAAATCTGGCGATTTTTGCCAGCTTTCGATATGGACCTCGTGCTTTAAACTAACGAATAAACGGGAGAGAAAAATAAGCCGGGGTTTTATTTTAAATATTTATTTATATTAATATGATCTGTTTCCATTCACTGCAGCATGAGCTTTGTTACGGTCTAAAATCCTCATACTGTCTTTCGCAATGCCGTCTTATGGGCTATATTTAAAGAATTCCCACTAAACACTGAAAACATTATCACAGTAACGCGTGCTACTGCTTTAGCACAGACAAATGTGACATTCTAACGCATTCTAATGTTTATTTTACCGTTGAGACGTCGATACATTCATGAATAATCAAACATTTACATGTCTTACAAAAATGTGAAATATATATCTCATTATAATGTCCAGATGTTGTGTTATAATATAATCCAGATGTTGTTATAGATTATGTTATAATATAATATCCAGATATTTGAACCTGTTGATTTTAAATGATTCCCTTAAAAAAAAAAAATAGGTTGATATGACATTGATGTTGGCTGCTGGTCTGACCTAAATTCACAAATGTTTGCATTCACCAACAGTGACCACATCCGTTAGCAAACAGCTTCATATTGACACCACACTCAAAGGCATTTGTCAGGTGTAGGCTACCTTACCAAGATCTAAAATGACATAAAGTGATACATGCAACAGCATAATCAGTATTTTCTAAGGATTGCATACAAGTTTGAAGACACCTAGGACTACTCAGAGCTCCTTGTCTTAAAGATTTTGTATTTCTGAAACTTCACTTTTTAGACTTCCCAGCAGAATCACAGGCCTGATTTTAATAAGGGCCTCATATGACCTTAAATAGTGCTTATTAGTTGTTACAAACAAGATGTTGGATTGCTGTGCTGTTTTGAGCGGAACAAGCTTTGGTGACTCAGTTTACGTTTGGTTGCAGCTATGATCTCAGTTAAAGGGAATGTATGTCATTATGTCCTGGTTGATCTAAATGGCAGGGACTTGGAAAAGCTAAGCCTTGAAGCGTGAGTGGCATTACAGTAAGAGTTATAAGAGGACACCGCTCATTTTCAGTATAACTTTAACTGTACTCGGTCATTGTGATTTTGCCAAGTAAGACATGTTCCTGGATCAGCATATTTTCTTGATCCTGGAACAACATTCTTGTCCACAAATGTAGTCCTAACCATATCCCTGCCCTTAAACCTAAACCAAGCCATAACTTATCCCTAAAATCAGAGTGGAATAATATGTGAATAACACTGATGTAGAAGCACCTAACCCTTGACATAAACTGTAAACTTGTCTCTCAATCTGATTGGTAGATTGACAAAAACAAAGATGTTGATCCAGGAAAATGTTGTACTGAAATCATATTCACCAGTTACTTTCTATTCCCTGTATGCCATTTTCATCCCCTTTTGCTTCACCATCCCCCATAGTACTTTTGGAGGAGGAAATACCACAGTAAATATGTTCCTCTTCCTCTTAAAAAGCTGGAAACGTCGAGGGAAAATGTAACCCTTTTTTAGTGAGCTCACTTTCATGTAGTAAAAAATAAAAACCTATTTGAAACATTGAAGGAAAATGTCTTTGTTCCTCACATTGGACATGGACAGATGCTTTCAATCATATTGAAAACAGCAAATGTGTTTTTACTTACGTATGTGTAAATTACTTTACCACGGACAAGGAGCCAACACTGTGTTTAACTGTTTTAAAATGTGAATTACCATTTAAAAATGATGCTGGGTATGACTCACGTCAAGACATTCTTCTTTCTCCTGTTGGTACAATGTGTGCTGGTTTATTGGAACCAGATGTTGGCACTCAACGTAGTTTCTCTTCTGTCTCTCATTCTGAACTCTTCAAATGCTGTCCAGCACCTTTCCTCCTCCCTCTCTCTTCATAAAAAGACCAACATATTTCAGTGGAGAATGTAGTCCAAAAAAGAGAAAAACAAAGGCAACTCTCCATCACTTTGGACCTTTATGAGACTCTTCTCCACTAACTCTGCTGTCTTTTTTTGCCTCTGTGACTTTTTATTAGACAAAAGGGACTGTTATTGTATTTCATTGTAGACATATATAGGTCAGTAGAGAAGTCATGGCTGCTCTTTTATGTGTAGAATGGTATTTCACTGTGTTGGCCACATGCTGAGGTAAGTGACCTTTGCCCCAAGTGTTTGTTTGTACTGCACTTTCCCCCCTCCTAAAAAAGGAATGACTTTGGAATTTTTCCTTTATACCAGTAAAGAAAGAAAATGTGCTTCAGGGCCACACGTGGAAGCCTTTGCTTTTCAACATTATCTGCTAGGATAACACTTGACCTCCACACACTTAAAGGGATAGTTCTCCTGAAATCGGAAATTCTGTTATCATTTACTCACCCTGATGTTGTTCCAAACCAGCATGACTTTCTTGTATGGAACACATCTTTCCTGGATAGGATTTTCAAATGCACATACCTTTTTAATCAGAGTCTGATTAATCTGGTGCAAATTTCTGCATGGAACGCAAGTGAGCCAACATTTATACAACATTTATACTGACACTGTCCATGCTTTGACCCATGACAGGACAAACTCTCTTGCCCATCTTGTTCAGGACAGAAAGTTTGGAAATCATTAGGTCATTGTGCTGCAGAACCATTAAGACATTTGGCCTTTACTGAAGCGCTTCATTTTGGCTTTTCTAGAAACCACTATTTACAGTATAGTTTCACAAATGACATCATTTAATCCTCATTAAGAGTATTGTGTCCAAGGTTTGTGTATAAAACACAGTTATTTAGTCTGTTCATTAAGTAGGTCTTGAGCAATCTCGTGGCTTACTGCACTGTTTGTCCTCATTTCATTCCCTTAAACATAATTTCAGTAAAGGCTGGATCGAACAGCTTACAGTACATAATGGCCTCCTACAATTACTGTGTGAAAACTGGATTTACATTTGCTTAGTGTTCTATAAAAAGTTTGTTGTGTCACTAGATGAACCCAGTTATGGTGTTATGGTGTTATGGGTTAGGCAGTGTTTGTACACCAGACATTTTAATGCCTCTTTTGTTCCAGAACACATGAATGACCACACAAGCAGAGAGCTAAAATTATGGTTTACTGTGCTTCTGAAATGTTATAAAAAACTCTACTTATCATGGGACCTCATGCTGAGATGATTAATTATATAATAATTTCCTGTGAGGTAAGATTGCGTTACCTAAATATCATTGGATAGGCCTAACACTTTAACAGTGGGTTTGGTCTCCTTCTGTTAAAAGGAAGGATTCAGATGTTAAATCAGAATTTTCAGTATCATTACTCCAGTCTTCAGTGTCACATGATCCTTCAGAAATCATTCTAATATGATGATTTGGTGCTCAAGAAACATTTATCTTAGTATCTTTCTTGAAGTGATACACATTTTTTTCAGGATTCTTTGATGAATGGAAAGTTCAAAAGGACAGCATTTATTTTAAATAGAAATCTTTTCTAACGTTATAATTGTCTCTACTGTCATTTTGGTCAACTTGCTTTGAATTTTTGATGTAATCGTTTCTTCTTTTTGAAAAGTGAGTTGTAATTTCTTCTTCTGAGGCTGCGTACTGTGTTCCTTGCCCTCATTTTGTTTGATTATGTGTCTTGGATGATGGATTGTGTGTTTGCTGTGCAAAGCCAGCCTGTGAGTGCAGCTCTATGAAAAGAGATGCCCATACTTGTCATCGGTTGCCATAGGAACCATCACAGTCCAAAGCCATGAGGGTCATACAATAATTGGCTAGCCACATGTTGCATTTGAATTGCAAAATGTTACATGAATCAATATCAGTATCACCTTAGCCTCCTTTTCTATGGCCGGCTTCTGCTCTGATCCCCATCCTCAGGCAGTTCATTATCCTCAGAAAGAGTCTTAAACGCAGAGGTGTTCTGGCCATTAAATGCATCGTTCGGTCCTGCATGTGGCACGAGTACAATCAGGTCTTTGTTCCTGGTTCCCCTATGTGTTCCTTCTAGTTATCCAGTGTCCTGTTGACATCTGACAACACACCCCTGGAGATTTTGTCTGTCCAGTGTGTTTACCTCAGATTCTTGGCATTGAGCTGGGGAGGATGTGTCTTCTTGGCTTTCTTTTTTCTTTTTCTTTTTTCATGTGGATATTTACACATACTCCATAGCTTATGTTAAGTGACAACCTTGGGGCCAGGAATAGGGAAGAGGAAAGATGGTGTTTATATACCCGTTCTTAGTCCTCTCTGGCTGCTGAACCAAGTACTGAAGACCCACTGAGATGCCAGGCAGGAGAAAATGGAGACTAAGAGGCCTTCTCAGGCCGCCAAGAAAGTGCAAATATTGATGTTTTCCATGCGCTTTGACCGGGAAGCACTAAAGTCAGAGTGTGACTTTAATCTTTAAAGTCAAAGTAAATATTTTAAAGGTACAGCACCCCATGTATGTACAAAAAACGGCAACTTGTGCGTCAAATGGTGACAATATGGTTGGTCGGGAATATACAGTTCACTGAGTTTTATTGGCCAGCAGAAGAGCATGAATTGTCTGTTTAGATGAAGCTGTCATTGTAAAAAAAATTTTTTTTTACGAATTTACACCACAGTTTATGGAGTGATTATGGATAATGTGTTTTTGTGATTGAATTTGTCACATTTGTTTTTCAGATGTGTCACATTAGGAAGTTTTGCTTATGCAGTCCTCTTTCTAGCATTAGCTAAACACCCCACTAGTGTGAGGTCTGTGGGATGTTATTTTGAACAACTAACTCCTGCAAATGTTTACATTTTTTTCACTCATGCTTCCTGTATTTCTGTACCTTGGACAAGTTCCAAAAATGTGCTGCAACTTTTACTTTATAAAGCTTTTCACATTGTGCGGTTTATTAAAGCAATAAGACGTTGTACTTACTTTTTTGTATTAAATATTATGGCTACAAATAAATACTCATATGAGGATTTATACCTTGAATAAACATATTATATACACTGTTCGATGGTTTGGGGCCAGTAGGATTTTTTTTATAAGGAATTAATACTTTTATTTAGCAAGAATGCATTAAATTGATCAAAAGTGACTGGAAAGTCTTTTTACATATAAGATTTCTTTTTCAAATAAATAAACAAAAAAGTATCATATTTTCAACATTGATTACAATAATAAGAAATGTTTCTTGAGCAGCAAATCCGCATATTAGAATGATTTCTGAAGGATCATGTGACACTGAAGACTGGAGTAATGATGCTGAGAATTCAGCTTTACCATTACAGGAATTAAATACATGTTCAAATATATTCAAATTGGAAACAATTCTTTTAAACTGTAAACGTTTTCCACAATATTACTGCTTTTACAGTGTTTTTGATCAACTAAATGCAGCCTTGATGACTTCTTTCAAAAGCATCTTACTGACCCCAAACTTTGAATGTTAGTGAAGTTACCTGGCCAAACTGTAAGCTGTTTGCTATGACCGCAATGTAGCCACTTGCTACTTAAATGGAATCTGCAGTGTGCATTTATAGTCATACCACAGCCGCTTTAAACGCAGTGCATCCAGCCAGATTTAAGAGTCATAACTGTGTTTACTACAATGAACCCTTGCGTGTTGTTTTATAGGATACACCATGTCAGAATCTCAAAAGTTTCTGTAACTGTTCACCTTTGAACACCTAACTGAATTCATTATTGAATGGTTTAGAAATCCTTCCAGGAATAAAGTGCTCGTAAAATGATAATGGTATAAGATAGTGGCATTTTGAAGATATCTTTCTACTACTTCTAATATATGTATCTTTGAAACTGCATAAACGTCTATGGACATACAGTAAATGTGTATGTGAGCTATTCACACAGTCTGGTATCTAAAATATAATTTAGATGTGCTCGCTGACAGTGTGGTAGATGTACACACTTAATATGTTTTCTTTCGTCTCTTGGTGTAGACTTAATAGGATAAGCTTGTCAGCTAGATAGATACCAAGATTTTACTCCTGACTAGAACATCTTAATATCCCACCGGCATGACACATTCTTCCTCTGGTTCCGTCCTTCCTTTTTGCCTGGAAGGGAAGTCACATGTCTATAAAGGACACTGCATTTGTGGATATTTTGTGCCAAGGTTGCTCTGTCAACCGTGAGTTGCCAACAGCTGTCATTCAGGGAAGAGCAGCTGGTACTCTTTGCTCTTATAATAGAATCTGCTCACTAGCTATAGATGACCAGCAGAAGTCTGGGGTCACATGTGGGTCGCCAGTGTGAGAGGTGAAGCTGATTATGGGTTAAGAACTATTTATGTCTGGTGAGACACAAAAGCATACCATTTTGAGTTGGACTAGATAACAACTTTGACTACAGGAAAAAGAATATAGCGTATTTCAAAACCTGTGAATTTACTTTGATTCATGAATTTGAATACAATTTCTTTGTATTTATTATAGTCTTCTTTATTAATATTTTGAATTAGCTTTTATTTTGTTTAATTTATTTTTTATTTCAGTTTTAGTTTTACTTCGTTTTAATTCTAGTTAGTAATTTTAGTGCTTCAACTTAATCTCATTTCAGTTATTTACCAAAGCAACATTTCTAGTTTTCATTTAGTTTAAGTTTTCAATCTAATATTTATATTTATTTTTAATTTTTTTAAATTAGCAAACATGTTTTTAATAGTTTTTCTTTTGTTTTAGTTAATGATAATAACCTTCTAAGTTGTTTTGCAATTACGTAACATAATTGCAACATTGTATTGAATGTTCTACAGGAAGGTTATTTCACGGAAAGTGTATGTATTTATAGGCAGCTCGAGTCGGTGAGTTGATGAGGGTAAAAACATCCGAAATATTTTCATGTAAGAGTGACTTTGATTTTTTTGATTGAAAACAAATGTACAAAAATAGCCTGTCTGTGGTATGAAGAAGGTGGAGAATGAATAGATCCCAGATGGAAGGGAAGCTGTGACTTCCTGTCTTTGGGTGCAGGGCGGTATAATTGCAATGCAGAGACAGCGGGAGATAGAAGCTAAGGGTACTGTGGTCCTATAATAGATATGCCAAGAAAGGACAGGTTCGAGAAAGCAAAAATGTCTCAGTGACCTATCATCTCAGATAAGTCTGAGCCAGTTATCTGTATTAACTCAAAACATGAATGTCACGTGGGTTGTTAAAGGCAGCGAGTGGAGAGTATTTATGGCTGAACAATGTCACCACAGAAAAATGCTCCAGAGTTCAGGATGTGTATTTCAGCTTATGTTTAAGCACAGCCACTTTGTATTCCTTGTGGACTTCAGTCCACTGAGATAAAACTGGTTAGCACATTATTACAAAAGGTAACCATCGTTAGAGAGCAAGCGATCACCTTGTGCTAAACAGTGTTCACCGACATCTGACATGCTAATGCTTGTCTCAGCACTCCAGACTGTGACTAATATGTGTGTCCATATGCGGTTTCATCAGATATCATATAGTTAGAGCATGTACCAGTGTTTTTTAATAAGTAAGCCAAAAAGGTTCACGACTCAAGCTCGCTAAAGAATTAGAGGCTTGAATCAGACTCAGTCCTTGAATCATTCTGAGCCACTAATGAGTTCACAACTGACTCTCTTACTAAACCTCAAGTCATTTTTCAGTTATGTACAATTCAAAATGAACTGGGAATTGTTACTGTGATGTGTACTTTAGGTCCATGAGACTCACATTAGTTTATTGACTAGGTAATTGTTCATATGAGAACGTGGAAGTTAAGAAGATACATGCTCACAACAGAGTTTTGTTTAAATAAATTGTAGGGATAATGTTTAACAAGAAGCGGAAATATTTTACAAAAAGTATTGATTTTTTTTAAATTAATGTTTAATATATGTGGTCCAAATGTAAGGTTGAATTGACTTTAAGTTAAACTTTGTTGGAGTGACATTTTGGAAACATAATACACAAAACAGCTTTTTTTCTGCAGACAAGCAGAAAAAATATTACAAAACAGTGATATATATAGGCTATGACACAAATGTCATCAGGACATAATCATTTTAATGTAATAACTAAAAAGTAATTTTCTCCTTAATGCTTTATATGCTGTCATATCAATCGATTAATCGCAACTAATTGCATCCAACATAAAAGTTTGTTTATAAATATACCAATATATATATATATATATATATATACAGTATATATATATATATATACAGTATATATACACACACATATAGTTACATATATTATATAAACCCAAACTTTTATGCTAGATACGATTAATCGATTTGATAGCACTAATATACTGTATTATTGTCTGGAGCCCTGTTGCCTACACAAAAATCTGTTAAATAATGCTACAATGGCTTTATTTTCCTTTGATATGTACATTTGTAAACCTCTACTAAATCTGTTTCCTGTTTTGCTTTCTCTCTCTGTCTCCTTCCTATCTAGTGCAGGCACTGTTGATCATGGTCCACTGCTGAGTCAAGCTGTGGTGCACACACTGCAGAGAGGAGAGCAAGAGGGCTTCAACTGATCCTGTCTTCACATTTGTTTTGAACAAGGCTGGCCTTCAAACATGTCTGCAGAAGTGGAAACCAGCACACCCCCCGTCGAGCAGGCACCTTTTAAGACACCCTCCAAAAAAGAAAAGAAGAAGGGTATGTGACAGTGACACTTTTCACACGTCAATATCTTGTTTTGTTTTTTAGTATACAGGCCAGACCTTGGGTGATTCAAGTGGTTTAAATACTATTAGACCCCTTTTTTCAAGCACAGCTTTGGCAATGATTGTTTGACAGGCTGCAATCATTTAACTTTTTTCTTAATTGGTGGTTTCTCAGTAAAAGCCTCTATTCTGAGAGAAAATGCAATGGATTGTTTAAAGAAAGTACAAAAACTGAGTAGATGTCTTTGCTGACCTACTTGTGTCTACTAGCACATCATTAGTGGTATAGTGAGTATCCCACTGAGATTTGCTGTGAGTCTTTAGCTGTGTGTAATGTGAGTGTGAGTTGCTCCTAGCGTCCACGTCTCCAGAGCACCTACAAAAACCAAGCTTGATCCATTATTACAAACATGTAATGAACCTATTCTGAGGTAAAACTAAACCCTCATAAGAGTTTTGAAACTTAAATACATCTATTGTACTTGCCACCTCCCCAGATGAAAAGGCAGTTTGTTTAGAGATTTGATCTCAGAATTTACATGAAGTCATGTGCTGGTTAAGAAAACCATTTTGTGATTACATCCATGATTTATGCTTCTGTCTGGAATCCAAAGGGTTTGCCATATTGTTCTCGGACTGTACAGTTGGAATCAGACACAAATGATTTAATAACCTAAATTCATCAGTTTATCAGTAAATGTGTGCTTTCCTTGGAATGTTTCAGTCATTAATCTGTGTTGTGGAATGTTGAGCATGGGTGGGCTTTTATTAGTTTCATAGGATATTACTTTAAGCCTTCTGGCTTTTTAATATTGTAATACATTTAGATTTTTTGACTTCTTCATCTAGGGACATTTACAGATGTGCAACTTATTTATTTATTTGAATATATTACCTTTTCCCTTTCTCCCTTACTTTTCTTTTGTCTATAGAGATACATTGTGCTTTTTTGCAACCTAACTGCAACTGTAAAAGTTTCAAAAGCTGGTAATACAATATACAAGCAACCTGTTTTCTATATGTATTATACTATTAGCACATTTTCAGCAAATTTTAGATATTAGATCAGACATTCCCCATTTAAACCTGGTCTGAATTTTATTTTATTTTATTTTGGGGGGGGGGGGGGGGGGGGGGCACCTAAATGCAAAGCTGACCCAATAGTAGCATTATGATTGTGTTGTCATGTATATGACCGAGTGATTACATCTGACAAATGAAGTTCTGTCTGGTAAAAAATAAGGCACTGTTCCCTCTCAAGAGGACAGTTTGAGTTCATCAAGTTCCTTGACATGTCGTGTAGCGCAGTGCAAAGTTGGCGAACAGCCACCTGCAGAAACCTAAAATCCTCCGTCCAGAGCTCCAGGGGCCTCTTTGACCCAATATTTCTCTGGATTTATTTTTCTAAGCTGGAACCTGGTGCACAGTGGTATTGTTTGTCTTGCCTAGCTCATTCATACCAACAGAGCACACTAGTGATGGATTCCATTACAGTTCTGTTGCTGTTTCCACAATACCTTCCAGCTGCGACGGCAAGACACTCTCCAACATGTGTATTTATGAGCCTTTTCCACAGGCATGAAAACAAGCAAGATGATTCCCACAGTCTCACGCGGAATAGCCAGCAGTGATTTGGGCAATGAGGTGCATCTGGGGTTGAAGGAGGTTTCATAGTCATGTGTTGGACATAGAAACAAAAATATATTGGTGCAACATCACATTTGATCTTTCAGCCACATTGTTATTGCAGTTCATGTATAGCCCCGTTTTTCTTTCATTTCTTTAACTTTTTTATAGATGAATGTGTTTTTGGCTTACCTTAATGATCAGGCTCATTTGTGAGCAATAGGGAATATTTTTTCAAATTGTTCACTCTCCACATACCCCACTCA
The DNA here is from genome assembly GCF_963993115.1 of Abramis brama. Taxonomy (NCBI): domain Eukaryota; kingdom Metazoa; phylum Chordata; class Actinopteri; order Cypriniformes; family Leuciscidae; genus Abramis; species Abramis brama. The sequence continues at coordinate 27,870,879 of NC_139967.1, read as the reverse complement.
TGAGTTTTTACTTCCAGACCAACAAAAATCACTTGTCATCTTGATTAAGATCTTAATAGTAGGTAAGCCTATAAATTACTGTGTTGGTGCTTAAACTTACAACTATGGATGCACCTGTATTAAAATTCTGTCCGATAGTGGTAAGGCGACAATTGATTTTGTGTTATGGCCAATATTAAAATTTTATTTACATCTTATCTAAATAAATAAAAAATAAAATGCTTAAAACTTATAGAAAATCATTTACATGCTACAAGTGAATTTAGGCATCACACCATTATAATGTACAGTATGATAAATAAAAATGGAAATATTTTAAAATTTGATAAAGATTACATAATAAAGTCAGAATGAAATTAAAATTCACCTTATTTTCTATTTTATGTTGAACGATTCATCCGTGCATGTTTCATTGTTTTACTTTTTTAAAACAATGTTTTATTTTTTTACTCATAATGTTTAAGCAAAATGTCATAATTCATCTTGCAGTGAAACGAAAGACTTCTCTCTGGTGACGTATGCAGGACTTCTCCAATCAGCCCACTTAAACTTAAATAACCTAAATAACTTTGTGTGAGAGTTAGATGCGGCACAGTAATATAAATGTTAGATTGCTAATTTATACATTATACATTATACATTTATAATTTATACATTTATACATAGATACATTTAAAAAAAAAAAAAAAGAAATATCAGCCAGACCTGTAGATCTTACTTTAAAAATAGGCTAACTCAGTCTATGAATATTCTGTTTATTTTAGCCAATAAAAAAAAAAAACAGACAAAACAAAAAAGGTCTACACATGCCATTTAATGAAAACAGTAACTAAACCAAGCACTCATATTTATGGGTATTATATGTTCACGTTGGGAGGGGGTTATAGAGCTGAAACCTCAAGCCTGTAGAGTCCCTGCATGGGATGAATGTCAATGTTGTCCCTCAGCTTGGCCACAGAAGGCATGAGGTCTGGGCCTCAGCCAGACTGTTCTCTCTCAGTCTCTTTTTGTTTCTCTGTGTCTGATTCACTCTCTCTTTCTCCGCCTCTGCCATCTCAGCAGCTCTACTGGCCAAAAGGGGACATCGCCACATAGTCAGCTGAGCTCTGGTTTTGAAGTGAGACACAGGGCAGGCAGACAAAATAAATGGCCAAAAGTCAAGAAGAAAGAAGAAGGATAGTGAGATACCACAGAAGACCCAATGAAGAGCTCATAGAGAAGAGATTGGTTGTTTCCAAGGGAGGAGGAGGACATATATGAACTCTCAAACTAGCAAATAATGTGGCACATATCCAAAACAACACAGTTTAAGACTAAAACAAGGCCAAACAGATATATAAAAAAATGCTCTGGGAGGAACCAATAAAACACAATGATCAGCATATTGTCATATATGTTTAGTTTCATTGTGTTTTTGTTTGGTTTTGTTCTGTTCCTGTTTGCCTGTGTTCTCAATCCTTGTTTGTTTCCGTGGTTTCTGATTACAATACACACCTGTCTTAAGTTTTGTTGATTAGCCTCTTGTATTTAAGCCCTTAGTTCTCCTCTTTGGCTTGCGTTAACGTTGTGTTCCTTTGTGTAGTGTTATATGGTTCCTGTTTATTAAAAGTTACTTGATCGTTCGCTCGCTCTCTCTCTCTCTCTGGTGGATTATCTACACACACGAACATTACAGAACGCAATACCTAGAATAGCTTTTTTTCCCCCGGTGAAATACAACTATGGACTTACCTGCTGTATGTCTCCTGTTGCTGGAGCAGGAAGATCGCTCACTTTAGGACCACACGAGGGACTTTTTAGATCTGGTATGCCTCACCTACTATCCGGACCGCTTGCTCTGTTTATTTTCCGCGTTTGTAGAGTGGGTGCTGGTGAGCAACGGATCGGCTTTCACCGCCTGCCCTGTTGTGTCAGCCACCTCTCACACCCTGCACAGAGCATACACCAGGATCCACCGCAGACACAGAGTCTGAGCCTGCCGCGATGCCAGAGTGGACGCCTGAGTCAATCTTTGCCCCAGAGCCCAAGCCCAACGGAAAGTCTGTCCAGGTGCGTGAGCCGGCAACATTGCCCATCCCAGTAGGTGTGCTTGTGGAGTACGAGAGGATGGATTGGAGCCCCACCCATACTTGATGCCTCCTGCATCTCCGCTGATCCCGCCCAGCTCCAAGTCTTCTGTGTTTCCAACGATCCCACCCAGCATCCTTCTCCCACCTCCTCTACCAAAGATAGCCAGTCCTTCGACCCCATCTCGACTGGTTCCCTTCAGTTCCTTGGCTCTTCCTCTGTTTACTTCACTCTGCTGCACGGATCTGCCTCGGGTCTTCCAGTCTCCAGCTCCGCCTTGGCAAATGGATCCCCCAGCTCTGCCTTGGTTGAACAGTCGTCTCCACCTTGGCTCCTCGCCCCCTCTGCTCCACCTGTGACTGTGGTCCTTATGGCTCCCTCATCCCTCTGGCTCTCAGTCCAACTGGCTCCGACTCAGTCATCCAGCACTCTGGCTTCACCTTTGCCACTAGTCACCACGGCTCAAGAACCTACGGTGTCGCCCGGTCTCTGTGTCTCCTTGACTCCACCTGGATCTCCAACTCTCCTGGCTCCACCGCTGGTGGTCGGATCTCTGACTCTTTCCTGGCTTTTACCTCCGTCATCTCCACCGTGATGTATCCATCTGCTGGCTGTCGCCTGTCTCAGACTCCTCGTCCTCCTCCAGAGCCACACTCCCTCCTCTGTTAAACTTTAGAGCGCGAGGACGCGCCTTCCAAGAGAGAAGATACATGTTTAGTTTTGTTTTGGTTCTGTTCTGTTCCTGTTTGCCTGTGTTCCTGATCCTTGTTTGTTTCCATGATGTTATTCACCTGTCTATAGTTCTGTTGATTAGCCTCCTTATGATTTTAAGCCCTTAGATCTCCTCAATGCTTTGTCTTGTGTTTACGTTGTGTTCCTATGTGTAATGTTATATGAATACTGTTTATTAAAAGATACTTGATCGTTCATTCTCTCTCTTTCTCTGGTGGATAAACTGAAGCACTTTGTGTTCATTTTATTCAGCCTCCTTCAGATCTTTTTGTGCCATTGAGTAATCACCCATATTCTGAAATACGCTTGGGTAACTTGCTGACATTTCCAGTGATTGAGTAGCATTCAGACTGAGATTCAGAGCTGAAATTCTGCTAGAGATAACTCTGTATCTCAGACAGCTGGTACCATCAGTTCCTTCCGAATGGCATCAATCCCAGCGACAGCCATAATTATGTCTCTGAATCGTTTCTCATTCCTCTAAGAATAAAGGATTTCGTAAATGATTCTGCACTGCACTATTCATTCCCATTTTAGAATGCTTTTGTTTTGAATGACAGCTGCATATGTGATGAGCCGAATTTGCCTGCTGTAAACTGTAATCAGTTAATTATATGGAGCAGTATTTTAAAAAGGTTAAATGACAGGGGCTCGTCCTATACTACAGAAAGGACACTTAATTAGTGGTTTCATGTATGAGTGAAGAACTTGCTTTTTCAGCTCTTTTCAAAAGGATAAACCTAGCCAAGAAATCTAAGGCATTTTCTCAGAATTGTTTGATGAAATACAAAAGAACTTTATATGATATAATTTTTTTTGTAACAATTTTGATCAATTTAATGCATATTTTCTGAATAAAAGTATTAATTTATTAAACTGTGCCCAAAATTTGGAAGTCTATATTTGTACATATTAAAATATATGCGCATATATTTTCATTTCCTAAAACTCGACTGAAAAAATATAATTATTTACTTTATTAACAGCCCTAATATTTTTATATCAATTTTTATTTTAAATCTCTGGTTGGTAATTACTGGCCTAAAGCCATAAAAAACAAAGTCTATTTCTATGTTGTCTCAATCTCAGTGTATATGTTCATGGGAATCTGCGTCACAGCAGTTGATCTATTTGACAAATCTGTTTAATAATAAAGCATTAAATTATTTCTCTTTTGCAACACACTGTAAATTAAATACTTTTAAATCTCACAATATTTCATTTTATGTCTTAGATTCAAATCTCTCTTTTTATCTGCTTTTTTCAGCTGCAGCGAGCCCAGAGAAAACAGATGAGTTCCTCCTTGCCAGGTTCAAAGGTAATGGAGTTCGCTACAAAGCCAAGTTGATCGGTGTAGATGATGTCCCTGAAGCAAGAGGAGATAAAATGAGCCAAGACTCCATGATAAAACTGAAGGTCAGTGAAAGGTCAAGCATGTTTGTTTTTTAGTACAGTATATCTTAAAGGGATATTTCACCACTGGAAAGATGAATGTGTATTTAAATTGGGTCATTTATGAAGTAGAAATGTGAAATTATTTTAGAAGTTGGTGCCTTCTAGACTGAGAAAAGCCAGAAAATTTATTTTGGGCTCATGTGGATGAAAGACAACAACTCCCAGAATGCACTTGCTTCGCTGCCCTACGTGGCCAAGCCACGCCTACCGGTTACAGAGGGCGGTATCAGAAGAAATGATACAACTTGGCTACTAGTTGACTCGAAAACTGAAAAGATGCCATTTTATAGCGAGATCCCACCCCCTATGGGGGGGTTGAAAACCAAGGGTGTAGATTTGGTTTGAACATTGGGGGGTTGAAGTTTGGGTCTGCATATTTTTCATGTGATCATGGTATAAATATTGGGGGAGGGTTGTAATGCATAGATTTAAATATTGGGGGTGGGGGGGGGATCTCCCTCCCAACCCCCCCACAAATTACGCCCCTGTTGAAAACATGCAGAACTAGCTCCTACTACTGGCTGTAGTCTCTAGCCTCTAGCCAAAAAAGCCTCAATTTACGCAAAATTAAGATTTTTACGTCATCTGAGGTTTTTTTCCAGACACACAGAAATCTCTCATCTCAGGGGGACATTCGAAAATACTGCCGGGTTTCTACTGATACAAAGCTTAATGCTAATCGGTGAAGTATCCCTTTAAGTGACTTCTAGTAGCCAAAACTAATGGCAGAAACATAGGACAAGATGGATTTATTTGTATTGACTTTTCACAATGCATGTTGTTTCCCAGATAACAAGGAACATTCTCAGAACTTTGGCTAAAGTTCTGGCAATGTCATCTCAAAGTTATGAACAAACATTATTCCAGTAAAGTTAATATAACGTTTGTTCACAGTTATGTGGTCTTTAAAATATTCTCAAAATTTTTGCACAAAAAAAAATATTGCTATATATTGTTCATTGAATTTTAGTATTGTAATTGAACGAATATTGTTCTAAAATTCTTTTAATTTTTGTTTGATGTTTGATGTAAACAATTTTTTACTGTTGCTAATTGTTTCAGAATGATTAGAGAACATTCAAAACTAAGTAATGTCCCCATTATGTTTGCATAATTACAAAATTTAAAAATAAAAAATCAAACAAACTTTGGGTTTTAAGCGTTCAGAGAACATTCAGAGTTAACGTTTTTGAAACTTAAAAGTTACCGTAGTAAAATGTTTTAGAACATATTTTTGTTAGCTAGGTTTAAAGCCTTAATATCTCCAGAGAGCAAACTGTGTCAATGAAATATACCCTTAGATTGTTAGATTTGAGGAGAGACATCTCTGCAAGAAAGAGAATAATTGAGTCAACACAATGTTTTCTAGTATTTTTGACATAAATATTACTGGCGTGAAGTAATTATTTTGGCTGTTTTTAGTTTGTTCTGATTGAATATTTATGATATTTTAAGAGACAGAAATATCCCTGTTTCCTACACAATTTATTTAGTCCAAAGAAGTCCAAATGGTTTAATATACATTTAATTAGCTCCACTGACTACATGCAAGAAGTCAAATTTATTCTCAGCAAACATTTATTTGTCTTTTCTCTCTGCGATCCCAGGGCAAGGCAGTGGCAGCTCGCTCTGCGGGCAAACACAAGCAGAGAGTCTGGGTGAACATCTCCCTCGCAGGAATTACTGTTACTGATGAGAAAACAGGGGTCTGTCTCTCTCACTCACTCTTTTATTTATACTGACTAGAATAAACTCTTCAACAGATATACCATTTGATACCCAATATACAGTATTCATTGTTACTTTGTTTTGATTTCTTCAGGCAAAAATACTGGAGCATGCAGTAAATAAGATCTCCTTCATCGCACGGGATGTCACTGACAGCAGAGCGTTTGGCTACGTGTGCGGTGCGGAGGGCCAGCACCAGTTCTTTGCCATTAAAACTGCACAGCAGGTCCAGTGAGATTTTATGGAGCAAAGCTCTTTCCTTCTTCACACACTCATGCCTTAGGCACACACAGACAAACTTGTTCTCTCTTTCTCTGTTACTCATTTCCCAGTAGTGCGTTTTTCTAAATGCATTCCCACAAAAACACATTCCCCCCTGCTCACAAAAATTCACTCATAAACCTGCAGGAAAAATGCCTTTTAACACATTGTTTGTGTTTCCACTCAGGCAGAGCCTCTTGTCATTGACCTGAAGGATCTTTTCCAGTTAATCTTCAATATGAAGAAAAAAGAAGTTGAGGGTTCAAAGAAGGTGCGAGACTCCTCAAAAAATATTTTTAGATGTAATCTAGACTGTGTATGAGCCAGTGAGAAACTTTTATACTCATACTTCAAGTGTAACTCTTTCAAAATGCAAGAAATTACTGTACCATTCAAAGTTTGGGTTGGGTTTTAAAGAAATTAATACTTTTTAATTCAGCAAGGATGCTTTAAATTGATCACAAGTCACAGTAAAACATTTATAATGTTACAAAACACTACTAATTCAAATAAACGCTGTTCTTTTGAACTTTCTGAGGGATCATGTAACACTGAAGACTGGAGTAATGACTGATGAAAATTCAGCTTTGACATCACAGGAATGAATGGCATTTTAATTATTATTATTATTAATTATCTTTTGTTCAAATAAATGCAACCTTGGTGAGCAGAAGAGACTTTCAAAAACATTAAAAAAAATTACCAACCCCAAACTTTTGAACGGCAGTGTATGTATATCACCACAAACTAAACTACTCAATCACTCTTGTGTATAGATATAGCTCTTTTTGTCAAATTAGGTACATTTTTATTTCTAATCAGATCTTGTTTTCTCTTCAGGATGAAAATAATAAAGTCATAGAGGTAAGTATTGAGACATTAAATAAACATCTGCTAAATGTTTTATCATACTATATATTTTGCTTCTAACTTCTGTCAATCTTACCTCAACAGAATGGCAGTGAAGGCTCACACAATGACAGAAAAGTGAGTATGATTTACATTCACCAAATGGTCCTGATATTGTTTCACAACAGTGAAAGAGTTTTGTTAGTGGCCTCCAACCTGAAGGCTCCCAGATGCCAGTAGAGTTGTGTCTCTCTGGCCCAGTTCCTAAAGCCCCCTGCTGGGTTGTCTTCATGTTGTTGTTCACCATTTGCACACTGCACCTAAACTAGCCTCCTTAGGGGGTGAAAGCTAATGAAGTTAGCAGACAGGAAATAACTGAGATGCATCACATAGCAGCTCTGGACATTCTCCCACCACTCCTTTCACTCACAGTCTTTGGAAAAAAACACAATTCTCCTCATTCTTCAATGCTCATTTCCTCCCATTCATCTGCCCTCAGAATGAATGGCTTTTCTCTTAGGTGTTTTGGTTACTCTGACTCTGACTTTGTTGTCAACTTTTTTTTCAACTCTGTTGCAGGGCGTTGAACAGCTGGACTTGTTTGGAGACATGTCGACCCCACCTGACTTAAACTCTCCCTCGGTAAGACTGTTGGGCAAGAATGAGTCATGCATATTAATGTATAAATATACACATTCAGACTGAATGTGAGACGTTTTCACTCCAATTTTGGTTTGTATTGACGGTGACACTCTATTAACACAAGAAAGATAGACTACCATTATGAATGCTATTTCCATGGAATTCTATTATACACCAGCTCATTTACCAGACCAAAGCAACATTATCCAAATGAGACATTACGCCGTTTGAAAGAGACTAGTGGCGTTTAGACAAGTCTCGTATCCTGCTATAGTCCTTGTTTAGTCTATGGTGCTTGATTGACCTCAAATGAAGAAAATGCTGTCATGGGGAGTAAAAGGCTTGGGCTCAGGCCAACAAAAATAACAAGCACTAAAAACTCAACAAGGCTCAGTTGTTTGAAGACACTGCTCTATAGAATAACTTCACAACTATATGAGGCAGTTTTTTCTCAGTATGATTAATTCTAAGGCCTTTGAAATTGTTAAATTACATGTAAAATACATGAGTTTCCACAAAAAGAATGAATCTTCCCTTATCCGGTCATCTTCTGCTTGCTGTTTACTTTCATGGTTGACTTTTTACAAGTGGTGTTGATGCAGAGTTTGTTCTGTTCTTCTAACTAAACATTGCATTGACTGTGAGAGAACAAGTTCAGGTAATGTGTGCATATACTGTGAAGTTTATTCATCCATTTTTAGCCATCCATTATTCGACCAGTGTTTTGTTGTCAAAAGCATGGTATATTGGGGAAAAACACTTAAGTAGGGTTGCCAACTTCAGTAGAGTATAAGGGACACCAATGCACCAATGAAATGCACAAGAAATTGACAGAAATCGATTGTCCTAAGATTTCACCATAATTAGCTAGTAGTAGCTGCCCTCTCTTCTTCCTCATTCTTCCCACATTGTCAAATGTAGTGTCTGTGTAGCAGTTTCTAATATCAGGGCTCTCAATTTATAACTCACTGTGTTTCAATTTCATGGTTTGCAATTTGTTTTCTATTCTGCTCTGTAGTTTCTATTACATTATCTGCAGACATATAAAAGGTATTACAACAGTTACAAAACAGATGAGCTGTCTGATAAAGAGAAGAACAAGCAACAGAACAGGTCAACACACACATACTCCCCCAACAGTAAGGCCATTAGAAGAACCCTACATATTTAACTAATAGATGAAATAATAAAATAAATAAATGTATATACATACAAAATATACTCTACTCTGTAGTTTTAACATTGGCACTTGTATATACAAAGTTTGGGGTCAGTAAGATTTTTACTTAGCAAGGACACATTGAATTGAACAAAAGTGACATTAAAGACATTTATAATGTTACAAAAGATTTCTATTTCAAATAAATTCTGTTCTTTTGAACTTTCTATTCAAAAACTTAATATACTAAATATTAATCTGCACAACTGTTTTCAACATATAATAATAATCAGAAATGTTTCTTGAGCATCAAATCAGCATATTAGAGTGATTTCTGAAAGATCTGGAGTAGAAGACTGGAGTAATGGCTGCTGAAAAATCTGTGGAAATCTGTTATTTTAATAATATTTCGCAATATTACTGTTTTTACTGTATTTTGATTCAATAAATGCAGCCTTGTTGTGACTTTTTTCCTCTTCAAATCTTGCCAAACCCAAACCTTTGAACGATTGTGTCAAATTGATTCACATGCAAAAAAAATATTGTTCTTAACGGTGTTGGTACAAGACACTTCCCTTAAAGACAGAACGATCCTGTTTTATACGAGATGGTTGGCAGCCCTACACTTATGTCATGAACGCACATGCTTGCATTTCTGATTGATTAGACTACACAGCATTTATATGGAACAAGTTTATTGTGCTTCATGCATGACTTCATCTATACACCACTTAAATAAGCATTCATGTATTATTGACATCAGCTTATTATTTATTTATTCTTCTCTTTCTGTTTCTCTCCCAATCCTCCAAATCTTCCTTCAGGAGTCTGAGAACATCCTGTTGATGGATCTGTCCACTGAGATAGACAGCAATCAGAACTGTGTTAAAGGAAACCCCTTCACCTCATCTTCTATCCCCAGAGCCCCGTCCAGCCTCTCGCCTGAGAACCCCTTCTCTTCTCAGCTCAACTTCTTCCCCGCCCCTATCCATGACCCGTTCAGTGATGACCCATTTTCAAGCGACGACCAATCAATCAGGGATTACCCTGCCACAGAAAACCACAGCACTAATAACTTGTTCAATGGTGGCCCTAAGAATGGTGACTCGGACTACTTGGGCCAGCAGTTCGACCAACTCTCCAACAGGACAGTCATCCAGGCTCTCAGTAATGGCCACTGGCCTTTAGATGGCAGAGCGGCAGAAGCCACTAGCTGGACTCAGAATACTGTCCCAGTTCAAGAGCAGAACGGACATGGGAAAGTGACCCCTAATCCGTTTGTCGTAGATTCGGAGAAGATGCAGCCAGTGCAGAATGGAGTGAAGCATGAGAATGGAGGCATGGGTGAGCTACCTGTCAATCAAACCAAGGATTCGGTTATTATAAGCCCTCCACCACTCAATATGAAAGCCGGGAGGGGCAGGAGGAGTGTAAAGGTAAGGTTACATTAATGACTGTATTTTGATAATAAGATGGCCTCTTTCACATTCTACTTTTCTTCTTACTTCTTTCTTATTTATATCTAACACCACTTCATGATCTGGTAATGTTGTTTACCTCAATTTTTAATGCTTCAGTGACTTGTACTTGTAAGGTAAGGATTGATTTGTTAATGTCTTTCCCATCACATTATGAATATATATATATATATATATATATATATATATATATATATATATATATATTTGAAAAAGAGTCTCTTATGTTCATCAAGGCTGCATTTATTTGATCAAAATACAGTAAAAAAAAACAGTACTATTTTGAAATATTATTACATTTTAAAATAACTGTTTTCTATTTTCAGATATTTTAAAATGTCATTTATTCCTGTGATGTTAAATCTGAATTTTCAGCATCATTACTCCAGTCTTCAGTGACACATGATCCTTCAGAAATCATTCTAATATGCTGATTTGCCGCTCAAGAAACATTTCTTATCAAGCAGCACAACTTTTTCAACATTTATAATAACACAACATTTATTTTTTTCCCTAGAATTCTTTGATGAATAGAAAGGTCTGAGAACAGCATTTATTTAAATATAAATCTGTGTAACATTATAAATGTCTTTACTGTCACTTTTGATCAATGTAATGTGTCCTTGCTGAATAAAAGTATTAATTTCTTTAAAAAGAAACATACAGATAAAAAATGTACAGACCCCAAACTTTTTAACGGTAGTGTGTATATATAAGATTTTTTAAGGTTCATTTCTACTGGTATAAATAAATTTTTTTTTTTTACATTACAATTTATTAAGCTTGTTTTAGCCTGTTCTGTTCTGTTTTATGTTTGTTTTTATTTAACCTGGTTGGACTCTGTTTTATGATCATTTTTTATTCTCTTTTATAGTCCCCTTCAAATGAAAAACTTGAGATGGATCTATTTGTTTCACCAAATCAATCAGAATCACCACCTCCTCAACCCGAGAACTGCCCACTCAACTCTGTCAGTTTGTTCAGCAGGAGCCCTTCCTCCACTGACGCACTCACAGTTCTTGGTAAGACACTCGAGACAGTAAATAAATAACTTGACATTTGTGAGTTTCCAATAAAATACTTTTTCAAAATGTCAGTGGTTTGATTCCAGGGGAATGCAGGAACTGATAAAATGCGTATCTTGAATGCAGTGCAGGTCACTTGGCAAAGAAAAGAAAGTTTAAGGTTAATTACTGTCAAGCAAACAATGGAACGGCTGTCCTGTGGGTAGTGCAGTTCCAATCTCAAAACTTTTGTGATGTTACCTTTATACAGTATATTATAAATATAGAGCTTAATGAATTACGTTTCATCTACACTTCCTTTCAAAAGTTTGGGTTGGTAAGAATGTTTTTGATGTTTTGAAAAAGTAAAAAAAACACAAAAAAAAACAGTAATATTTTAAAATATTATCACAATTTAAAATAACTGATTTTTATAGCATTATATTTTAAAATGTAATTTATTCATGGGATGACAAAGCTGAATTTTCAGCAGCCATTACTCCAGTCTTCAGTGTCACATGATACTTTAAGACTGAATAAGTGCAGCGTTTTAATATTTAACCTTCTTTTTATCAACTCTATATCTTCTCTAAAGAAGGGTTGTCTCTACAAGCTCCACCTGCAGTTTCCACTCCTGGAGCGGCTCCGTGGAATCAGCCCCTCTCGTCCATCTTCCCCAGCACCACCAGTGCCTCTCAGCCCTTCACTCAAGTACCCGTTTTCTCCACTTCTCCTGGGCCTGCCTGGGGAACTACTCCTGGAGGTTTTGGAACCTCGACCGCAACCCAACAGCTTCCATCATGGACCAACCCCTCAGTCTCCAACGGATCCAATGGATCCTGGACCCATCATACAACCCTGGGGAACCCCTTTCAGACCAGCATATTTCCACCCAGCCTTGTGGCCAATGGACCACAGAGCTCCAGTCCCCCTCCACTGGTTCCACCTCGGGCAGTAGCCACCAAAGAAGCTCCAAAGGTGGACAGTAATGCTTTTGTTGACCTGGATCCTCTAGGAGAAAAGGAGAAGAGAGATGTCAAGGAGATGTTTAAGGATTTCCAGATAGCTAAGCCACCAAACGTGCCAGCAAGGAAAGGTAAGCAGATATTGCTGTATTTGTAATTAAAATTGCACCTGTTTTAACGATTCATTAACACCATCACTGCATCTGCTGTGAGTTTGAGTCGCTTATAACGTGCATTTGGGAACGCAGCGTATGACAGGATCACTTTATTACACATTCGCATAATTTTCTAAATTTTTGTGGACATACATTTTTAGCATTTCACCAGATTTGCAACGGGAGTGTTTATAAACCTGTTGTCAACTAAACACAGAGGTCTTCCTGCAGTTTTCCAACAAAATAAAAGCTTGAAAAATTGAGAAAATAAATATTAGTACTGTAACTTGTAGTGTAAAATACAATTATTATTCTAATTATCAAATACTTATTTTTTATTTTTCAGTGCAACTGCATTATTACAATAGTAATATATTTATGACTTTATTTTTTTTATAATTACAGTCAAAAATAATAATGTGAAAACAATAGTATTATTATTATATAGAAAATTGATTGAGTTCCTAAAAAAACAGTGTGAACATGATGTGGACTGTGACACTATTACAATTAAAAAGATGTAAATAGATATACTGTAAATAAGTACCTTTACTAAAAAATTAAAAAACACAAAAAATTAAATATTTTATTTGTTTACCTATGTCATGTGACTATTTGCCAACAACCACAACATGCAAATGTGTTGTTAAATTATTGAAATATTAAATTTTAAATTTTACTTCAAGTAAATATTTTTAGTCAAAGGGTTTCAGCTGAAAAAAAGTTTAACTGGAAACATCTTGACATGACAAATAATTTTTGTCACTGCAGAGCCATTGAAGATTGGAGGTCAGAACCCATTCGACAACTCCTTTGGAAAAGATCTGTTTGGCTCGTCTGTACCTGCAACTGTACGTATATGTGCATCCTTATGAAAAATGTTATCATACAACAAACAGAGTTTTTTTCCTGAGAACCTCAAAAATATTTACATTTCTTTTCTTCTTTACCTTTACAGAGCGCTCCTCCCATAAAGGCAGTGGGCTTAGATCCTTTCAGAGACCCATTTGGAAACCCATTTGCATAATAGCCGGCCACCTTGATGACTCCATAGGGTCCAAGTATGGATCAAACAAAAATCATTGAACAAGAAATTATGCAAAAACAATTCCATTCCAGATGCTTCTTACAGCTTCATAATGTTTTTGGTTTTGGCAACTGTTTTTTACAGAGCACCATTTTATGTAGCTTTCCCACTAAAGTGCATCCTGTTCAAGAGCAGGTCTCTTAGCTCTGATGTCACAGCCAATGTCTGACAGCCAAATTAAGTGTGTGCAACCCTCCTCCTTTCATAAACCAGAATTGGATCTGCATGGTGGTCGTGGGCAGGCTGAAAATAAACCATCATCATCTAGTGCTGGTATCCTGTTAAAACATGATTTTCAGTGCAGTTTGTCTCTAAACAACATGGTGAGAGTGGTTTTGTTTTGTGTACTAAAAGCACTCAAAAGCAATTTTGTCATTTTTGCACCAGTAAACAAGGCATTGATGTCTGTTGCAGTATTATTTTGACTTTATATGTTTACTTTTCCACATTTATCAAATGCTTTATAGGGCATGATTGGTCACTAATTTTGACAAATGCTTTTATGAACTGGCATATAAACTGAATAAGATTCCATATTTTTTAAAAATCCAATCCTGGATTATATTACATGTCCAAATACAAACCAACATGATGGACAGCATAGAGACAATGTATATAATATCTGTAGGGATGCTTTGATATGATAACTGTGCAATCAACATCTGATGATCTGCTCTGTACTAATCACATGATACATACTGTACTGACCTGTTCATTATAAGAGAGCAACTGACTCTAATCAACCTGTATTTGAACTGAATCCCTTGCGAGACTTTTTTTTTTTTTTTTCATGAACTGTATCCAGTGCTGTTATTTGTGAGGTTGTGAGCTTGCTGCATTGACTAATATATACAGTATGTACTGTTGTGAGGTTAAAAGTTCTCTGTTTTTGTTTTGATTTGACATTGTATTGAATGAGTAATCTTTAATTGTGACCACTGGCATGTTGTCAATGGTACTGCAACTATAAACACCTTCAAAAATAATATCTATATCCATAGTGTTGGAGGACGATACTTATTAAGCACATTGTTTTGCGTGAAACATGATCATCCAGAATGTTTCAGGTAATACTTGATATAAGTATATTGATGTGTCTGTCTGATTGATGACGTTTTAGTACACTGCTCTTTATTTTTAATGTTTTCCTTTTTGATAGATGAGGATATAATCGTTTTCCACCAGACAAATTAAGTGGGCAAACATATGAAATTGCAAGGCTTAACAGTGTAACGGATATGCATTCATCTCAGTGGATTAATGATTTAAAAAAAAAAAAGGAATGCATTTACTATACTGGATGTTGAAGCCTTGTCAGAATGAACTATGTGAAGTATCTATGTGTACATATATAAATATCTGCTCTGTTATGCACTATGCCATCTCTACCTTGGATGTTATAGAACTAAGGTGTTTAAAAAATGTAGTCTCGCTGCAATAAACTGGAATTTTAGTTAGTGAGAATAGATTCAGAATTGTCCTATTTATCTTTTGCAAAGTTTGTATTCAAGTCTGAAAGACCAGTTAGGTCTACTTCACATTAAAGTGACGACTGACTGATTTGAGTCTCACATGTCTCATATATTTCATATATTAAAATTGGGAGAGTCTAATGGTTTCTATATTCTATGAATGGGATCCCCTTACAAAAAAAATGTAAGTATACTTTATGTAGTAAGTATATCAGTGTTCTAGTAGTATACTTGTAAGTGTACTATTTCAATATTGCTTTGGACTAAATTGGCCCACTTTTTAGAATAAGTATACATTTAAGTGTACTATAAGTTTAACATTAGTAAACTTTAAGTGCACAACTAGTTTACAACTACGTTTCTCATTTGTACTGCATCTGTACTTACTACAAGTGAACTTATAAGTATACTTGTAGTTTATTATTTTAATAATTGCAGTCCATTTTTTAGTTTATGAAAGTACACTAGTTTAGTAGTTTTATACTGCAAGTATACTTGTAGGTTTTCTTTAAGTGAACATAACATCATACAGTATAGTTTACTGTTTATATATTAGTTTTGCACTTAAAGTAGGCTATACTATGTTCCTATTTAGGAATTATTTTTTATACTTGAAATATACCTTTAACTGTACTTTAACTCCTTTTTTTTTTTAAAAACCCATTTTATTCTAGCTTCATGCATCCTTTTTTTAATCAACACTTGAATACGGATTCAGAATGATGATCAAAGCATACATGGAGTAGAATGAGTCCATCAACACCCTCAAAGCTTCACAGTCATTTCCCCTTTCATGGGTTCGACATTTCATTTGGTAAAACTAAGCTGTTTGATGATCACATTGTTTACATTTGCATAAGCAATCTGCTATAACTTGTTTCTGCTTCTTATTCATATTTTGATCCAGAGATTCTGTACTAGAAGATGCATAGTAGCGCCCCCCTATACCGTATAACAGTGAAAATGGGTAGGCGGAAAAATCAAGTGGTACTTACTGCAGTCAAATGATGTCCAGCTCCTCCTCTATGGATGTCTAATGAGGTGGAGAAAAATAGAATAAGCCTTTTTTAAGTCACTACATCAACACCTCTCATAATGGGAGTGGGGATTTCGACAGCCGGATTGGTTGCCGTCGGATTCTGTTCCCCCCATGTGTCTTACACAGTGAGGTACTAATATTTATCAGACTGCTGCAGATTAATTGGCCCTGATAGCAAAGTTGTCAGAGCACTGACATTTAACACTGTGGGACTTTGAGCAAACGAGTTCAAGTCCCAGCTTGAGCTTCTTTTCTTTTCTTTTTTTTTTATCCCATTCTGTCCTATCATAATAAAAGGCAAAAACTCTAAAGAATCGTTATTTAAACGGATGCCAGTTAAGCTCAATCCACACACAAAATAGAATCAGCCTTTTTTTATATATATAGTATATAATATAACAGAAATGGCTGTCCCCTCAAATAACGCCCTATTTGAGGGTATAGGGGGCAATTTTGGATCCAGCCTTAGACTTTTCTGTCAGTATAAGTTGAGTATACTTAAGTGCAATTGTAAGTATATTTCTGAGAAGTACAATATATTTTTGAGAAGTAGCCTACATAAAAAGTAGACTGAAAGTATACTTTCTTAATCTTAGTTTAAAGGTCCCATGGCATGAAAATTTCACTTTATGAGGTTTTTTAACATTAATATGAGTTCCCTAGCCTGCCTATGGTCCCCCAGTGGCTAGAAATGGTAATAGGTGTAAACCAAGCCCTGGGTATCCTGCTCCGCCTTTGAGAAAATGAAAGCTCAGATGGGCCAATCTGGAATCTTCTCTATATGTCGTCATATGGGGAAATGTTAACTCCCCTTTCTCTGCTTTGCCCGCCCAGAGAACTTGGCCCGCCCATGAGAAAATGAGCTACGATCGTGCGAGCGCAATATTGGTTTTTCCTCGAGAGACATCATGGCTTGCAAACGAGCGAAGCATGGCAGTTGTTGCTCAGTGTTTGGCACTATATCAGACATTTAAATGTAAACAATACATCACGGTTGTTTAAACCAATGAGCATAAAGCTGTGTTGTCAGCAAGTCGTTTCCCATTGTGCTTTTGATCAGCGCAGTCGGTGGAGCAACTACGCTCGACCGCAGAATCCGACGCGAGAGTTTTTTGACATACGTCAGCATGACATCAGAGCAAGTCGAACCACACTCGGGCTGCGTTCCAGTCCACTTTTAGACACGCACTTGCGAACTTCCCTAAGCACTTCCCCTCGGGGGAATCCCTTCCGCCATTTTGAAGTGCGTTCCACTTTGTGAAGTGGACGAGGGAAGTTTATATACAGACCCTAGCTCCCTCGATTTCAGGCAGCTCCATATACCACAATGCAACACAATTGTGATGTCAACGCATATTGCGTTTAGACAGAGGGGAACTGGAGCGCTGCTGGTATCCCTTGTATCCTCTGGTGTTCGTGGAAGGGTTAAATATTCATAAAAATGAATCCAGGTCCAGGCACTCAGTAGGATGCAAAAGTGAAAAAGCCTTTATTATTTTATAGGGCTAAAGCATTAAAACACCAACGCGTATCGGCCCACTGGCCTTCATCAGGGTGTTGGTAACAAACAAACAGAATCAAGCCATACTTATAGTTGCATTGATTTCAGGTGTGCCACTCTGGCACTTGCAACACAATTTCTTTGCCACTATAGGCAGTAGTTCAGGTCATGTCTAATACCAAAGGTTAAACCAAACAAGACCTAATGAGACATCTCCAAGTGGAAAAACAGGAGTGACACCACTGCAAACATCCACACAATATGTACCAAAAGTCAATAAACCAGTTAAACATCAAAATTCTTAATTCATACCCAAAATGGTTCTAAAACGAGATGAAGTGTACAAAAATGGCAATTGTGTCTATTGCATTCAAAAACTGGTCATCATTTACGAACAGCATACTGTCCCTGTAGAGACACAACAATTATAAAAAGGGTGAAAGGTCAAAATCTTCATTGAGACCTGGGTAACTAGTGGCCCTCAAGGAATAAATCCAATATGTCTCCCTCTGTTTAAGGTGTTTGATTATATCCCCACCCCTGGCATCAAGGCGAATAGCCTCAATGCCCACTACTCGTAAGGTCGAATCCCTCCCATGTTTTGCGTCTATATAATGTTTGGCCATTGGATAATTCATATTTCCAGTCTGGACGGCATACCTATGCTCAGCTACCCTGTCTCTTAGTCTCCTTTTAGTGAGGCCTACGTAAAAGCAGCCACAAGTACACTCTAATCGATAGACAACATGGGTAGTATTGCAATTTATAAAACTGTTAATAGTATGAGTCTTATTACTGAAAACATCCATAAATGTAGCAGTTTTAGCCATATTCTCACAATAATTACAATTACCACAAGGAAAGTTTCCCTTGGGTTGACGAAGCCAAGTTTCACGTTTAGGAGCAGGGAGGTAACTTCTTACTTACTACTTAAACTCTTAAGACGGGAACTTCTTAAAACGCATATTGCATTTAATTTACCCCACCACAAACAACTCTATGATATATTAATTATTTAAAACAACTCAAACACACCTATATACAATTTCGTAAGGGAAAAAAATAAAAATAAATCAACCCCATAGTGGATTCTAAGTAATCAAGGGCTTAGCACGTTCCAATTCAGCCTATTGCAAAGGTTCTGCCAGTAGTGGGCACTCATCGATGTGCTTAGATCACACAGATCATATTTACGAGTTGAACGCACATGAACGCCACCACAATGTCGTAAATATGAGTGGGGAGCTCGGGATTTTCTTTAAGTCCCAATCTTTATGAGTTGGGGGCGTGTCAGTGAGAAACATGGCGGAATACCACAATACGTCAAGGTATTTAGCTGTGATATTGTCAGGCTTTTCTATTTACAGCGAAGTAAGCTAATTGCCTGCACAGAATATGAAAACATTATAAAATAACAATGTAATATGTAACAATACAGTTTGCAGTGGCTTCATAAATTAACTAAAAACATAAAAAAGCAATTGCACATCTTATGCAAATCTTTGTTCTTCATTTCCTAGAACTAGAGTTTAAGAACCTTGCTGTATTTTTGTGTAATTAATTAAGAGAAAGTACACCGCCATTTTACTCCGGCGAAAGTGACTTGAACGCACCTGCCGTCATAAAAACGACTTTCCACATCGTAAGTAGCCTACGAACTTCCCAGGAGGACTTGAAATTCATAACCATTCAGAAATGTCCTGTTGCATTCTACATGTTGTCACTTCTTCTTGAGTCTCATCTTTGTCTGACTCTGAACATAAAAGGCTAAAAGTTTTCGAAATTTTCAGTGCATGTCTGTGTAAGGTAATCGGAGCTGCTCTTGAAGCTCCACCCTCTGTGCCGGGAGCAGCAGCTCATTTGCAGTTAAAGGGACACACACAAAAATGGCACCGGTTTTTGCTCACCCTCAAAAAGTGACAATTTTAATTTACTATAAAAAATATCTGTGAGGTATTTTGAACTAAAACTTCACATACACACTGGGACATTAGAGACTTATTTTACATATTGTGAAAAGGGCATTATAGGATCCCTTCAACATTCAATAGTACATAGCACTACCATCATTAAAAAAAATACACTTTAGGTATATAGCAGCTCATTTGAATTTCATTAATAGTTTTTTTTTGTTTTCATAATGTGCACATACTACAAACTGGGGAAGTAGTAAGAGTAATATGCTATGCTATTCTAAAACTCGCTAGTAAGGTTATCTCTTGAGAAAATAATGTTAAGTAGCCTACATCAAGAGTAAGGAAGAAACACTGTAACCTGCTTTAGATGTTACAGCATTTTTAAAAATGGGCTTACATTATTTTTAGTTTATTATTTTAATTTCATAGCATTGCATGTGCTCAATGACATGCCTTCAGTCAGAGTTTTGCTCTCCACGTGTGTACTATCAGTCACAGCTGACTTTCTGAAGCTGCTGGGTAATGTAGTTTATAGCGAGAGAAACGAGGCGAAGAGAGTAATGGTAAAACTACAAAGACCCACAATGCCTTTCGCTGAATGAGAGGTGTCGAGTGGCGTCGCGTGGTGGTGTCCAGACCGGCCGGTGCGCAAGGAAAGTTACTGCAGGGGAACCATGCGACCGGCAGAAACGGCATTTTACCATTTTAACCGCGGCAATCACATTGACAGGGTTACACTGTGATTTGAACTGAAGTAAGGCGTGTTGCTTTTCTGTTGTCATTACACATTTACCGTGTTATCGCTGGTAATTTAGCTTCTAAATGTCTGTCAGCAGGCAATTTTTGGACACCACACTGAGGCATGCAGGAATCTGAGGCGTCCGTCGAGTATAATGTGGCCAATCTAAGATTTAGATTTATAACAATTCAGAGTTGTCACTTTTATATTTTTAATCTCAACCACTATTGGTATTTATAATTTACTCCGTGAGCAAAATATAAAGACCACGGTTTAGAAATACATTTATTAGGCAGCCGCAGTATTGAACAATATAAGTTACAATTCACAACTTGGCTAGCAGCCACGCAAGAGATGGCCAACACCATATCGATGAGATCAGTCAGTCTTGACCACATGACACGGTTTTAATCTTGTAGGGTTTGTCCTGATGCAACTGAGGGCAGCTTGAACTCAGTCACGTGACACATCATCTTTATATGGACGTGCTTATGACATGCAACCGTATACATGACTTGATCTTACCACAGTGATCTGACGAGGATGCGAAGAGCAAGAATTAGTATTAAGCCTAATGTCAGGCCAGGGGGTCGAGGTGTGGCGCCAGGTGCAGAGGACAAGAGTTCCCAAAAGTCCACAGCTGTTGACGACACCCAGCAAACACCGTCGTCACCTCCACAGTCTCAGCTGGACGTGAGAGAGTCTGCTGTGGCGACAGGAGATGGAAATGTTCCCGGCTCTCCCTCAGAGAAAGCATCACTTAACACGTAAGCAGCACACCCCTGAAAGCATCCAGAGATTTTTCAAAAATATATATATATATTTTTTCTCCTTCGAACCATTTTTAGGAAGTCTGGTTATTAAAAAAATAAAATAAAAAAATAATAATAAAAAAATAACCTTGCTTTAAAAAATATATACGTTGGGGTGAATTTGCACAATCTTTTACCTGCAAACAGTGTATGCATTAAATTGAACATATGATTATATAACTACCATTCAAAAGTAACAATGTTGTGTATTTTTGCCTGATTAAACTGTGCTGCTATAGTTTAGTGATTAAAACTACTGTTGTGAATATTTAAAAAAGGCTTTTATTTAATTGGTTAAAGCAAGTGTTGAGAGTTTTGACACTTTAGCTAAATAATTCCTGTACAGAATCCAGAATGATTTCAATATACAGCAGGACTTTTATAGCATGGATATGGTGCTGTCTGATGTCAGTGTTGTTATTAAAACAGTGTTGTTATCGGTCCATTAAAAATAGCTTCTGTTGATTTAAAATAAAAATATTAAATGAAAATGTTGCCTTAACTACTAAAGTAAGTTTAAGTTGAATTAAAAGTACTAAAACTAAACTGAAATAAAAATAAATGAGCTAAAAGCTAAAAAAGCTGAAAAATATGAATGAATACAATAAGAATATATAGTTATGAAATCACACTGTTTGATGTTTATCTTATTCTGTTAATGCTTATTCTGTTAATTCAGTTAATCCTTATTCTTCTGTGTTTTGGTTCTTTCGGTTTCATCATAATCCTTGACTCATCTTTCTATTTTTCTTATCATAATCTAGATTTATCTTGCTGTGTTTCTAACTATTGCGTTGGTGCTGCATATGAATGTGAACTTTGAGATTTCAGATATTTATTAGCTAGCTACTTTGAAGGGGGAAAAAATTGTCAGCCAAGCACAAGAATGTAAATATGTGGAAGAGTTTTTTTTTTGCCTTTTCTGTAGTGTCTTATTTATGAATTAACAACTGCCTAACCTACTCCAAAATGTAGTTAAATTGCAGCTCTGCTTGAGTCTGATTTGATCAAAACTTGAGATTCAAAAGCTTCTCAAAGTTCTTTTTTTTTTTTCATTGACAGTAATGGAGCGCCATCTAGCGCCAACACACCTGCAACTACAGCACTTCAGAGGAGGAGTAGATTATCTGCCACACCAAACCTGGCCAGACCCAAAGTCCGCTCTGCTCCTCCTCCATCTACTGGAAAGACTGCTTCCCTTCTATCAGGGCCATCCAATACATCATCCCCTGTCCAGGCAGCCTTTCCTCAGTCCCCCGTCCCAGTTGCTATCAGCAGAGACGATTCTCAAAACTCCTCATTCTCCGATGCCACTACAGAAGCCAACTGCCCTCCATCCTCACCATGTCTTCCATCCACCTCTGGCTGTCCAGAATCTCCATCATCTCCACCGTCTCAACAAGAGCCCCACCAAACCCCTAAAAAAATCCCAAACGAAGATTTTGGGCCCCAAGGAGGAGCCACTCCAGATTCATGCACACTCTCACCGTATGTGAAGCTGTCACGTGTTGATGGACCAGACTCTCCCCTCAGGAACAAAATGTTCTCAGACAAGCAGCGGGTCTTGAGAGCCCTCAAATTGAAAGAACTGATGAAGCTGGAGAAGAGGAAAGAAAGAACGGTAAAGTCAATATTAAATCAATGAAACGCATTTGGACTGGAGAAATGCCACATTTAAGCTTTTCACAACCATTAGAAAATAAGAAATCCATCAAAAACAATCAAACTCTTTAACAAATTTCCATGAAGCAAGTACAAATGAAAATGAAAATATTAAATTGTTATATGCAAACTTTTTTTTTTTGGCAACTCAAAGGAGAAGAAGAGTAGACGGCACAAGCAAGAGCATTGTATTGAGCTGGATCGTGACAAAATGTCCTTAGCTGACTTCATTTATTACCTGCCAGAGTCAAATCCTATGACGTAAGTTTACCCTAAGATAATACATCATTTTGCTTTCTTTCTGCTTATGTGCTATGTATGATCAGGATAACTTGGATATTATAATGCTGAAAGCTGTGGGTATGATGGATATTGGTGTTATTGTATGTGTTTACATCTCAAATGCCTTGTGTGTCATTGGTTGTCTCTTCATTACATGAACAGCTCCTCCTGTTCCACAGAGGAGACTCAAGCACAGACCATTGCTCCATCGTCTCCCATGTAAGTGAAATGAAACCTGTATTGTTTTGTTTTTTCCGGCAATATTTACTTAATATTTAGTTTTAATTTGCATGTTGTCTTGATTAATGTCTTTCAAGATAATGTCAGTGTTTTGTGTCTCAGTGTGCAGAAAAATATAGCAGAAGCAGATGAGGACAATGATGATGCTGATGACGATATGCTGGTTCCCAAAGTCAGGGTGGCAGAGGATGGCTCACTGATTTTAGATGAAGAAAGGTATGGTGGTCTGAAAGAATCAGTAAAATCCAGTCCCTAATAAGGGAAACTCGTAACACTTTATTTTAGTGTCATTGATACACGTTACATGTACTTACTATAGTAATAATAGTAAATGATACATAATAACTACATGCAACTAAACCAAGTCCTGACCCTAACCCGTAAGTACAAGTTGTTAATTGATATTACTTGGTAATAAAATGTACACTGTAATTAAGACACCTCAAATTAAAGTGTAACCAGGAACCCTTTCACAACAGCATTCATTTTGAATTGATTGATGTTAGTTTGTTTGCTGAAAGTGGAATTGCTTACTTTCAATTCCCCAACTGCTTCTCGGATGTACAGTCTAGCCAATCCTTATTAATAGAGACAATTTTTACTTGACATGTTCAGTGCAGGGTTACAGATGTAAAGATGACATTTAGCATGTCCAGTAACACATGAAGAGCCCCATGTGTTTCATCATATATAATGCATAATTGTTAGTAATTACGGATTGATTGTGTTCAGTTTGACAGTGCGTGTACAGAGGACGTCTGATACAATTGTTGAGAATGCAAATCCGCTGTTTGAGCGAGGCTCTTCTACAACATATGCAAGTTTCAGGAAAAATAGCTATGTGAAGAGCTGGTCTATCAGAGGTATGAATACTAAATGTTGCATCTGTTGGCTTATGATTGTGTAGGAACATGAGATTTGCTGTTTGCTCATGTCAAGCATGAATGTAGGTTTAATGCTAAATTATCAATACTTAATTGGTGCATTCACTTATGTGAAGAAACACGTTAAGAGCATCTTAAAATTTGAATGTGTGTGTTTCAGAGACAGATATGTTCTATTTGGCCATCAGTATGGTGGGAACGGATTTCTCCATGATTGCTCAGCTGTTGACTCACCGTAGCAGAGCAGAAATTAAGGTACCAGCCCTAATCACAACAAATATCTTCTAATATCTCACAGACATTACCCTGTGTATAAATGTAATACCTTTGAGAATTTATTTGTTTGTGTGTTTTCTTTCTGTTTTTGATAGAGAAAATTTAAGAAGGAGGAGCGAGCGAATGCATGGCGAGTGGATAATGCATTCAGTGAGTCTTTTGTACTTTTTACTCAAATGCATCCAGAAATCACATTCTATCTATCTATCTATCTATCTATCTATCTATCTATCTATCTATCTATCTATCTATCTATCTATCTATCTATCTATCTATCTATCTATCTATCTATCTATCTATCTATCTATCTATCTATCTATCTGTCTGTCTATAGTGTTGTTAAAAATCTACTGTACAATCCTTGGTCTGACATTTCAATTATTTAGGAAACAAGCGGCCATTTGATAGCGAGTTTTTCAGTTTCCTGCTGAAGAGGATCTTGGCTAAAGACAAACAAAAAGGCAAATCCATAAAACTGGTTGTGAAATCCAGTAAAGAAAAGAAAGGCAAAGGTATTGTGCTCAGGAGTGGTGGCTTCAGATCTTCTGATCCCACTGTACCACACTCTATTTGTGTGTGTGTCGCACTGTTTATTTTATTTACTCTAAACACCTTCTCTTCAACCAGGTGGTAAAAAAGCCAAACCGCTTGAGGTTGAAGACTCCATTAATGATGATGATGATGATGATGAATTGTGCAGTGTGGACAGTGTCTGTTTTGATTTAGAAAAGGAAAACCAGGACGGCTGTAATGTGAATGAAGCCGATGTGCCGTCAAGCACAAGCAAGAAGCGTAAACGCACCAAAGACACTAAGCCAAAAGAGAAAACATGCAAGCCAAGGAAGAAAAACAAGACACCGAAAAAAGGTTTCACACTGTTCATTACAAACACGTTATATGTGATTGCACATAATTGCAATTCAGATTTGTCCATGGTGTCTGTCATTTGTAGTGCAGGATGGTCCAAATCCCATACGGTGTCTGAACATAATAATTAACTGAATGACAGTTCAATCTATTTATCATTTCAGGCAAATGCTCCGTTGAAGTGGAGGGAAGCTCTGTGAACGCAGACAATGAAGATCAGTCATGTGTGCCTGTATCAAAAAAGAAACGCAAACAATCAAAAAAGGGTGACCAGGAGCAGCAGGAAGATAATGGAGATGGCAAAGAGAAATGCCAGAAAAAGAACAACAAAAAGAAACGTAAAGGTTTTTGTTTGTTACTTTGACTTTACTGAGCTTACGTTAAAGACCCCCTGAAATCAAAAGGCTTTTAGTCAGTGTGTTAACTGTGGAGCCTTCGATATTGTTGTGAAATATACTAAAAATACTAAAAATATTCTTCAGTGTCACATGATCCTTCAGAAATCATTCTAATTTGCTGAGAAGAAACATGTTTCATTGATATCAGTGTATAAATACAGTTCTATTGCTTCATATTTTTGTGGAAACCTTGATGCTTTTTTTTTCTTTTTCTGAAATAACAGCATTGATTCTAAATGGAAATGTTGTACCATTTATAAATGTCTTTTGTGATCAATTTAATGCGTCTTTGCTGACAAAAATGTAGAATCTTGCTCCAAACTTTTGAACTGTAATGTACATATTTAAAATGCTCTTTGTAAACTTCACAGTACGGAATGAAGAACCTACTGATGGAGAAAGTTACGCAGTGAATGAGGAGCACAATGAGGCGTCTCCCGTCCCAACTAAAAAACGCAAACGCTCCAAAGGATGTGCGAAAGAAGAGGAAGCCACAAAAGGAAAACGGAAGACTAAAAAGAACAAAACGTCAGAGGAAGGTTAAGGATTTTTTTTCTTTCCATACTTTGACTTTACTGAGCTTATGTTAAAGACCCCCTGAAATCAAAACGGCTTTTAGTCAGTGTGTTAACTGTGGAGCCTTCTATATTATTGTGGAAATATACAAAAAATATTCTTCAGTGTCACATGATCCTTCAGAAATCATTCTAATTTGCTGAGAAGAAACATTTTTAATTATTATCAATGTATAAATACTGCTTCATATTTTTGTGGAAACCTTGATACTTTTTTTAAAAAATAACAGGATTTATTCTAAATAGAAATGTTGTACCATTATAAATGTCTTTTATGATCAATTTAATGCGTCCTTGCTGATTTAAAAAAAAAATCTTACCCCAAATTTTTTAACTAGTGTACATATTTAAAATGCTCTTTGTAATCTTCACAGTATGGAATGAAGAACCTACTGATGGAGAAAGTTACGCAGTGAATGAGGAGCACAATGAGGTGTCTCCCGTCCCAACTAAAAAATGCAAACGCTCCAAGTGTGCAAAGGAAGAGGAAGCTACAAAAGGAAAACGGAAGACTAAAAAGAGCAAAACGTCAAAGGAAGGTTAAGGATTTTTTTTTTTTTCATGTTAATGTATACTCTAAAAATTGACATTTGCTTGGAGAAATTCATCTGATTTTTATGTTCTACACAGAGTGTACTGGATCTGAGCTGGGAGCTGATGGTAGTGAAGTCTCGACAGCAGCCCCTGATGCTGAAGTGGATCAAGGGTATGCAAAATTATCTTCCCAAAATCAGAGTATGGGATTTTCTTTTAACAGTTTTCTAATTACAAATCTTCATCAATTGTCTCATAATGTGTCAGGGAGAAGCTCAGTCTAGAGAGCACAACTCAGGAGGAGATTTCACAAAGCTCTTCCAAGCGTTCGAAGAGGCCTTTGCCCAATTTGGCAAAAAGAAAAGCCAAAAAATGTTCTCAGCCAAAAGCAACCGTAGAGATTAAAGATGTAGAAGAACCTCAAGATGAAAGCTGCAACGAAGCTGAGAATGAGGTATGTTTTTGAGTTTGAATCCACACCTGCTAGTCTCTTTTTGCAAGAGGTACATATTGGTTTGTTTACCACCTTAATGTTCACGTTTAGCGGCGCTCCCATTTGTAAATTTAATGTGTCTGGCTTCCGGTGTCATCTGCTCCATTTTTTTTTTAGCTATACAAAATGGCTTGTTATGCTGCTTGATATTGCAAACTGGTATTGCTTACCTTATTATTTTAATGTATTGTCTAATTTAACACACTGGTCTGTGGCACAAACAGTTTTACCGTTTACTGCACTTTGTTATTCTTCTCATTGTTTACCTGTAGCAGCTAATCAATCAGTCTTGGACATTCACAGAAAATAGCTTACTTCCGTGGATCAGACCACACAGGATAAAATTAAAATAAACAAAAAATAAATAAAAATTAATGTCATTCCAAAACCTGTATGACATTCTTTCTTCTGTAAAACCCAAAAGAAGAAATTTTGGATAATGTTGGAAACCAATTAATTTTGGTGACCATTGACTTCCATTGTATGGATAAAAAAACACTGAGATGTTTCTCAAAAGATCTTCTTATAACTCTTTATTTTTATTTTCTTTAATTACATTTTTATTTTTTTATTTTTTTGCACTGGATTTATTTACCAAACTATAGTTTGCGTGTTCTACTCATGTCAGCGTGGGTTTCCTCCAGGTGCTCCGGTTTCCCCCACAGTCCAAAGACATGCAGGTTAAGTGGATTGGATATGCTAAAGTGTGTGTGTGTGTGTGTGTGTGTGTGTGTGTGTGTGTGTGTGTGTGTGTGTGTGTGTGTGTGTGTGTGTGTGTGTGTGTGTGTGAGAGAGTGTATCCAAGCACTGGGGTTGTATGAGTAAGTGCACTCTCAGTACTGAGTGTGCAGAAACTTTATGCACACAAAACAGTATGAAACTGCCGTTACATCTACCAAACAAACCAATTTTTTTACATTAAACAAACCCTGCTCTGCCAAAAAAAAAGATCTAGTGTAAAAGCAAACACCAGTAAATGTTATTAACACAAGGGCACACATTCTTTTCATTAGTGATCACTTGAATTGATCATTAATGTGGATAATCCTGAAACATTATTCATTATTTGATTCTTATAGTTCAACATCATCTGTCTTGCTGAGGAACAGCTCCAGAAACAGCCAGTAGTTGTTCTGGAGAGAACTCCTCCAAGGTAAATGGTTCATTCTCTCAGCACATCACTTGCATTACACAGTGATCACTTGGATTACTATTTATAATATATATATATATATATATATATATATATATATATATATATATATATATATATATATATATAATATATATAATATATCACTTCACAGGCTTAAAGATGTACACAGCTCATCTGAAAGCCAAGACCAGCCACAGTCCTCTCAGAGCCCACTACGTTCTCCTGGACAGAAGGCAAGAGCGGAAAAGGTGAAGCGCAATCTGACTGTTTCAGATGATGGTAGTGAAGTCTCGACAGCAGGCCTCTGTGCTGAAGGGAATCAAGGGTATGCAAAATTATTATATTTTGACAAGATCAGAGTATGGGATTTTTGGGAACAGTTCTCTAATTACAAATCTTCATCAATTACCTCATGTGTCAGGGAGAAGCTCAGTCTAGAGATTTCACTAAGCACTTCCAAACATTCTCCTGGACGGCAGACGAGAGCGGAAAAGGTCAAGCACAGTCGGACCGCTTCGGAAGGAGAAAGGATGGACCAGTGTCAGACTGGGTCAGATACATCACCAGAGGACATGAGCAGCACTGCCATGCCTTATCAAGTGGTCATGCAAGACTCTAAAGACATGGAGGAGGTAAAACAAATAACTCTTATTGCGTTTCCACTATTTGCATTTGATTATCAGTAATGCATTCCTACAGTAATTAAAAGAAAAATGAGAGGCTATACATTTGTGTAGCATGATGTGAATCTGCTTGGCCTGCATTTACATGACGCCAAACGTTCAATGCATTTTTGCTCGCAACAAGTTGACCTTTTTGTGCTCTGTAATGCTTTAAAACCTCAGAGGATAATGTTTATAGCAATGATCTTTATATGTATCGATTTTTGATTATCTGGTGCATTGTGCATAAATAAAAAAATCATAGATATTCTTGTTATACAGTATTTTGATGTGGAATGTTATTCTACATTTTTATTTTTAAATATCAAAATATCACATTATGTTCAGGGTTTGAACATAACGTGACCAACAGAAAGACTTAACTACTCATTTAATTTATATGATACACCTCTGTACCCAAGAGACAAAGTACCTTTTTTTTTTTTTTTTTTTTAGTGTCACAATTTGACTTCATCTGAAGAAAATGGTAAGTTGACTTTCATATTAATGTTTTTGTAATAAGACCAATTAAAGAAACTGAGCACTTACTGTGTGTCTTGTAGAAATGTGTACTTATTTGTCTTGCTTATTACCATTAATGTATTGTCTATTTTCATACATTTTAAAATGTAATTTATTCATGTGATGGCAAAGCTGAATTTTCAGCATCATTACTCCAGTCTTCAGTGTCACATGATCCTTCAGAAATCACTGATATGCTGATTATTATCGGTGTTAAAAACTAAAAACATTTGTTCTGATTGTGGGGGGAATTCTTTGATTAATAGAAAGTTCAAAAGAACGGCATTTATTTAAAATATACATCTTTGTAACATTATAATTCTTGCTGAATAAGTGTTTTTTTGTTTTGTTTTTTTTATAAATCTTACTGAACCCAAACTTTTGAACTGTAGTGTATTTGAATGCAAATAGATGATATTACCAAGTATGTTTCTGATCTCTTTATCTAATACCAAACATTACCTTTTTTGATGGAGTGCAACAAATAGTTGAAATGGGTGTAATGCTGCTTTTAATATCTCCTCAAGGTCAGACATTACTGAAAAGTCCAGTTGTGTTGGTGTCTCATGAAGAAGTAGAGCGCTCCCTAGGGATCCGAGTACAAACTGCTGCAGAGGAATCAACGGCCTCCAGAGGCGATCATGTCAGTACTGGAGGAGTTTGTTCTGTGCGTTGTAGAGTAAACCAGTAGTAATCAGCTAAGAGTGACTGTTGATGTGGTTTGCAGGTGGGAGAGCATACGGTTGGTCTTGAGGAACAGGGATCTTCTATCGTTACTCTAGAAAAGAGCATCTCTCAAGACCCAGAAATAAAAGAAGCTGACGCTGCCTCCATTTCTTCCCAACAAAACCCATCCGAAAAAAGGAGATTTAATAAGCCAACACCCTGTCTAAGCCGGGCGGCACAGACTTTCCACAGACCTCTCGATGTACAAACAACAGAGTTTAGAGAAAGTGAGCTTCAGATGTATATAAACCATGAGCTAAGAAACCCGTCCGGTTGCCTGTCCCAGCAGCACTGTATTTGGTTTTCTGTACTGAATGTGTGTATTGTGTTCTTTTCCAAATCCGGATACAGCATCTTTGAACCATGACTGCACACAGCTGCAGTGTAGCAGTCCTGTGGAAGTCCAAGTGAAGAACGCCCTGAATGAATGCCTTTCTGAGTGTAGCGTTACTCCAGAAGAAAACAGCCCTTGGGATGTTCCGGTGAGGGAATCTGTCTCAGGAGTGAGTGACTTCAGTGTGTGAAGCCAAACACACAATATCTGACTTGCAGTGAATTTTCTCTTCGTGAATTTTCTCTTCTTGAATGTCCAGGATGATGCCAGAACTACAGCAGAAGATCTGCCTTCCTTGACGTCAGCTGGTGAGATTAAAAACTTTATTACCCTTTGTTATATTCAGTTGTTTCATTGCTGTATAAAATCTTCCTTTCTTTCCTTCCTTCATTTTCTTTCTATCTATCTTTCTTTTTTCTGTCTCTTTCTGTCATTCTTCTGTCTGTCTTATTTTCTTTCTTCTGTCTGTCTATTTCTCTTTCTTTCTTCCTTCCCTTCTTTCCTTCCTTCCTTCTTTCCTTTCTTTCTTTTTTCTGTCTCTTTGTCATTCTTTTTCTTTTTTCTTTCTTCTGTCTTATTTTATTTCATTATTTCTTTCTTTCTTTCTTTCTTTCTTTCTTTCTTTCTTTCTTTCAATTTCTTTTTTCTGTCTTTCTTTCTTTTTCTCTCTTTCTGTCATTCATTTTCTTTTTTTTCTTCTGTCTTTCTTTCTTTCTTTCTTTCTTTCTTTCTTTCTTTCTTTCTTTCTTTCTTTCTTTCTGTCAACTCATTTTAATTTCCGTATTTGTCTCTACCACTTCTTTAAATAAGCAACTTCTCCAAGACCGAGTAAGACTGAGGACCAGGATGTTTCATCTTTCCTTGAGAAGCCTCAGGTTCCTGACACCACACCATCAGACAAAGGTGCAACATTTAACATCAAAACCCTAAATTAAGAGCTTAACTTTCAGCAAAAAAAAAAAAAGTACAAACGAATAACTTTTACAGATGTGAATGAAAGAAGAACAAAGCTTGAAAAGTCTGGATCTCAGATTTCTGAGAATAAAGTTCAAATAACTGATCAAGATTCAGAGCCTAGTGAGTCTGTTGTTACAGACACCATGATTGAGGAACCTCAGACAGAGGTGAAGAGGATTGTTCCAGTCAGGTGCGCACTGGCAATTAAATAAATGGATGATTCCAGTTGACTGGGTTTGTCTAGAGTGTCTTTAAAAACGTCTTGGCTTTGTGGTGTCATCTGTACAGCTGTTCCTCTGATGGTTCCTCAGTTTGTACTCAAGATGGTATTGCTCCAGAGAAACGCATTCAGTTTGCTAAGCACACATCCAACCTAGAATTGGCATCTCAGGTCATGATCAACCCTCAACAGACCTCCCAGCCTAATGAAGGTGAGACTAATGTTGTTCAGATTGAGAATGTTGCTTTAAACGTCACTTGTGTTACTGCCAATGATTGAGACGTGGCATCATTTAGATCCTGCTGAGAAGCCAGAACATCAGAGCCCAGTTAAAGTCCAGCACTGTGATTTGGATCATGACATAAAGAGAGTCTCCAGAGAGGATAAGCTAGTGGTATCTGAGGTGGATTTGCAGGAACGTAAACAGGATGAGGATCTAATGTCTCCTGTCCTGTTACTTGGCTCAACACAAACTTCAGCCCCAGATGTTTCTGTGGACAGCACTGGTAAAGGAAACGAAGAACAAAATGGTAAGTTTTAAAATTTTACCAGTTGTTTTTTTATTTTTTATTAATACATTTATTAGATTTGATTTAATAAAGGGACAGTGTAGATGATCATTATTTACAACAATATTAAGTCCACAAATTTAAACTCTATGTTAAAACCTAAAACTGCCTAGGAAGGAACCCGCCTTCATGGTTACACACAAACAATTGAGTCTGTTAATTTCATCATTCATTTCTCATAGACCCAGTTCTCAGTGATGCTTCATCAGCACAATTTCAAGCACACAGTCCGGTTTCATCTTTTTATGATCCTCCCTCTGAACATACAAGCAACATGTGTGAAATGGACACGTATGTACGGTGTTTGTAGTTTTTATGTAGAGTTTATGTAATATTATTAAATGATTGATAATATGCTGTTTAAGGATGCTGTTTAGTGAGTCTGCAGCTGAAAACATTCATATACCAGATGAGAAGGATTCAGAAAAGCAAGATGGCACAGAAGAGCGATTAGAAGCTCATGAGGTAATGCGTCCTGACAAACATTACACCTTGTGTATTCTGCGTTCACTGAATGAAATGAAACACCTTTTAACTAATTAATGTTTTCTGGCAGGATTGCATTGCCACTCTCGATGGAAATGGAAAATCTGAAATCTCAGGTTCAGCTGGAGTGGAAACTAGTGCAACTGGTAATGGTGACATAAATACATGAGCCAGAAAAATGAACACACTATAAATACATGAGCCAGAAAAATGAACACACTGTAAATACACTGTATATTATAAATATTACTAGAATATGTTGTGTGAAGTGTTTACAATTTAATGTTTGGGGTCAATAATTTTAAAGTTCTCATATGCTCACCAAAGCTGCATTTATTTGGCAAGGCAAGTTTACTTTATACACAGTGGTAATTCAAAGAAATGTATTAAAAAAATAGCAATTATTAAAACATTTTCACAAGACCCTCAAAGAAAAGTAAAAATAAAAAAGGATTACATTTGTTCAAATGAAATAAGATTCTACATTAAAATTAATATGAGGGACATAAAAGCAAAAGAGGATTTAAAAAAAAGAACCGTGCAGTGTGATCGGTACAACGCAGAATCGATGCTTAATCAGGAAACACACAGTTCAGCAGTTGTGTTTTTTTTTATCTCGTCTTAAAGGTAGCTAATGATGGGCACATCTGACATCCTCTGGCAGCTGGTTCCAGCTGTGGGTGGCATGATAGCTAAACGCCATCTCACAAATTCAAGTTCTGAATTTAACAGGCTTTATCCTTCCGATCAGAGAGCTCTATTTGTTTTTTATTCTACCAACATATCTGCAGTGTATTTTGGTCTGAGACCATTATGGGGTTTGTATACATACAAATCATTCTAATATGCTGATGTGCTTCTCAAGAAACATTTATTATTATCAATGCTTAATGTTTTTGTGGAAACCTTGATACATGTTTTTTTCAGGATACTTTAAATAAATGCTGTCCTTTTAAACTTTCTATTCCAAGTAAAAAATACTCTGTAAACATGATGTCTTTATACTGTCACTTTTGATCAGTTTAATAAATCCTTGCTGAATAATAATATTAACTTATTAATCAAAATGTTATCTTACTGCCCCCAAACTTTTAAACGGTATTATATGCTATTGTCTTATTGCATAAGTGCTTATCTTATTGTGTTATTGTCTTTCTTTCCTTGTCAAAGATAATCAGTCAGAGGAGCCCACCTTTATTTTGACTCTATATGAGATTCCAACCTCTCAGCTGTTCCATGAGGCTGACTCTGGCCAGCAGGATATGCCCCCTTATGAACTGCAGCCAGCACAAGTCCAGACATCCTCACTGATTACATGCAGTTCACAGTCTCTTTCCTGTACATTAGAGGCTTCCAGGTACATTTCCATTCCAGTCCAGATTTAATTAAACTATTTTCTCAGTAAAGCATGATCTTCAATCATCCATTCCTTTCATCCTTGATGACCTTGTTTTGTAGTGCATCTCTGCACATGGAGTCAGAAGAGACCAATAAACCATGTAAAAGTATTTCTCACAAGGTGCTAGACGATTCCCTGGTTCCTCTTTCAAAGGATGCAGCAGAAGATGCAAGTACACAATTGATATCCTCACCGGAAAACAGTCGTGATGATGTGAACTTTTTAATTAGTCCACCTGAGATGCTCTCCTGTAATTCTGCCATGGTATGATGCAGTACTCCCTTTTGTTACCATAATTTTTGTAAAGTGATTCATAGTTTTGGAAATTAAAGTGTTCTCCCTTTTGGTAAAAGCCAACAGATGTGCCAAAGTTGGATGAGATCCCGACAGAATATCCAGAAACTAAAGCTGCCACTCAGAGGAGAAGTAGGAAATTAACTTGCATTCAGCTTTAATTTATGTCAGTTACTATTATTAAAAATGGTATATTCAAGTAGACAAGACGGTAATGTCCTCTCTGATCTCTCCCTCAAGGAAAGATAAAGGTCAAGCCGAAACTAAAGCCATGTGTGGTTGGGCCTTCAAACAATGGCCAATTTGACTGTGCACCCAGTCAGACTCTGATAACATCTCATGCTATTGTGCAAGCTGAGATTGAGTCCAACCAGAAAACATCTGCACAGGAAACAGTTAGTCCTAAAATCCACTTAAGCCATGAAGACCGTGAGTGGGGAGCCAATCCTGGGAATGACGGTGTGATATCAACTGCCATTGTGCCAGGCTCTGAAGATATGAGAGATGAGAGTCAGGTGAAGTGGGAAAGTCCTCTCAGAACAGGTCTCCAGATGGATGAGGACTCTGTTGTTGACCCTCCAGTGAGTCACTGGCTGCTCTCTGTTGAAGCAAGAACATTCATGCTGTGTTTTGCTGTATTCAGTCGTTCACATAAGTGTTTCCTTACAGGTGCACAGGGTGTTGGCTGATGCCTTTGTAGTCGCCTCAGGAGAAATGGAAAATGTTTTTAATAAGAAGGAAATCCCTCATGAGAGTGAGCTCCAAAAACCTGAGGACTTGTCTGTATGCCTTCCAGAGAGTGCGAGATCACTCTCTCAAGTAAATGTCCAAGTAAGTGTGTTTCTATTTTTATTTAAACAAGACACGTTTCTCCAGGAGCCTATCACTATTAGCAAACATTAACGATCCAATAAATTCCTGATAGACATCAAGTCCAGCCCTAAAAAAATATCTTTGCTGTATCTTAAGTATATCTTTGCTCAGATATACATCAAAATGGGGGGTGGGAAGATGACTGCAATTTCTGTTTCATGCCAATTTTAAAAGTTTAAAGGTAATTAGGAGCACATCACATGAGTTGATTAGTACTTTTGTTCACAGAAGGAAAAAATGGCAGATATTTCTAAAAAGCCAGATACTTGCAGAGAGGCATCAAGTGTGACACCATCAGTTTCTCAAGAGAAGACTGTGCCTTTAAAAAGAAGAGGTAAGGATATTAATTTCCCTTCATAGTTCCTTTTTAAGCTTTAATAAGATTACCAAAAATTATTGATATAAAAAACATTTTTGACAAAAAAAATACTCAACTGTTACTGAATATTATGCATTTTTTTAAATAATTACATTTATGTATTTCATTTCATTTACATTTTATTTGTATCTTGAATGTTATCTTTTTAAGGCAGGATGCAAGTGAAGCCTAAAATCCCCAAAACAACAACAACTACTAAAGATGATTTCTCAAGACAGGAGCAAACTGATATTGGATCTAATGAACCAGCCACAACTCAAATCATTTTACCAACATCTTTGATTAAAGAAGAACGTGTTAAAGAGGAATTGGGCGAGATATCTGAGCGAGAAAATTTCTCTGATATTCCAAAGGAGTCGTCAGACACAGAAAACATTGAAGAAGTCACAAAGACAAAGCAGCAGACCCCATTCACAACTGTGGAAACATCAGCATGGTAAGACGTGTCTATCTTTATAAATGTCCTTGAATCTGTGAAGTCCTTAAGTCATTTTTTTGTTTTAACACTCTGTTGTCATAGCACTGAATCATCACCTGTGGAATTGAAAAGAGAGGGTGGGCACAAGGACGTGTCGCATGTGGCGTTGTCTGATATATTGGTGCCAGTTTCAATGGAGAGTGGAAGTCCTCTCCAAAGCAGTCTCCAGATGGGTGAAGAGAGCCAGCAGGTCCTCGCTGCTGAGGAAGACCAGGAGACACATTCACATGAGGGTGTTTCACACATGCTGCTGACTGATATATTCATACCCGTCTATGAGGACATGCAAGATGATCTGAGCAAGGAATGGATGACAACTGGAAAGACAAGCCCTCATGAAGCAGAAAGATCTGAGGTTAGTTATGTGAATTAAATTGACTTATTGGTATTGGTTGATACTGTTTTTACTTGTACATTCTTGTTTCCACCTACTTTACACTTACAAAGATTAACTTAATCTTTAAAAACACTCATTTCATTGTTAAATGAAATCCTTTAGTTCTTATACCCCTGATTAATATTTGATGACGTCTTCTATTTGAAATCTGTACTACAGATGAGAGAGGATCCAGATACTGTGTCACAGTCATCAAATGTGGAACCATCAATATCACCCAGGAGTAAAAGACACACTCAGGGGAAAGGTGGTGAAAAACTATTAAAACAATGTATCTCAACACACTGCTTAGTTTCTGTAACAATGTGAGGAATTTTCTGCTTTTAAGGCAAGCTATTGGTAAAGATGACATTTCCCAAAAGGACAGCTGGAGATTCCCCTAAGAGTGGCGAGCAATCACAAACCATGCCTCCGTCAACCTTAATGCCAAAGCAAGAGGTCGATGCTGCTCTAAATTCCCCAGAAACTGAATGCATTTCAGAACCCAAAGTGGAGTCAACACAATGTAGTTTTGAGACTTTTACATGGTATGAGTGACTGTATTCTCTGATGTGCACTGACATTTTAATGAAAATGAAACCACTGATGGTTTGGTCATTCTCTCATAGTTCTGACTCGCTGCCCGTTGGCTCAGAGGACCATGAGGCGGCGTGCGGGGGGGTTTCTCATATGTTGCTCTCTGATATTTTGGTGCCTGCATTGGATGAGTCTGCAGAGCACAACCTTCACAAAGAGGCCTTATCAGTTGGTCTTCAAGAAGATTCAGTCAAAGTATGTTCATGTGTTTTGACAAAACAATTCTGATGATTTAAAATGATGATAAAATGTTAAAAAATGAAAATGATTTACTGAGCATCTATCTAACTGCCACAGGTTGAGAAGTCAACAGATATTGAGAGACCAGCAAATACTGAAACGGATGAGACAACAGCAAGTCAGTCTGTGTCAGTGCAATGGAAAACACCGTCTTGTAGGAGAAGTAATAATGGACATTTTTGAGTAAAAATAATAATATAATGCAAAATATATTTAAGTAATGAGAATCATATCTTACTCCCATAAAATAGTGGTTAGTTAAAAATGTAATAAATTAATTATCATTTTTGCTTTTCCAATGGGAGTGATGGATTCAGAAAAAAATCCATGTTTTTTTTTTGTTTTTTTTTGTTTGTTTTTTTTCCAAGTTAATGGTGTCTATCAACATTTGATCAGATGATTTTGATGTATTTGCTTCTAATGCTTTCAATCTATATTGT
The DNA here is from genome assembly GCF_963993115.1 of Abramis brama. Taxonomy (NCBI): domain Eukaryota; kingdom Metazoa; phylum Chordata; class Actinopteri; order Cypriniformes; family Leuciscidae; genus Abramis; species Abramis brama. The sequence continues at coordinate 27,832,899 of NC_139967.1, read as the reverse complement.
ATCTATTCCTCAAGGCATACTGCGCCCAAAGCCTAAATTATCAAAAAAGAGAGATGATCCTTTAGAAACCGACCCCAGTCAGCCGGGCTCTACACAGACCTCTTCAGCTACTCCTCAGCCGTCCCTGGACCCTCAAGCAGAGGAATGGTCCCTCAGTAGCAATATGCTGCCCATGGACTCAGATGAGATTGAGAACTGGTGTGAAGGAGTTTCCCACATGTTGCTGTCAGATGCATTTGTGCCTGTTTCTGAAGAGATTGGAGAGAACAGCACAGATCTAAAAGTATTTGTCTCAAGCAGTCCTCATGAGGAAGAGGAACACGCTCTTAGTCTGCCAGAGAGTGAGGAGACACCCTCTGAGATTTCAGATGAAGTATGCTATTTTAAGAAGCATTTAAATGCACTTCATTATAAATGTACAATTGTATGGGATAAATCTCATGAAAAGAACCCAGATCACATTTTACCAAAAAATTCAAAAGAGAATTTTTTTGCATAAAGTATACTCTTATTATTTTTTGCAATTATATATATTTTTTGCATTATGTAACACAAAAAAAGATTTAGATACAATATAAAAATGATTTACATTATGGATTTCACGGTACTGCCTTTATTCAAAATTAATTTAAATAATTTACAAAAAATTGTCAATTCAAAAACCTTATATTTGGAGAATAAAATGAACTTAATCATGGGCTTAAAAATGCTAAGTGTCCTATGAGTAGAATTGTTTTCTTCATGCAAAATAAGTGTTTATTCATTTTTGGAGTGAAATGTGACCTGGACAGGCTGTTTTGAGATACACCTATATACACTTTTAAACACTACAGATGACAATGCAAAAATCTGTTTTATAGGTACATCATTTAGACACTATTCCTGATGAGTCAAATGAGAGTCTGCCAGCATCACAAGCAAAAAAATCACCAGCGAGAAGTCAGTCATTCTTCATACACAATATTATTTGTCTTTGTCCTCATTATACTTTGTACCACTAATTTTTCTTTCTAATTAATCAATTTCTCTCACTATTCATTAATCTCTCTCAAACAGGTACATTTCAGATGACACTAAGATCGCCTGAAAGACGCCTTAAAGGTCAACCCAATGTGCTAAAGACAGCCCAAGCTGCCCCAACAACACCTCAGCGAGCTCAGACATCAAAAGTGAAGGAGTCCATGAGAACTCCACCAAAGCAACACACAGGAGAGATCTCAGGTGTGTGTAGGGTACAGCTAGAGAAGTTATCTGTAGAGGAAATATGCACTCCCCAAAGCGTCCTGCAACCAAAGCATCACAGCACACCCGTCACTGTGAAAACCATTTTGAGAGGGTAAGAATTATTTCCATTTCATGCCAATGACTCTTAGTATCTTTTCTAATCCTTTTCAAATAGTTGAAATCACAATATTTAGTGCTGTTCACAGTAAAAACAACTAATCGGTTGCATAGTTAAATTGCAAAAATCTGTTTGTACTCTTAGGAATGAGATGGCCAAGGCATCTCTGGCTTTGCATGGAAGCAGAAGCCCTGGTTTAGAATTGCACGCTGATGAGGAGCCACCCGTGCCTCCAGGATACTCACCAAAGATTGTCCTTCATCGTGTACCAATAACTGATGCGAACATGCCTACCTCGTCCCCAGCTAGAGTGTCCACCACAGCCTCCCGACCACCGGCAGATCATCAGGTACATGCTGTGATTTGTGATCAAATCATTGTATTATTAAGCCTTTAGTTGTTTTCATTAATATTACATTCTCTATCGTGCAGTTCTCCCAAAACAGCCCGTCAATCTCCAATTTGGATGCTGATAAGGATCCTGTTCAAGTGTCCCAGTTCTTCCTGGATGACATCTTCACTGAAGTCGTGGATCCGGACTGATTCTTGTTTGAGACGTTTTTCACTGCTGCTATTCCTGTTCATTGCACTGGAGTGAACATGTACAACACTCTGTTACACTGCTAATTGCAGACCTATTAGAGAATTGTTAGTAATTTTAATGAAATTATTCAACTTTCACGAAGGAAAAACACATACATAGATTACATAAATTTGTTATGAGGCCTTTGCCTTAAGTTTTGTTTTGTTTTTTGTGATGAGACATGCAGTGATGCAGGTTTAAGTGTCAGCTCTGTTATTTATTTGTATTTATTTAATGCTGAACATCGCACCACGTTTTTTTATCAATGTGGTTTTTACTGACTGCTTTTGAGTTTAAAGATCTTGCTTTGTTCAATGCAAATATATTTGTTTTTATGGTAACTGTGTTACTTTTGTTTTCGTTCTGAGAGCAAAACCACTTTTGTGAATTATAATAGAGTTCTCCAGTGAGAATTTATTTTCAAGAATGTGTAATTAAAAATTATCAATTGTCAATTATATTGGCAATTGGCGGCACAGTCTGGAATGGATATTACATCAGTTAAGTATTTATAAATAAGTTAATAAATTGATATTCACTTCTTCAAACTTAAAATGTTTTTTCTTTCTTGGGAAATACAGTGCACTTGAATAGGAAAAACGAGGGGCTGGGGAAGAGATTTAAATGGAACAGTTTTTAAATTTCAAGTTTACTTTTTTTTCAAAATGTTTACAGACACGCTAAGGAAGTTGTTGAAAGAAAGGAGTGTGCATTTTTTTTTAGCACATGATGAATATGAGTTTTGTAAAAAAAAAAAAAAGTACGTAGGCTAACTCAATTATTGAGATCACTAACTTTATATGCAAGCACATATGTTCGAATAAATTCTTAATATAAAAATTCATGTCAAAAATTAAAATGCATATCGTAAATATTATATCGTGAACAAATGTTTGCCAGCAAAAATCTGCACAGCGAACGGAAATTACGCTTTTTGTTTATTAAAAAAACACTATATATGTATGTATGGGGGTTTTTTTTTTTTTTTTTTTTTTTTTGGCAGAATGTACATAGGGAACAGGAGAATGTATGCTGTTAGTATGCACACAACTAGTGTGTTCCTATCCTATCCCTATACCACCAGTTTTCATTGGCTGTTCAAAGGGGAGGGGAGCAAAGCTTTCAGCGTTAACCGTTTGCTGTCAGAGGACATTGCGTGCTGAGTTCGTCCTTAGACCTGTCAGTTAGAGGATGAATCATGATTCTGCACTATGCTAGACCGGTGGTTTCACTCATTCGGAGCAGGAGTGTAAATGTTGCCATTTCCAGGCTATATCATGCGGATAAAGTTGCAACAGTGGGCTCGCAGCCCGACTCACAGTCTACGGTTTTTCAGGTAGGCCTCGTATGAAGCCTTGGACTCAAGTTACTGCAGCCAGCCGGCAGTGGGGATTCATCTGCGGCGGCAGTTGTGCATGTCCTTGTGCACTTATTTAAAGAGACAATGACATAGTTCGTATAATACACACATACAATAGACGAGTAAACTTTTACTTGCACGCACCTTGCACTAACCGGTCAGATTTGTTACTATATACTTATGTAACTATATGTTTCTGCTTTTGATACATATATGATATACAGTATATGCTAAAATATTGTTATTTTGTCACCACTGACTGTGAACTGTCTGATGATGATGAGTCTGGTGACATTAAACCATACTATATTAAACCATACTTAAGATTTCAGTCACGTTCTGATTATTTATATTATAAACTTTGAATATGGTAATTTACTAACTAGAAATCTTTAACATTGTAGGAAAATTATGAGCGAATGCAAGCACTGGTGAAGGAGTTGAAGGACAGAGCAGAGAGGATCAAACTTGGTGAGCAAGTTGAAAGTATTTACTGTGATACCACTAAACACAGCCTATGAAGCCATTACATAGGGGTAGTTTATGGCACCAATGTTTACAAAACATTGCCATTTTCAAGGTGGAGGAGAAAAAGCGAGAAACCTACACACATCCAGAGGAAAGCTCCTGCCTCGGGAACGCATCGACAGACTGTTGGATCCTGGGTAAAAACAAACTCACTGTTATAAAAAAACAACTAAAATGTCATCATTACAATGTTGTCCATTCAGACTGTTTTCATGCTGAACTTGTTTTTTTGTTTGTCTGAATGCAGATCTCCCTTTCTTGAGTTTTCCCAGTTTGCTGGTTATCAGTTATATGGTAAGGAGGAAGTTCCTGCAGGAGGCATAATCACTGGTATCGGTCGAGTCTCAGGGTGAGGAACATACAATTAAATCAACAGCCCCTTTCACACATTAAAGCCAGTCAGTCAGTTAGCATTAAATTACCAGATTTACTTTTCTTGCGAATGCACAAATGTGCTGTTCACACAAACGACTTTGTTCCATCTTTTTACCAATAGATACCATTTACACATCAGTACCAAAGTACCGGTAAACTCTGTGATGTCAATCATCGGAATTTACCTTTAAAAACTGCAATGTTCTCTTCATCCGCCTGGATGAGAAGCGCTTTAGTTTCACTTTCTACTTCTGAGTGACATGCATAGGGGGATGATCACATAGAATGCGTTTTTGCTCTTAAAAACACATGACGTATAATACTGTAGTTACTAACAGTTACTAGGCTATAGTGCACTATAGTATATGCAGCGCAGCGGTCAGACGTCCGTCTAGCGTATGTTTACATAGATGTGCTCATACTGGTAATCCTATTCTTTGTTCAAACACACCATCATACTGGGAATTTACTGGTAATGTTACAGCTTCTCATAGCAGAAAATTGCTAGAACAGATTTATTTGTATATTTGAAAAGGTCCTGTTCACACATGGTAATTTACCAGTAAAGACTGCATGTGGGAAAGGGGCTAGTATGCATGCATTGATAATGCTGTGCAAGAGTTAATGGTTTATACATCCTGCCTGTGTACCTCACAGGGTGGAGTGTATTATAGTTGCGAATGATGCTACTGTCAAAGGTGGAACCTATTATCCGGTTACTGTGAAGAAGCACCTGCGTGCCCAAGAGATTGCACAGCAAAACCATCTACCATGCATATACCTGGGTGAGTTCTTTCAGAGGTTTCAAATTCAGTACAGAACAACATTTTTCTATGCTTTCATTTGTTATGTTAGATGTTGAGATGCACTCTGATCTGTTTTTCTATAGTGGATTCTGGAGGAGCCAATTTACCCAGACAGGCCGATGTGTTCCCAGACAGAGATCACTTTGGACGCATCTTCTTCAACCAGGCCCGCCTTTCCTCGGAGGGAACTGCACAGGTCTTTTTTTATGTGAAATTTCTATTTACATATTAGCCTGTGGTAGTCAACCCTCAGTAACTGTTGTTTTATTGAAGAACATACAGGATCAGAATCTTGGATCTTCTGGAATCAGTAGTTTAATTTAATATATCAACACTATCAGTTTCTGTTAAAGAGTCATGAAACCCCCTGTTTCAGCAGCAGTCAGTTCTCAACACAGTTTTAAAAAAATTCTACAAAAGGGGTGGAAGGGAAAGAGGGGAGACTTCCAACACAGCAACGGCTTCTGATTCAGACAGTTTTATTTCGCTCTCATTAAAAGCATCACAGCTTCCCACAAATGCACGCTGCAAAGTACCATTACATGCAACAAAATATACACATGGTTTTGTAAGCCCACAGTAAATTACACCAATATATACATATTCTGTGACAGTTAAAATTTAATGCACAGCCATTCGCATTTGTTATCTGCATTGAAAATATCTATCTATCTATATATATATAAATTACAGCATTTTTATAAGCCGTTTGATCGGTTAAAGGGCCGTAAAGTCGGGTTACTTGTCGCGTTTTTTCAAAGATTCAGGATCTATTGAAGAGAACTTACCCAGAAACTCTTGCAAAGCGAAAACAAACACTTGTTTTTGATCCATTAATGCATCTCTCACTTACTCTATGCGATCATCTCACTGTTTGAGACCTATAATCTATAATCTATAATCACCTATAATCAAAAATAACGGATGGTAGCATTGACTTCTATGATGTTCAACACGCATAACTGTAAAAAACTCAGAAAATTTGGTTTAGTGTTTCATGACCCTTTAATAAAGAAGTTTTAAAAAAAACAGCATTGTCATAAATGCAGAAAAAAAGTTTCCTTTTGCTTAATTGTATATATAACAATGCGATGCTTTTGAAACAAAAAGGCTGAGAACCATTGATACTTATAAGCCATTTGTGTATATATAACCATAAGCGAATATAAAATGTCGTTTGGTAATTGACATGTCATATGGCAGTTTGCTGCTTTCATACGTCTATCTCAATGGGAGCTGATGCATCGTGATACATCAATTTTACCTGTTATCTTTCAGATTGCTGTTGTGATGGGCTCCTGTACTGCAGGCGGCGCCTATGTGCCTGCGATGGCTGATGAGAGCATCATAGTGCGCAAACAAGGGACCATTTTTCTGGGTGGACCACCACTGGTATGTGTTAATATCCCCAGGAGTGCAATATGACTGGCTGCTCATGTTTAGCAATGATAAAAGTCCATCTGTTTATTTAACAGGTGAAAGCTGCTACTGGTGAAGAGGTGTCTGCTGAAGACCTGGGAGGTGCAGACCTCCACTGCAGGTTAGAGAAACACTTATATTTTCACATAAACACTTGTTTTGAGCTTGATTGGCCTTATGGGTCTTTCAATATTTGTGTCTCTTCAGAAAGTCAGGTGTAACTGATCATTATGCCCTGGATGATGATCATGCCCTTCATCTAGCTCGAAAAGCCATACGGAGCTTGAACTACAAGAAGAATCTTGATGTGAGGACACAGCTGCACTCCTGATAGATGTTCAATCTGTCTGATTTTTTTTTATGACTTGATGCTGATCGTCTTGACCTTGCCCCACTATTCATAAGGTTACTGTGGAACCTCCTGAGGCTCCTCTGTTTCCTGCCGATGAGCTATATGGTATTGTGGGGGACAACCTCAAACGCAACTTTGATATTCGAGAGGTATTGGTCACTTTATCACTGGAATTCAAGCCTATTCAAATGTTGCCTCAATAGATAGAACTTAATGGCAATTATGAATTTTAGGTTATCGCGCGTATTGTTGATGGCAGTAAATTTGATGAATTCAAGGCATTCTACGGAGACACACTCATCACAGGTGGATGTTTTTTTTCATTTTCATTAAAGGGGCTATGTGTAGTTTTTCTACTAAAATGAATCCTTTTTTTATTGCCTGTGTGTGAAGGGGTTGTAATCTCACATTAAAATGATCCACTTGGGGGGTTTTGCTATTACCTCTGAAAGCAAGTATTCCTATTTCTGTGTGAAGGCTCCGGGTCGGATTTACCGTGAAATCCAGTGACGTGACTGCAACTTATGACATGGAGTCTGCTAACACTAAGAAACGACCTGCTCCCAGCACAACACAGACTCCAACACATTACATAGGCTAAATGCAGTCAATGTAACGTTATCATGGTACGAGCATGGAGCATTAGTTCAACGTCAAGCTGATTAAAGTAGCCTATTATTGTAACATTGCAGTGGGAGTTTACCTGAGTTTCCAGCATGTTGTGTGATGCTTTCTCCGGTGTGTTGCGTCTCAGTCTGGCCGGTACCCAGAGAGCTCGCGGTACCCATGAGTTTGAGCACGAACACGTAAACGTATTGGTTGCAATCTGAAACATCACCACTAGAGGCTGCTGAAAACTACATATAGCCCCTTTAATCATTAATCGTTATTTTTTAATTTCGGAATTGATTTCTTACTTCCTTTGTACTGGATTTCTTCATTTGCTTTTTAGGTTTCGCACGGATATTTGGCTACCCTGTGGGAATTATTGGCAATAACGGTGTGCTGTTCTCAGAATCTGCAAAGAAGGTGTGCATCTCCTGATCATTGTTCTGACTTTTTATGCATAAAGTTAATGAGAATAATGTCTTTTGCACTATCTGTGCACGATCACTTCCGCATTTAACCTCAGTGGCCAACGCAACTTCTGGTGCAGCGCACTGTGTATGGAAATTGAGAAAAAAAATCTATAGTTAAATACTTAACATAAAATTGAAAATTCATAATTTACTCAGCCTGTTCATGCATGTTTTTTTCTGTGGAAGCCCAAGTAGCAGAATCTTCCAGGTTGCTCTATTTTCCATACAATGAAAGAGGATAGACTATATATTTTGAAATGATTACTAGAAATTTCTGGAAACATGTTTTCAGAATCTTTTTTTGTTGTTGTTGTTTAATAGGCAACTCATTTCATTGAGCTTTGCTGTCAGAGAAACATTCCACTCCTCTTTCTTCAAAATATTACAGGTCAGTAGTATGCATACTTCATCTGAATGTATACATTTAATGTTACAAAACAGTGCTCTGATTCTGAACGAGTCAGCATAGAAACATATTAGGGATGCAACTAAATGAAAATTCTTGTGAATATAAACCGAAATTTCGCAATTTTCACCATTGCATAAATTAAATAGTCAAAATGTGATTTTTACTCTCGTCTTGCTTTTCAAAGAAAAAAATAATTACAAAACTACTATTTAAAAATATTTAACATTGAAAATTTACATTTTAACATGTAAACATTTATTTAACATCTTTTGTTGCTTGATTAACATTAATGACACAGACCAAATGCTTGGATCTACTAGTAATACAGTATACTGACACATCCGTTTTTCACCGAGCGGTTAAGCCATAACCGACTGTATTTACGTAAGATACTACACATGATAGGCATTTTGACAACTGTGTCTGTATTTGACCATTCAGGCGCAAAGAGAAGTTTATTTGGGATCACGCGCCGTCTGAGAGAATGCTTTTGGTGCACGAGACCGCAACTTCTTTTTTCACAACTTGCTGTGCATAATAACTTGATAAACTCTTTTTAAAGATCCTCGTTAAATGTACACGTTTCTTTGACATCTTCGCGCCTGACTTGATCTCCGCGCTGACTTGAATTAAACTTTTTGCAGATGCACCCCTCTAGACAATTCAGCAGAACAGTGTCTGCAAACGGCAATTTTTGCGTCTTTCTCGGACACTTTAAAATGCTTCCACACTGATGACATGTTTGCTGCATTCATAAAGCATGCACGCCTCAGGCTCTCACTCTCTCACTCTATGCTGGTTGCCATTTTTCATTCAAATTGATTCGGTCTTTTCACTTGTTCGGTCGAACATCGAAAGTTTTTTTTTTTTTTTTGCTATTTTCGGCTGAATAATTTTGGTTGCCGAACATTTGGTGCATCCCTAAAACATATATGTATGCCTAGTGAAATTGCTACAGCCATACACTCATGATGTTCTCTGCCACTCTTTTTATCAGGCTTCATGGTTGGCAGAGAGTATGAAGCTGGAGGTATTGCTAAAGATGGAGCTAAAATGGTGACCGCTGTAGCCTGTGCCAATGTGCCTAAGATTACCGTCATCATCGGAGGATCGTATGGTGCGGGAAACTATGGCATGTGTGGCAGAGCCTATAGGTAAGCGTTATTAATAGTGAATATTATTTCCTAGACTTGCACCTGCTCAAAGGTACAGCACTAAAAACATGCTCAAGGCATCCAGTTGACGTCAGAACGTAGGGCTGGGCAATAAAACGGTATCGGTATTTATCGCCGGTACATTGTCGGTAACGATTTTAAAAAAAATCGATATAGCGCTCTATTTTCATTAAAATGAGCACATCGCCTGAAGATCTTAGGGGCTGTTCACATATCTTGTCTAAAAACGCGTGGAAAGCGCGGCTGTGCCGCTGTCTCCTTCTTTCCAAAGCGCTTGCGCTCCTGTGGCATCTGTCGTTTCTATGCAACCATGAACTGTGCTCTTCTTTTGACCGAAGGTGCGTTCCATTCAACTGTAAGTGGACTGCTAAGTTAAATGGCGCGACCACCACAATGTTGCCCAACATCAAATGTCAAACGTAATGAAAGCGGAACAAAACTGCGCTACTCATTATGTTGTGCTTCACGGACCGTTTATCAGTTTGGACCAATGTCAGTTCAGCGCGAGCCGATCTTATTCAAGTGACGTTACTACACAGCGCTAAGAGATCCAGTAAAGAAATCATTTGAATTCTCCACTGAAGTAATAACATCGCTGCGAGATCTAGTGAGAAGCATTCAAATTTCTCTGTTATTAACGGATCAAACAGCGATGACGTGGAAACCAGGAGAAACATTGTAGCATGAATGAACTAGTTATAGGCTTAAAGTCCACAGATCAGCAACATTCACCATGGATTTAATGTCGTAACACTAACTCTAACCATGGACGTTTGGCAGGAATAGTAAAATGCTTTCAAGTACGTCACATCTTTTTCCAGCACTTCAAAACTCAAATATTATTAAATCATATGTTATTTATTTTTTAATGTGATGACCAAAACATTATTTGTTCATCCTTCAAAGATTACCCCATTAATAAAACTAAAAGTTTCAGATGTAGAAAAAAATAATTTCTCTTTTAAGAAATAATAATACATTTAAAAAAAATCAAGGAAATTTTTCTGCCATTTCTTTCTCTTTGCTGTATTGAAAACGTACCGAACCGTGACACCACTGTGTTGTATCGAACCGAACCATGAATTTTGTGAACTGTTACACCCCTACTTATTACAGATGTTGATCTACCTCAAAGTTTGCCTCGATTGTTCTACGTTTACACTTTTATATTGCTCACATTTTGTAACATTTTAAGTTCGAGTTTCTTTAACACTTACTTTATCTTAATATAAGACATAAACAAGATATTTTTGTTTACATATTTTGTTTTTGACTGCTAAAACTAATATAATTTGTTGTTTGCTTTAATAACGTGGATAAAAAAAAACAGTGGTTTAAATTCAAACTTTTCTACTTGTCTTTAAAAAAAAAAAAAAAGGTTATAAAAAATGTCAATAATTATCGATACCGAACGATATGAAACATAATATTGTGATAATTTTTTCATTTTAATATCGCACAACCCTAGTTGACCCTATGTGCACCTTGCAGCCCCAGGTTCCTGTACATGTGGCCTAATTCACGCATCTCTGTGATGGGAGGAGAGCAGGCAGCCACTGTGCTGGCAACCATAACTAAGGATCAAAAAGCCAGGGAAGGAAAAGAGGTAAGAATCAAACAGAGGAAATTTACTTAATTTCATCTTTTATCAATCTTGATACATCTAGGGCTTGTTTTCTTTCTCTTACAGCTTATTTTTTCTTAGAGTTTAAAAAAAAGTTTGATTCTGAGAAACGCATATAGATTATGTATCTCAAGTAAATAATCTGTTTATTTTCCAGTTTACCCCAGAGCAGGAAGCTGCAATGAAAGAGCCAATTATCAAACGCTTTGAGGAGGAGGGAAACCCATATTATTCCAGTGCCAGGTAACTAGATAGACATGTAGATATGTATGTTTGAATTGCCAGGGATGCAAACTTGTCATCTTTCAGCGAAATATTGCGTTTTTAATCCAAAATAGGTATTTTGTGTGATTCGTATGGATACGATGTAGTCACAATGTAAACAAGAGATCCATTGTGCAGTATGTAGTAGGGTAGGGCTGTACAGTTAATCACAATGAAACCACATGTGATTTGGCAAAGGCTGCGATTATTTTATGTGCAGCTTGTCAGTGCAGAACGGCTGATCAGTAGTAAATGCTGCTCGAATGAAGGGAAAAAGAAAGTTCCCTTCATCTAAATGGCATGAGACTTCATGACTTTTCCTACACTCACTATACTTTATTTGATAAATCCAAAAGCAAAGCATGGGAAAAGAACTATAGGCCTATGAGGGAGTGGAAATGGGTTAATGAGCTAAGGAGTGAGCCATCTACTGGTTACAATAGTCATTTTATGTCATTTTCATTTTAAAAGTGTGTTGTCGGCACCGATGGCCTCGTGGTCAGCGTGCCGACATGTAGCGCCGTTGCGCTCGGGTGGCCCGAGTTCGAGTCCCGGCTCGTGGACCTTTCCCGATCCCATCCCCCGTCTCTCTCCCACCTCGCTTCCTGTCAACTCTCTACTGTCCTGTCCCAATAAAAGGCAAAAATCACCAAAAAAAAAACAATAAAAGTGTGTTTGTTTTCCACCAGGTGACAGAAATAGTTAATTAAAGCATGGCAGGTTTTCCATGTTATTTCCATGTGTAGATCTCCTTTAAAGTGAAAATCTAATGTGTCTAAAAATATTATTTAAAAAAAAAATTGTATTGTAAAATTTGTCAAAAATACAAATTTTATGCCACAGAGGGTTAAAGGGGGTGCGTTACAATGGAAATGGGGTTGGACGGGGCGTCACATCTTTGTCACCTTTGATTTTTGCCTTAACTACCGTTAAAAAGTTGATGTTTTTGAAATAAGTTTTTTGGTCACCTTTAAGCAGTTTAATGCATCATTGTTGAATAAAAGTATCTATTTCTTTTTTTTAAACTAAAACAAAAAAAATCTTAACTGGTCCCAAAATTGTAATGGTAGAGTGTGTATCATTGCCAGACAACAAGGGCATTTTTTTTAATTTTTTTTTCTACTACTACTCCCTGTGCCATGTCTATTTTTAACTTTTGTTGCACTTCCTCTAACTATCCAGATTGTGGGATGATGGAATCATTGACCCCGCCGACACTCGCCTTGTCCTGGGCTTGAGTCTGAGTGCTGCTCTCAACGCCCCCACACAGAAAACTCGCTTTGGTGTCTTCAGAATGTAAATCTGGTTTTGTAAAGATTAGACATTTAGATTTAAATAGTTTTCTCTGTCTTCTGGGCAGTACACACTAACTTTATAAACTTGTTTTGTCTTTGTATGTTTGACAACATTAAAATCTGTAAAGCCAATCATTGAGTGTTGTGTCTCGTATTCTCAAAGATTTTCTTGTTGTTTTGTACTCTTGATATGTAGGACAGTACATCACATAATATTGGCTGGTGTAAGAACAGAAAAGTAAGCATATGTTTTGTATGTTTTTTTGGGGGGGGGGTTAAGGTAGAGGCATTAAGTGTGCCTGTATTTGTTTAGTTTTTTTTTTACAATTATCTGGTTTTACAATGACATGGTTCTACATTTTATGGGCAACTTACACTACATAGTTTTTAACTAAAAACTGAACTTTTTGTGAATTGTGGTCATTGATTTACACGACAACGGCATTTTAGGGGCCTGAAAACGCAAACTTTTCAAATCAGGTTTCAAAGTGCACGTGTTTGGAAAAAAATACCGTTACTGTCTGTGAAATCAGTGACGTATAGTTTTTCTTTACAACGTGATCTCGCCATCTACTGGCCTGGCATGTGCATGATACAGCGTTTTTAGTTTTTGCAGCTCCATGTGAACAGGGAACATTTTGACAACATTGTCGACTAACTACGCGAAAAACTTTTCCGTTTTTAGTACATCATTGTCGTGTAAACATACCTTAAGTATACTGTTAATAGTTTAAAGTCAAAGGTATTGTTTATGTAGATTACATCACTGCTATTTAACAAAAACTATTACAAAATCAATCATCATATTTTTTTTTTATTCAGTTTACTTAAATTCAGCGTTCTCTCTGGAAATCACCAAACAGCACTGTGTGAACATCAGTTTCAGTGTAATTTTAGTATTTATATTTATATTATATTTTGATTATGAATTTTTTTGATCTTATGTGCTTTTCTCATTTTGTTAAAATATTTCTAAAAACATAGCTTTATATTTATTACATTTTTTGTTTTAGTAATTTTAGTACTTCAAAATTATTTCAGTTTAGTTGCTAAAGCAACATTGCTATTTTTTATGCAATATATTTTATTTCAATGAACAAAAACGAGTTTTAATAGTTTGTTAACAACACTGTAGGAGACATTAAACAACAGAAATTATGAAAAGGTTTATTTGTTGAAAAAAAATATAGTGATACAGTTTAATTAATTTTAAAACAAGCATTTAAGTTATTTCATGTGAGTTTACAAAAGGACATAACAGATGGAGATCATCTCATGATTGTACACTAACTTTGTGTACAGAGACAAAATGGTCATATCCAGACAATAAGAGGAACCGCAAATGTGTTGTGTTTGATACATTAACCTGGAGAGAAAAGAAAGAAAAAAATCTGAGATCTTGGTTTTGAGTGTCTTACTGTATCTGGAGATTCAAATCTTTGAGATGTAACTCACAGAAATATCATTGGCCTGTAGGCTGCTCTCTGTTTGCTCAAACTCTGAAACAAACAATATTCGCGTGAACGAAACTCAAAAGATTCGAGGAAGGAAAATAAATAACATGTTTTCAGACCTACCTGTGTCTGCAACCGCTTCAAATTTATCAGCATCCTCTGATGTGCCCTTTTCTATTCTCAGCCTTTTAACTGAAATGAAACAGAAATGTGAAGACATTACAATGTGTTATTATTACCATATTAGAGAGATAGCGTTGCATAAGGATGCGTGCGTGTATAAGGTGTAACTGTTATTTACTGTTGTAGCTGTGAATGGAAACAGTGGAAATGTTCATGTTATCTGGAAAGCGGATGATAAACTCTTGCGGAAACATGCCAGTTGAAATCCAGAACGTCTCTGTTTTTCTATAGAAATAAATCAAATGGTTACATCAAAAGTTATTTTTTTACGTGTTGTGGTAACATTAGCTAAGTTAACGTTAGCTGTTTTTTCTTCCAGCAATCTACAGACCCGTCGATAATGTTCTCCGGTGGATGATTCTCATCGCTTGATATAGCCAGCACAACCTGGGCTCCGTATGAACTTAAAGCAGCATCCAGCATTATGAACTTCAGATATTATTTATTTACAGGTAGATATATGTCAGAGGCAGGATTTTCACGTTGAGGCAATCCGAGTTGCCAAGCAACATGTAACGTTAAGCCCGATGTGTCTCTGACTCATTTCCGCGAATCGGTTCATGCGAACAGTTCAAAAGGTTCATGCAAAAGCAAATTCAGCTGTTATATTTTTTCATGACGTATTTTACTTAGTGTTCAACGCATTGTCTGTGACAGTAGCAATATGCATAATGTATCCCAGTTTTAGCCGTGATTCGGATCATAAACAAAGTAATTTAGAAACGTATTTATACTGTAAACAGCCAAATCCGCGGTTCACTCGAGATGGCTGCTCGGTTCATTATCGAACATCGCTAGTGTCGCGTGATTTGAGCGTCATCAGCTGCTGGCATACATCAGTGGCGCACGTTGCACTTGGGAAATATTTTGCTATACGGTTTTATATTTAAAATACTCATGGCAAATGGTGCGGAAGATGTCATATTTTGTCGTGGGACGGGCCATGTGAGTATTGAACCATTTTAAAAGAGAATTTACGATGTAAGATTTAGCTGGACTCGCATGTATTTTAGATTCGTATTCAAATACCCGATTCTTTTGCTCGTTAGTTAGCATTTTGTTGGCTGCACATTTAGTCCAATAGTTCTAGTTTGCGGTTTTTTGCGTTCTTTGACTCTGTGGTTTTGGTCTTACAATCAGTTGGAATAACAACGTCCAACAAAGATGTAACGTTAGCATAAAGCATGCAGAGGAGTTCAGTGGTCCATGATCTCTTTTTTTTCCAGAGTGATGATTCTGACATCTGGGATGATACAGCTTTGATTAAAGCATATGATAAAGCGGTTGCGTCGTTCAAGGTAATGACGCTTCGAAGAGGTGCGACTTTGCAGAGCTGATACAATGCCGTTTACTTTGCTTCTTCAGTAACCCTGCTGTTGTTTTGCTCCCGTTCCTCCTCAACTCACCAGAATGCATTGAAAGGAGAGGACAGTGTGACACCTCACAAAAAAGATGACCCTGGAAAGAAGCGGAAAAACAACAAAAAGAGCAAAAGCAGAAAAAGATGTAACGCAGCACCTGATAAAGAGGTAATCTCGAACAGCGTCAGTACTTGAGTTGATTTGGAGTTCCAAATAACACAGGTGGACTGAAATGTGTTACACAGTGGCAGGTTGGGGACTCCTGTTATTCTGTCTGGTCTGAAGATGGGAACTTGTACACTGCTACTATTTCCTCAATCGATCAGGAGAAGGGCACCTGTGTGGTCTTCTATACTGATTATGGTAATGAGGAGGAGCAGAACCTCAGTGACCTTCTGACAGAGGCATCAGATTTGGATGAAGACGCTCAGAAAACTGCAGATGGATGTGGAGTATGACATTGCTATCAGTTAGACACTGTAGTCGTTTAAGAGATTAATGATGCAGGTGTTTGATCTTCTATTCACTTGCCTAAATGCAGGTCAAGGAGGCTGAGTCTTCGACAGAGGAGAGTGATCGATCTTTTACCCCACAGCAGTCCGGTCATGGGAAGCACAAATCTAAAGGCAGATCTCCCATGGGACCTCCATCGTGGATTCCTGGTTTCCCACCTGGACCCCCACCTGGACCTCACTTCCAAAAGGTGAATGTTAAAAATAGGTCTGTCATGATTGATTAGTCAAGTCACATTTATTTATATAGCGCTTCGTACAATACAGATTGTTTCATAGCAGCTTTACAGTGAAAAACAGGAAAATAATTATTAAATGATGCAAACAGAATCCAGTTTGGCTGTGGAGCAGCTCTAAGAAGACATTAGTAAAAAGTTATTATTCAGTTGAATTCAGATCAGTGTTGATTCAGTTTGGTTCAATAACTGTGGAAAGTTAATCAATTATGGAATGGGTTCAATTAATCTATAAAGCAGCTCTGGGTAAAAAGTGATGTCATCGTCCAGCTCAGTTCAGCTCTAATTCAATAGTGTCAGTGCATTGTGCAGTGCAGAAATGGAGAAAAAAAAACTTTGGGATAAACCAGGCTCAGTCAGGGGGCCAGTTCTCCTCTGGACAGAAGAAAAAAAATTGTGATGCAGCCTGGAATTACAATTGGCATGCTGTGAATTAATCAATCATCTGATCATTTGATCTATTTGAGGTAGCTGCAACAATTGTGCTGTTAAATTTCAATCACATTTTGCCAACCAAATAAGTTAAATTTAAGAACTTAAAGAAATGCCAATGTGTGATATTGTGTTTCTATTTCTGGTTTGGTAGGGAGAAGCAGCTAATCATAATCTGGCAGAGTAAAAAATAAATTATATTAAAAAAATAATAATAAAAAAAAAACACTTAAAACAATGATCAAAGATCTTCCTTCATGCTAAATGAAGGCTTGTGTGTTTAATCAGATTGCATTATATTGTATTATCATATAAATAATTATTGTATAAATATTATTTATTTTCACAGAATAAAGTAAATCATATGGACCTATTTTATTATCACATTTTATACAATTCCAAATGAAAAAAGATGTAATGTATTAGGCTTAAATTGAATTCTTCTCAATTATTTGTATGGCAGTTAATCATCAGTGCAAAATGTATGATTGTGACAGGCCTAATTAAACATCTGTGACTGCCATCTTTCCTTGTTAATATATAATACCTTGTTATATTCAGCATTGCAAAGGGATTCTCAGCTTGCCAGATAAGTAGCTTTTTCACACAAAAGATTAAAGATCCATTCACACCAAGAACAATAACTAAAAAGAACTATATTAGCATCCACACCAACGCACAGTGACGTTCTGTTTAATAGAAGTATGCGCTGCAGTTGTCATCTGACACTTTAAATACTCCAGGGGTCTCATTTATAAAACTGTGCGTAGGAACCTTACTAAAAGTGTACGTGCGCCTGAAAGCCAAAAATGACGTACGCAAAAAAATATTCAGACTTATAAAACCGTTCGTACGCCAGAACCTGCGCAGAATTCACTTTATAAATCCCAGTCAGCGGAAGATTGTGCGCACATGCGTCTCCACCCCGAAATATCCATATATGGAGCTTACAACGCCTAGTTTTACTATGCATATCCTCATCTGCATATCATTTGCATATGATTATTCATCCACGTGATAACGTTTAACGGTACAAGACACATTACATTAATAAAAATCATGTACTTGCCTATCCTTGTCTTGTTTTTGAATACACATCAAAATAGTGTAAAATACATTTCATCTTTTCCACTGGCCGAATTGTATTTTTAATTGATTTATATTTTTAATGGAAACAGATTGGGCATTATTTGCACAAAACTATTTTCTCAGACAATCTTGTATTATCTTGATAAGCAATTATCTCTGTGGTTAAAACATTAAAACACAGCACGCTACAGGAAAAGTGTTCAAAACATCGCATCCACAACAAATATTTCTATTGATTGAATTTGAATAAAAAATGTTGTAATTTCTCAGTAATGATTTCATGTTTAAGTGTTCTCCATTAATTTGAATGGCATATTTAATCTAAATGTTTATATCAGAAGTAAAACATAGTTTAAATCATTATTTTATTTATTTAAACTGTATTTGCGTCAGTTTCACTAAACGGCCCAACGCGCTCGCTGGCGCGGACATTTAAGAAGGGATGGATATTTGCTTCAAGTGACAGGCTTGGTGAGTGAAATTATATTTGTATTATCTTTCTGTATATGTTTAATTTTTGACCAAAAAGACATTTAACTCCAGCTCACCATCGGTGTCGCCAAACTGCTCCATTTCCAAAACGTTCGTACGCATGGGTCAGAGTTTGCGTGCAGGTGCGCAAATTTTCCCGTCAAGTTTGTTTTTATAAATCACAACTTATGCGTCGGAAGTGGCGTACGCCTCTTTCAGGGACTGTTTTGTGCGTACGCGACGGTTATAAATGAGGCCCCAGCTCTTTAAAGTCAGGTTGATTCTGATTGGCTGTCAATGTTTTTGTCATTCATCAGCTGGAAAAAAAAATCGTTCTGAAATTAAAGAGATCCCAACGATATCATTCCTCTGTGTTGTTATCGTTGCAGTGTGGACTTCCCTATGCTCTTATAGAATTAAAATGATTATTAAAACTTTATAGTTCTAGTTATCATCGCAATTATCGTCCTTGGTTTGAATGGGCCTTAAGACTCGGTTCTCTCTGTAGACGGATGGCAGACGATCAGAAGGTCCTGGACATTTCTTCCCTGGATGGCCTCCCATGATTCCACCCGGTCCCCCGGTAAGAAGCATCTGGAGACCTTTCAGATCTATTAACTTTTTCTTTCATGAAAAGTGATCTAGTAAAAAATTGACAGCTTTTGATGGGGCAAATTAACTTTTTATTTAATTTTTTTGTTGGTCCAGATGATCCCACCGCCTCCACCAATGAGTCCAGACTCTCTAGAGGATGACGAGGCTTTGGGCAGTATGCTTATTTCCTGGTACATGAGCGGCTATCACACTGGATACTATTTGGTACAGTTATTCTTCTTGCTGTTCACAAACATCTTTTTGTGCATCTGGTTGTTTTTTATTATGAGAAAAATCTCTCTCAAACGTTTTTATCTCTTACACAGGGTTTAAAACAAGGTAGAGAGATGGCAGCATCTAAGAAGTCACAACGGAAATGAAGAGACAGCGGTTAGTTTTTCAGCCCTATAATTTCACAGATTGTTGCTAAAATTTGACCTTTCACAAATTACTTTAATTTGACTTATGGTGGAATTGGGTTGGGTAAATATACTACGGTGTGTAAATAATAAACCCAATATGTTAACATTTAAGTGTTTCTGGATTTTATGAATTTGACTGAATTATTACTTTTTTCACCATATAGAGCGACATATGAACCTGATGCTGCAGCAGATTTGATTCACTTTTCATTTTTTGTATTCTTTGTAAATAAATAAATGAATTAAAAGTAATTGTGTTCTTTTCTAAAGTGTGTTTAATAAAATAATATTTAATTCAGATTTCATTAAAGGGATAGTTCACCCAAAAATCATTTACTCACTTTCATGTTGTTCCAAACCTGTATGATTTTTGTTTTCTTCTGTTGATGCACAAAAGAAGATATTTTCATTTTGCAGTGATGTTAAAGTGAACCATCCCTTTAACATCTTTTTGCTGAATGTCACTGATGTGGCTGATGTGGCTCACCTCCAATATGTAAAATCATTTCATTACATAATTCTCAAATTCAAGGACATAAGAACTTGTCTTTATTATTTCAACCAGCCCATTTAAATTGTAATTGTAAATGTGACAACTTGTAATGTTTAATGTGGTTGTTCTCAACCCTGGGGCTTTAGATGACTTAAAATGAACCGAAAACAAGTATTATATTAAATGCAACTAAAAATCAAGCTATTTATTATTTTAATGTTAAAAAAGGAACCAGGGTTCCCACTGTATATATGAAGTTGCATAATTTTAAAAGTGTGATTTCTAAACTTGGTAAAGTCATGTATTTTAATAACATCGTAAGCCTCTGTAAGACACTCAAGACTCACACATACATTTTACTATCAAGAGAAAACTCCCCAAATTGCTCTTGTCAGAATTCACTGTTCATTAAACTTATTTTACTGGATGGTAATACTTCTACCCCTTTGAGGTACTTGTTTTATTTGGTTTATACTTTAGAAAAGGTTTTAACCAAGTAAAAAGAAGCTGGCATGTCATTAAAAGGGAATGAAAGAAAACTGTTTTTGACACTTTTTATAATGCATATACAACATTGGGGGTCCATGGAGTTGTCTAATGTAAGTTGACATCTCTCTTGTTTAACAAAGCCTTCCTTTTCATCAAATATCTGCAATGGACCTTAGTTTGTGGTGGTTTATTTTCTGTGAAATCCATTCTAGAAGACTGATGTCCTCATCATCTGGCTGTATAGGCCTCAGGTTGCATCGGATCCAAAGCTGGAGCCGGTGCCATCTCTGTTAACCTTGGTATTAGAATTCCAAGACATAAACAGGAAAGCAAATGCAAAAAGATTAGCGTAGCAGCTGTTCATATTACTTTCAAGATTATCTTGGGAATTTGTGGCAATTCCGGCAAACTAACGTATTTGATTTACTGAATTTGGTCTTTATCCTCTTAAGTAGAGGTCTCTGATTGATATGTATTTGTGACAGTGAAGTAGGAAGTGCATGTCTGTCTCAATCTGTCCTCTCCTGTCCTACAGTGAACACACACCCTTTGCTCTCTGGGTACCCAGCTCTTTCTGTGTCTGCCGGTCTCAGTGGCTAGACTGTGCTCACTGAGCCGCTTGGTCAGGATCCGTCTCTGCTTTGTGTCTCTGACTCTCTGAAGATATTCGTCTAATCCATAATTTGATTTTAGAGTTCGATAGAATTGTAATTTACTTTGTGGATACAGCCCTGCCGCACTCCTCTCTTCTGGGTGAAGAATTCTGTATCTTTGTTGCCAATTCATAAAGCACATTTGTTGTTTGCATTGATTTATAATATCATAAACTTTAACCCCTACACTACTTTGTGAAGGTTGGTAATATAATCCGTTGTGCCAAACACAAATGAGTCCAGTTAAATGAACAATATAAGCATACAAATATTTTTTATCCGTTTTTGGTCTGTTTTACGTGTATATTGATAAGGGTGTAAATGTGGTCAGTAGTTCTGTGATTTGGAAGGAAGCTAATCTGACTCAGCCTCAGGACTTTTTGTCCGTTAATAACAGGTCAGGAAAGTAGGAAAATAAATAATAGAATTAGTTTTAACGGATTCAGTTTAGATGCAGTTTTGTCACAGGACTTTTAATCATTTTTATTTGAGATTTGATACTTATGATTTTAAACAGGAAATTGAGGATTTGAAAAATGAATGTAAGATAAACGGAGAGAATGATTGTGTCGCTTTTGACGTGGGGGATGTGATAACAGTTTTTTAAACAGTGTAAAATCAGGAAGGCACCTTAAAGATGAATGTACAGATATTAGATGACTTTAGACCTGTGGCGCTTACATCCTCAGTAATGAAATGTTTTGAAAAATTAGTTTAGAGAGAAATTATGCAAAGTACTTAGAGATCTCTAGATCCTCTTCAATTTGCGTACAGGGCTAAACGAAGTGTAGATGATGCAGTAGCAACTCTCTTACATTAGTACTTCAGCATTTAGATAAGCTGAAAACATTGGTTAAATTACTTTTTATTTATTTTTCATCTGCTTTCAACACCATTCAGCCACATATTTTAGTTGAGAAACTCATTAAAGAATTTGGGTTGGATTTTAATCTTGTAGGATGGATTTTAGATTTCCAGAGAACACTGAGTTAAAGTAAATGACTTTTTTTTTGATGGCTGGTATCATCTACTGGGTCACCTCAAGGATGTGTCCTCTCTCCTTTATTATTTATCTTGTACACGATTAAGAGTAGTTTCAGTAATAGACATATCATAACATTTACTGATGATTCTGTAATTGTTAGCCTATTGAGTGAGGAGGATTCCATGCATGGTCCTGTGGTTGATGATTAAATTGTCTGGTGTCAGAATGCTTTTTTTAAACTTAAAGTTCTGAAAACTAAGGAGATGACTATTGACTTTAGCTCGAGGAGGACATATATTCAAGATAAGCAAAGTGTTAATGGAGTGGGTATTCAGAGTGTTGAACAAGTATTTGGGTACTGTCTTAGATAACAAATTGACCTTTTCTCGAAATACTGATGCTTTGTGTAAGAGGGGGCAGCAAAGATTGCATTGTCTGCGGAAACTAAGGTAATTTAATGTGGATAAAACATTGATGTGTATGTTCTACAGATCCTATATTGAGTCGCTGTTATCCTTTTCATTGCTGTGCTGGTTTAATTCTCTGAATGTGAAAAATAAGAATTGTATTGAGAGGATTGTAAATCAGGGAAATAAAATAACGGGGAGGAAGCAGATGACTATGGCCCAGCTATATCATAGACAGGTTTTGGGTAAAGCCCAGAGCTTATTGTTAGATGATTCCCACCCTATGCATTATGAGTACCTCCTCCCTTCTGGCAGTCGGTACAGAACTCCGTTTTGTAAAGCGGTTTAAAAATTCATTTATCCCCTCAGCTGTAAAGTTTTTAAACCTAAGGTAAATTCTTTTTTAGGATGAAAAGTGTGTAGTTTGTAGTGTGTGTGTGTGTGTGTGTGTGTGTGTGTGCGCGCGTTTGGTTTATATTACATTGTGGGAACCAAATGTCCCCACAAGGATAGTAAAACCTGAGATCACCTCCATTGGGGGGACCAGCCAGTGGTCCCCACGAGGGAAATGGGTTAATAAACATACTAAATGATATTTTTTTGAAAATGTAAAAATGCAGAAAGTTGTGTGTGATGGGTAGGTTTAGGGGTAGGGTTAGTGTAAGGGGACAGAATATACAGTTTGTACAGTATAAAAAGTATATGGAGAGTCCCCACAAAGATAGCGAACCAGATGTGTGTGTGTGTGTGTGTGTGTGTGTGTGTGTGTGTGTGTGTGTGTGTGTGTGTGTGTGTGTGTGTGTGTGTGTGTGTGTGTGTGTGTGTGTGTGTGTGTGTGTGTGTGTGTGTGTGTGTGTGTGTGAGAGAGTGTGTGTGTGTGTGTGTGTGTGTGTGTGTGTGTGTGTGTGTGTGTGTGTGTGTGTGTGTGTGTGTGTGTGTGTGACTTTGTCTTATGTGTATGCTTGTATGCTGCAACCAAATTGCCTTTGGGAAATGAATAAAGATTAACTGAACAATGATGGAGACAAGGCAGCGGCATAGGAAACCAGAGGCTTGACAGTGTGATGAGACTTGATGTAGTCTGATGTAGAGAAAAGCAAAATCCATAAATTCTACAAAAAAATGACAGGATCTAAAAACAAAAGAATCAAAACTGCAAACCTGCAGAGAAAAATAAGAACTAAAAATCTAGAGAGAAACAAAAAGGCTTGAGAGAACTGGAGCAAAGACTGGAACTTGTCTTAGGGGAAAAAAAGGAGGACTACAAGGACTAAACAAGGGGGTGTGGTAACGGGAAACAAGGAGGCGGAACAAGAAGAGCACATGGCAAACACAAACAAAGACAAAGCCATGTGCTGACACACAACACAAACATAGAGACATGAAACAAAGACAACACAGACAAGGCTGCCAGGGCAGAAACCTGACAGCAATGATATTTTCCAAATGTAATAAAAGAAATGTGTTTGGCCAGATCCTCCCTGTACCACACCAGAATTCCTCCCGAGTCTCGTCCACGATGGGCTGTACCTAATTTAACTAAGGGCACTATTTTTCAGAAATTCTGGGTCTGTGCTTTTGGAACCAAATGTTGAATTGAAGAATGAAGACCCTGAATATTCCAACAACTTATTTGAAATGAACGCATTAATACTGTATATTTTTAAAAATAAACCTATTTGGTAACACAGAGAGAAAATAACATGTGAAGCATGAGAAATGTACATGTGAAAATGTACATGGCAAACAATTTACATGAGTATATTTTTGTAGAGCACTGTGTTTGTGAATGTTGTTCTTCTCTCTCTCTCTCTCTCTCTCTCTCTCTGTAAATGGTTCTTTACATTATGCTCACTCTAAATCAGGAGAAACAGCTGTTCACCAATAACTCGCAGAACCTCTGTTTTCTTGTTCTGTTCCTCCTCTCTTTCTGGTGCCACATCCACTTTCTCACCAAGGTCTTCACTTTTTTTTGTCCTTTCTTCCTATTCTCACCCTTTTTTTTATTTCCTTTTGGTCTTGTGGTGGATATTTCCCCTACGCACCTGACTTAAGTTTACCTGGGGCGTCTCCAGTCAACACTTTCAAAAAATTATACTCAGGTGAATTCACCTCTGACCGCGTTGGTTGATGCCTAAGAGTAACTATTCTGACCGCATAAAATGCCTAAGAATTATAGTTACCTGACCACAATCTAACCCCACCTAAGAGTCTCACACTGAGTCGGACGGTGTCTCGTTCCTTTTTGAACACTATCACTTGGGAATAAGGTCTCTAGTGTTCAACTACCTGCTGCGCAGCAATAACTAAACAGACTCCAGACAATGCCTTCGAATATGCTTTGATCACGGCCGGAGGATCTCAGACAAATTTCAGAGAGAATCCCCCCAGCAAAAAGAATACAACAGTTTTTATAGAAAAAGGCACATAGCAAAGATACATTACATAATTTCCCTACAATTTGATTTGTTCATCATATGCAAATCGTTCTGTTACTAGGTAGAAGCAAACTCTGTTTTCTTGATTGCTTGTTTATAAAGTCACGAGTTTATAAACCTAGACATCTGTCTAGTTTAATTTCCCCTTTTGTTATATTCGGACATGAATCACACGCACACTGAGTGTTTTTGACCAAAGAGTTTTTAAACATTTAGGATTCAAAAGCATATGAATGTCATTTGTTATGATTAATTCAAAAAAATCCATCACAGTCTCCATTTGTTTTTTCACTGAATAAGTTTCTCTTGCAAAGTTTTACCAGAATAATTTTCAAAGTGTACTGGTTCTCTTTTTTTCTTTTCAATCTCGTTCTACCTCATCCATGTCACAACAGTATATAGAATATTCATAACCTTTTGTTTCGTTTTGCTAGGTTACTCTTGCTATCGGTGTGTGCCTTTGAAACATAACATGGTGTGTCTGGAAAGAATTGACAGAGACAATTCAATGTTTGACTATTAAATGTGTTTATTATTAATTGATTAGTTTCATTGACAGTATAATTTGATTGACCTTTCTTACTAATGTCATCAGACAACCCCCCATCCCCCCCCCCCCCCCCCCAAACACACACACACACACACACACACACATACACATTTTAGCAGTAATGAAGAAGCATTCTATTTCACCATAAATTATTTATAAAAGATTATTAATACAAAAGAGTATAAATTATTGAATGCTGTTGACTGAAGAAAAAGTCACAGAGCACATTAGCCTGGATACCAGCCGAACTTAGCCTCGCCCACAACATTTGAGTTCGGGAAGTTCGGTCTGGAAACACGCCCTATAATCACAGTTGATCACAGCCCAATGGAGCAGTATCAGACTCATATTCTGACTAGAATCTGAGTATGACGAAGTCAGGCTAACAGCACATAGAAGACATTAGAAAAAAATCTGAAGCATCGCTCAGAAACAAATATAAACAAAAGAAATGTGCTCAATAAACTAAAGCCATACAATTTCCTCTTAAAATAGAGCATTTTAAATCACATCACATCCCCCCTACTATAAGGATACATGAGTAATCAATCCTGTTTGATGTAAATAAAAGAAAAAAAAATATTTACATCAGTTTTAAAGAACATAAATAGTGGAAAAACAATAGAATCGCATTAGTTAAATTTGGTTCCCAGTATCCCAGCTTGTGGAAAAACTGTGAATTAACTTTATATGATGCAGCAGATCTCTGTTATTAGGCTCCAAAAATGTCTTCATGGTATCTCTTCTCCACCTGCCAACAAAAAGATCATGATGCGTGAGTTCACTGGTTACATAGCAGTTCATACAAGGACATGAGGATTGAAACAGTGAATCACACCTTCAACCTCTCTAGAAATTCTCCAGCTTCTGTGATGGTCATGCCTGTTTTATTCGCCAAGATATCTTGCAGAGTGCTAGCAACATCACGGGCCATGTTCATGCCACCACAGACATACAGATGACCTGCATTCTTGTGTAGAACCTCCAAGGCCTTTTCAGATAGCTGCTCCTTCAAGACATCCTGCACATACATCTGTTCCAAACAACACAAGCTTGGTTACAGACAGAAGACACAAACTGATACCAGTGTAAGCGCATCTGATGAACAGCGAGAACAGACTGAGAGAACCTTAATTATTTTGAGTATAGTACAGGATGAACAGAACTTTAGAGATGTACCTTTGGTTTACCAGGTTGGCGAGAATAAGCTGTATTGATCTTGTCCAGAATGCCATCAAGTCTCAACTTCAGAGTTTCTACTTTATACAGATGGTCTGTTTGTGAATCACGACATCCAAATAGCAGTGTCATTGGAGTCATTTGCAGACCTAAAAATTTGTCAATTAAAAAAGGCAATTCATTTAGGGTTAAAACTTTGAGGATTTAAAATACAAATAACTACAGACAGTTTTATTTGAACTTAAATACACCTACACAACAGTACTGTTTAAAAGTTTGGGGTCAGTAAGAAATCTAATGCTCACCAAGGCTGTATTTATTCAATCAAAAATACAGTAAAAACAGTAATATTGTATAATGATATTACAATTTAAAATGATTGTTTTCTCTTTTAATATATCGTTGAAAGGTAATTTATTGCCGTGATGGCAGAGCTGCATTTTCAGCATCATGACTCCAGTGTCTTCAGTTTCACATGATCCTTCATAAATCATTCTAATATGATGATTTGCTGCTCAAGAAACATTTATTATTATCAATTTTGAAAACAGTTATGATGCTTGTTAGTTTTATGGAAACGTGATATTTATAAATGTGGGGAATTTTTTTTTTTCTTCTGATCTATACTAGATCTAAGACTTTCACTTCTGATCTAAACTGAATAAAAGGTTGTTTTTTTTTGTTTTTTGTTTTAATCTTACTGACACCAAACCTTTGAACAAATAACTGGTCAAATAAAATGCTGGATATTGTGATAACTGGTTTGGATCGATAGAGCCTCTATGTCTTAAGGCAAGAGTCATAAAATGCTTTTGTGTCTAAACTTCATGACCTTAAATTCAGAGCTCACATGTATTACCTGTCTTTTTCATGTCGTGAATGCGCTGTTGCCAGAAGCTGCGGAAAGGAGCAATACCACTGCCAGCCCCTATCAGAATAACTGGAGTGATGGGGTCTTCTGGGAGGTGGAACCCACCTGAGCTGAAATAATGAGCAGTAAACAAGTCAAGTTTTCTATGTTATTAAGATATTGAGAACAGAATGTTAAAATGCTTTTATAAGTATTTAAATGAGATATTCATATTCAGCATTTAACTATCTATCATCAGTACCGGTGAACGAAGCAGGGAACTGTGTATCCTCGTTTGATGGTGTTAAGCCATGTGCTGCAGGTGCCATAATGCATTGGGCCTTCTCCATCTACGATACAACAGAACACAACGTTATCTTTACATCTCACATGGTGTTTGATTATAAAAGAATTATCCAATGTCTTTGTTTTGTATGTTTTCTACATGTTTAGTATCATACCCTGGGTATGGTACTCCACCACAGACACTGTGAGGTGCAGCTCGTCTGGATGACGGTCCAATGAGGAGCTGACAGAGTACAGGCGGGGCTTGAGCAGAGGAAGCTGGCTGAGAAGGAAGGCGGTAGGGACTTTTAGAGAAGGAAATTCTACAAGCACCTCCAAGAAGGTGGGCCTGTAGAAATCTTTCCATGTAGAATATTCCTGGAAATCCTATGGAGAAATGGTAGAATGCTGTAAATGCATCTATTGGTAATATGTGTAATTTAGAATAAAATCAAACAATTGTCCCATTTAAATTCTTATAAAGAAAGAATGTAACGCAATTACCGATGCAAGTGCCTCAAGTCGTTTGCGATCCTCCTCCTGACCAGCCACTGAAGAGAGTTTGCGCAGGAGGCTTTGTGAAGGTGGAGTTGTGACATCAAGGAAGTATGTAAGAGCCTGGACTAGAGTGCAAGCAGGGATACACTCATCTTTCTGCCATCTCATTTCCACTGAAAGACAACACAGGACAGAGTCATAAAAATAAGCTTGGATTTTGTGCCCCATCTCAAATTTACTTAGTTTATTATTACAGCCATTAGTGATTGTTACCAGGGCTAGAGTCAGAGAGGGACTCCAGGTGAAGGCTCTGGTTAATAGGAGGGGCATCTGGGAGATGCTTCACAATACCATCCACCAACTCTGCAGAATTCTCTGGAAAAATCCCCACATGATCTCCAGGGGCAAAGTTCAAGACCTCTGTGTTTCCATCCGTCTTCAGCTCAACCAGGATAGTAGAACGACTGAAAATAGAATATAAGTTGAAAAACAGCACTGTCAAATGTGTAAAAGCATTTGTTCTTCCAGAACAAATTCTTCCAGAGAATGTTTATTCGAAAATGTCTGGTCTTTAATAATGTTCTCAAAACATTAACATAAAACATAATTTATACATTTCTCATTGAAATTTTTCTAAAACATTTTAGTTGGATGTTCATCTTACATTTTTTTAAATGTTCCTAGTTTTAGAATGTTCAGGAAATATTCAAAAGTAACATTCCCATAATAATTGCAAAAACGTTCTTAGAACATATTTTTGTTAGCTGGGAGTTAGGTAATGAAATTGTGGATTCAAACCTTGACTGAGCGCTCTGCAGTTTCTGCCTTCTTTTCAGTGTCATAGGAAACACAGTTTTAGAGTGAAGAGCAGACAGTGCTGTAGAAACAGAAGATTCATATGTGTAAATACTGTATAATTGGAAAAATGTACTTAAATTACATAACTGTATTATGGAAATACACTTTTTTTGTCAGTGTTTTGATAAGTAGAGGTAGCGGTTTACCTGTAATTTGGTCCAGGACACAACTGTCATGCTGAACTCTGTATCTCTGTGGGTCCCAGACATCCAACTGTTGCTCAACACCCTTCAGCTGTTTTTTAATGTTAAACTCCTCACACGCATCCTTAAAAAAAGAGAAATGCCATTAATTTGTTGTTCATTGCTGTATTAGTATAAGATTTTTTTGAATCATTGAATCATCCAAGCACAGAGGGAATAATAGAAACCTCACCAACCTTAAAAGCAGTGCTAGCCCAGGCAGAGAAGGCCTCGTCCTGCCCATTAAGTTCATCTCCCTCCCCTGTGGCAGTCAGACGCTTGGCCCCCAGCCCAGCAAGCTTGTCATCCACAGCATGGGCAAAAGCACAGAATTGTGGGTACACACGTGAGCCAAGGCCAAACACACTGTACCTGTATTGAGAAGAGGATATCAGGGCTCCTGTTTACAAGAGCATATTGACAGGTGATAAAAGTGAAAATCTTAGCATTGCTAGGCTACAAACCTGACATTGTTTTTCAGGTTTTGCAAGCTGAAAAGCTGCTTCCTGAAGCTCTGAGGGACAGAAAATATTAATGTCAAAATCAAATTTTGAATTAATATGGAAATTACCATATTTTTTACACTACTGTTCAAAAGTAATTTATGAAAAATAAAATCTTTGACTCAGGATGCTTTAAATTGATTAAAAGTGACAGTGAAGACGTAACGTTACAAAAGATTCAAAGTCAAATAAATGCAGTTCTTTTGAATCAAATATCAGATCAAATAATGTATCACAGTTCCACAAAAAATATTAAGCAGCAGAACTGTTTTCAACACTGATAATAATAAGAAATGTTTGTTCAGCAGCAAATCAACATATTCAGCAAATCACAAAGATTTCTAGAGTAATAGCTGCTGAATATCACATTTTAATATATATTCACAAAATTATGCCCATACCACTCCATTTCCCGGACTTTCCCCATTGCCAAAAGTACTGGTGACCACCATCAGAAGGCTCTCTGTCTCAAGCTCACTGAAATCATAGTCCTCCATGCATACCAGCTGTATTAGAAAACAAGAGTTAATATTAGTTTTGGATCACATTTTTGTTGTTTGTTCATATACTGCACTGTTAATAATACAACGTTTGAAAGCATTTTTCAAAGACAGCATTTCTTACCCTGGTGTCGAAGGCACAGTTGAGCATGGTTTTCAGTTTTTTGGCAAAGGTCAGTGACTTCCCTGTTTCAGTGGCATAGAGAACAGTGCAGCGCACTCTTTTGGCCATGACTGTATTGATGAGCATTTGAGAAAAAAACACTGCTCTAAGAAGAAAGAACACAAATATTTTGATGTAAATGGCGTTGGTCGTTGGCATAAATGAAGTACAGTGTTGTTTTGTTTGGAGAAGCTGCTGGTCTGTTAGTACCTTATCAGTCCTTTGAAGCTGACCTTACATCTCCGAAGTCCTTTCTTCTCATCTTTCCACTTGTGTGTTAGCCATGCATCAGTCTTCAAAAAACACAAAAACAGCACATTTACACACTGCTAATGTCAAAGTTTTCTTTAGAAACACTGCTGTTCCTTCAGAAATCATTCTAATATGCTGATTTGGTGCTCAAGAAACATTTCTTATTTTTATCAATGTTGAAAACAGTTGTGCTCGTTAATACATCACATCTCTAGTGGGGTCTAAAATGTTCCACCCCTTCTAAAAATATGATAAAATATGATTTTTAATCAGAAAGTTTGATACCTGATAATAGAAAAAGGGAGAAAGGATGTAGTTGAGCATCTCCTGATGGTACACAGGGGTGAGAGAGCCAGACATGGGTGGGACCAGCCACACCCAATCAGCTGGACAGCCTCCACGCACACGAACTTCTGTCTCCATGTGCTGCATGAAGGACTCGCTTGCTGTATGGTGGTCCGTGATGGTGACCTTATTTTTCTGCACAGCAATATAGCAACATAAAGTCCAATAAATATCTAAATGGCTTTTTCTTCTTTCCTAACTCTGTTTTTAATATGTATCATTTCAGATACAATAACAGTGAGATAATCTTAAATCAATTTGCATATCAATATTTCAACAGTACAAAAGTGGAAGGACACTTTACCTGGTAACTATGAATTACTGCAACATTAATAGCCACGAGTGCCTGGTCTTTCCACAGTGAAGACAGCTTGCGTGTCTCTAAGCCCATTAGCTGTCCAACGCGCTACAGGACATAAAGCAGTAAAAGCAAAACATAAATATCAAAATTATCAAGGTGTGCTTAGCTACCACCATGAGATAGTGAGGACAAACTACCTCCAAAACGTTGTAGCGCTGGCTGTCACAGAAGTCCCTCACTCCAATCTCTGTGCCCATGTACCAGCCGTTGAAAGGACATGCTGTGAATTCCAGACCACCGATTTCCATTAGCATGTTGGCTACTGCAGGAATTGCATACCACTTGAGGTTTAGATCTTTGAACCATTCATACCTGGACAAAGGCAAGCACAACACCATTTAATCAGAGAATAAGCTGTGAAGACACTTTTCTCAAACTATAATTCTTCAATTTTTCAAAATTAGAAATCAAATATCTCCCCCTTTTCTCTGAAATGACCCAAATGACTTACTCTGGGTGCTCTATTGGGACCTCCAGAATCAGTTCTGAAGGAATATCAAAAAGTTCAGGATCCTCTCCATTCGCCTGCAGGACTAGTGGCAGCACATCAAAGTGACCATACTTTGGTTTCCATCCAAGCTGCATACACACCTATAAAGAGTGCACAATTTCCAGCAGTTATCATGTGATTATTTCTTAACAGAGGCAAATGGTTGGCAAATGCCATTTAAAAAAAAGATAAGATATCATATAAACCAGAGGACATATATTTGTCCTCCTCAGAGCTTCTATTTTAATTACCTGTGCAAACTCCACACCTGCTGGGTCTCCGATCACACTGCCATCTTCCATCTGATATCCTGCATACTTTATAAGCTGACCGTTCCAAACACGGAAATCATGATCTCCATCAGTTCTTTGAGGAAACACAGTGATGACAGACCTGCCAAATCCAAAGGATAAGAGGAGTTCCTCAGTTAATCAAAGTCAGAGTTTAAATCAAAATCCAGTTTCTTCACACACTGTCAAAAGTGTTTTCACATTATCTGACCTTTTAAAATTACGTTAACTGGTGTAATAAAATATAGTCGTACATATAAGCTGATTCAGTTCGATAAAAGCAACATAGATGTTCCCACATTAAGTGCATTTTTAGATTGACAAAACATTTTATTTGACAAGTCGAATTCATTGTACATATTATGATGTGTTATTATGGAAATATCATCTCCAGAACACCGCCACCCTCAGAATATGTTGTGAAGCATGGCCACGATTTCATTAGAGAACGAATTTATCTAGCCCTTTCGCTTCAAATCAATGACGCTCGTTGATCTGAAGCGAAAGGGCTAGATAAATTCGTTCGTTCTCTTCAGCAAGTCAGCAAGTCATAATTTCGACTAAGTTATGTTATAACTTCTACTTTTAAAGTCATAATTCCGATAATTTTCGATAATTTTTTATCTCATAATTACGACTTAAGGGTGTCATAATTTTTTTTTTTTTTTTTTTTAATGCTCAATTTGTTTTCTTCTGATGTGGCGGGAATGGGCTTCCATACATTTGACCATCAACTGACATCAGAGAACTTAATTTTATTATTATTATTTACTTAATTTTA
This sequence comes from Abramis brama, assembly GCF_963993115.1. NCBI lineage: Eukaryota > Metazoa > Chordata > Actinopteri > Cypriniformes > Leuciscidae > Abramis > Abramis brama. The sequence goes on along the minus strand of NC_139967.1, from coordinate 27,799,982 downwards.
TTATGAGCTAACTTATTAACTTAAAATCTCAGGTGGTACTTCAAGTAGGCTAAATATTAGGTCAGAGAGGTTCAGCTCATGAAAAAGTTGGTGAATCCCTGCATTGCATGTAGCCTGTGACGCGAATGCGTTTTAATGTGTGTGAAAGACAAAAGCATTCCAAAGACAGTACATGGTGCAATGTAGTATGTTGAATGAAATGACTCACTGAGTGATAATTCAAATAATAATTAATGTGTTCGTCAGGAGTCATTAGATATGCAATGTTGCAATGTTGAGAAAACACTTCTGAAAAATGAAATGATTTCTGTAACTCCAGTGATCAAATGCTGTGTGGGTCTCAGTTTTCAGCAGGCACATTAATGGCTAGTCTGTGTGTGCAATTCTTGGAAGACTTTCTGAATGTATATAAGGCTTGAATGTAAAAGTAGGCTTTTTTAGAAAGGAAAATTTGAAAGATAAAAAGTAATAGGGAGAATCAGTAAATTATAAATAATTTACAGCCATTGAGAGAATAACATGTAATTGTGTAATCAATAAAAACGTAACTGCAGTCTGATTATTAAAGTAATATAATCTAGTAATTAATATTAATCTAGTAATATAATATTCTAAACACATAAAAAATTGGTTTGCAAAAATGTATTTATTTCTTTTCTTTTCTTTGGTCCATTGTAATATTGCATTGTAATATTTCTGCCTTGGTAAATCTGATGATAATGCCCTTCTTGCAATAAATACAATCAACTCACCTCAAGTTTCCTCCATTGGTGGCATGCTTAAGATGAGTACACAAGGCATGAAACATGTCCTCGGCGGTCTTACACTCACGCGCATCGAAAAGCTGCAGAAGAGATGTAGGCTATATTAGTATAAATGCACAACATGGCTTTGGAAGTGCTAGCTATGATCTATGTTAAAAAAAAACTCCAACCTGTAAATTAGTCCACTGGATCCTGCCAATGCACCTCGGCGCATTTCTCCACGCCTGTTTGGCCCCAAAAGCGAGTTCATCTGTAGTGAGTGAGTAGGACCCGGTCAGGGTGATCTCCAGTGTGACCGTTTCAATCCGAGCCTGGTGCTCCGTTGGATTGGGGCTGCACAAAAGGTAAGAATGGGTTATTCACTTTGTAAAGTAAACTGACTTTTACATTTCCATTTGTCCTGTTTGTCAAGTTGAAAGAAATATCATTTTTACTATTTTCAGTAACCTAATAAAAAAAAGTATTCGACTTTGTCAGGTTCCTGAAATCTCACACCTCTCACATAAGGAAAGACTCTCGGAGTAAAAATGAAAGTAAGACACTTGACAGGATCTCCACCTCTCCAACCAATCACATCTCAATACACATACGTGATTAGGGGACTAGCCTATCAGGAGTGTTTAGCAATTTCAGGCTGGTTGCATGAAGAGAGGGTCCTCCTACTTACAGTATGGTATAAATTGAGTGTTGAATTTTAAGGATGGCCTTAAAATTGCCTTTTTATTATAAAAAGGAATTTTAATAATAAAAATTCATATTATTCATGAATGTATTAGAATACTTGTCTGTAATGCTTAAATTAAAAGTTAAATAATATTTTTTTATTAAAGAATACATTGCTCCTACATTTTGAATGATGTGTAGTACTGGTTGATGAAATCCACTGCCTGTGTGAGGATGTCATCTGAGGAAGGTGTGATTTTGGAATGACCGCGTATCAGAGATTTGGGATTCATTATGGAGCCCTCACAAGTTTTTGAATTGCAGGGCGTATTCTGGAATAAGATATAAGAATAAGAATAAGTAATTGTTCAAGCTATAAAAGAAAACGTATTTATACGTAAAAAAAATATTATTATTTTTTTTTTAAATTAAAAAAAATATTAAAACCTCATTCACATTTAGATTTTTAACTTCTGAATAAAATCTACATAATTCTTATCATGTTAAGCTTAACAAAATTGTTGAAAAAAAATCATCAATCCTTCATTACCACACCACAAATCTGCAGTAAACATGAAGTTATTTTCATTACAATTTAAAGATACCTTAGTTGCTCTGTGATGCAGTTTATCTTGGTGGGTCGAGCCATCCTTATAGTTTCGCAAATTAACAGCGAAAGGACATCGAACTGCGCGATCGACTGATAACCCCTAGTGAGAAAAATTAATATATTATTTAAACAGAAGACACAATAAATATTTTGAGAAATATGAGATGTGTTACTAACCTTAGACTGCACAGTCGGATCGTCTTTTACAATGGTTGTGGTGTAGGCTTGTTTTCCCATCCTGCTGAAAATTTTATTGCAACCAAATCTTAATAATGTATAATTTTCAGTTACAGTGTTGCTATAACCTGACATCGAAAATGATGCAGAATAATTACGATAAAGAGCAAAAACATGGCGAATGCAAGTTAATGAAAGTTTTCATTAAATGAATGAAAGAAAGAAACACAAATGGAGTATTTACCTTGTTCAAGTGTGATGTTTATGTCTCAGTACCTAAACAGCAGTAGTAATCTGTTTCACATTCTGGTCCTCTGTTTTAACATCCTATTATATAGTCCAGTTAAGGATGCCACACGGGGCGGATTCTTGCCTCCCATAACTGTAAAGGGTGTGAGTTGTCGTAAGCAAAAGGGAAGGACCACAAAAAAAAAGATAAAAACTTCCTTGATGGAAAGCAAGATTAATTAAAATTGCTTTCCTTTTTCCTCAGTAATATAAGTAGTACATGATCATTTGGCATAACCAAGTTGCTTAATTGTACCTCTCCACTTTAAAACTCCAAAAATGGAAGACTATGTAAAAAACAACAATAACAATCTAGAACACTTGAACCATATGATTTGATTTCCAGCATTGCAGGCAACAGAAAACCTTTTGCTGGAAAATAAACATATTAGACATTAATTAGATTAGAAACAGGCAGACATTAACATATTATGATGTGACTATGATAATTGCAGGACAATGTGGAATAACAGAAATGTATGTTCTATGTAGTTATGTAATGTGTAGTATGTTGCATTTTTCATCAGCTTCGCAGTGCCATTTCCAGTTTTTTTTAAAGATGGCCAATGATACTTGTGTAACAGTTTGCTCATCAGCTTGGTTATGTCCACAGACTGATAGACAAGAATTCGTTAAATAAACATGTACATTCCAGCTGGGTCGATGACAGATGACAGATGACAGATTACCGTAAATGACATTTCCTCATTTTGCAGTTTTTTGAATTTGAGTTACATAATTTTTCCATGCTCAAAAAAAGCAGACAATGCCATCTGATGAGCTCAACATTAAACAATGCATCTCACCATTGATCTAGATTTCCATCATACCAGACAAAGGTGTGTTTTCTCAAGATACACAAATGGGCATATATTACCTTAAACAAAAGCTTTTGAAATGGCTTGACATATTTAAGTCAATAAGCCATGTAGCTCCTGCACATTTGCCAGTAACTGTTTTAAGGGCCTGAAATGAATCTTATGTCACTGCAAGTTGTCATTATAGATAACTAAAACATGAAGGTCACTGCTGAAAGCAATTTTATCTTAGTAAAACTATATAATTAAAAACAAAGGACTCATGTCCAGTATTTCATGTGTGTATTTTTCATTTGTCATATGATGGATTGCTGTCAAGAAGTGTGAAATTGTTCATAGGATTCCTTGAAAAGGCTGCCATGGAAAATGAATGTGATGTGGCCTGAAGTAGGCTATAATTTTTTTTTTTACTTATCTTGATTTTCCTTAATAGTCTAATAATCATATGTTTTTTTAAAACACTTTGCTGCTGAGCGATGTTCACTTCTTCTTACCTCAGTGTTTATTTCAAAATTTCACAGTGAACTTCAAATAACCAAGATTGCAGAAAATGTCTTGAGATAGTCAGGAACTGATAATTTGCCAGTTACTGGTACTGTATGTGTGATGTGTGCGGATAGGATTCTGAAGAACCATTGTTTCTGAAAACTGATGTGAATAGATAGCTTGCGAAAAGGGTGAAATGGTTTCCTCAAGTTATTTATATGGCATTTCAGAATAGTAATCTACTTTTAGAACAAACTAGGTAAGCCTTTTGTGTCTATTTCCTTGTATATACTGCCCTAAAAAGGATTTTATGTTAAGCAGGAAGTTTGTTTCACGAGTTCACAAATAATAAGAAAGCTTAAAAGAGTATGCAAATTTGGCGAGCTGTCCAGGGGAGGGCTCTGAGCTTGGAATGTGGCCCAAACCAAGTGTACTCCTCCGTATCCCTTGCTGGGATAGGAACCAGCCAAGAGCGAGGAGGCTGGGTGGTGGAGGGATGCAGAAAAAACTGTTTAGGAACATAGGTGAGTTGGCTATTATAGGCCTGATTTGGTAAATAATTTGAACATGCTCATCCCAAACTTTGTTAATAAAACATCATTTCAAATTAAATTCATCAAGTGATGTAGGCCAGGTTATGATGAAATAGACCAACTAGTGCAAATACTGGTAACATGATTGTGGAATGCAGCTCATTAGTGGCATACTATTTGATGCACTGGGCGATGGGCCCAATAGTATGGAGTTAATATTGTGCCATAATTAAACAAACAAATCCAGCATTTTGCAAACAAACTCGATCTGCTTTGCAAAGGAAAACTCAACTCGCAAACAAACACAAAGCAATGTGCAAATACAAAGGTCAATTTGAGTGAAAATGCAGAGTAGTGTTTTACAAATGTAAATAAATGAGCCTAGATAATATTTCACAAATAAATACAAACCATCCTACAAATTGCATGTAACCTTTGAACAAATACCAAACAGAGTGCATACAAATGCATACCTGTTTGTTAAGATTGTGAGACAGTTGGCTTTTTATGAGATCTCTCGGCTCAATTTTCTCACAAATGTGTCCAGGCCACTGATCTATATAATGACATCATTCATTTATTTCCTCAGCTGTAGGCAAAGGCAAACACATGTTTCAAATCAGTGCTTCTCCCGGAAATTAGCACTAAATTAATCCCCTAGCTTAGCGCCTTCTACTGTTTTGGAAGAGGAAGTTGTTCAACTGCATTTGTGAGAAAATCTGCCTGGACATATTTGTGAGAAAATCGAGCCGCGAGATCTCATAAAAAGCCTGCCTCACAATCGTAACAGACAGATATGCATTTGTATGAACTAGGTTTGGTATTTGTTCAAAGGTTACATGCAATTTGTAGGATGGTTAGTATTTATTTGTGTAATATTATCTAGGCTCATTTATTTATATTTGTTAAACACTATACATATTTGTTACTCCTCTGCATTTTCAATGTGTACAAGTGCTTTTGGTCCAGGAACAGAGTATTTGCGCCGCACAGCTCACCCTAGCATGTTCAAATGGGAAAAGATATCCATGGTGTCAACACGATGCATTGAGGCCTTAACTCTCTCCCACTGAAGCCGATGTCTTTGGCTTGCAAACTCCCCTTAACAAGCCGATAACCTTCATGTGGCATGCTTTCTTTGATTTCAACAACAAGGTTATCAAGTTCTGAGTCTGATAAATTGCTGTATAGACCTTTAACAGTGATGTTTAAATCTGCCATTTGTCTGTACACTGTCCACCTAGACACTCCAAGACTGGCAATGCATGACACAGGGAGACCTTGATGGAGTAGATGCAGCAGGTAATCTTGCGACACATCAAAGCGTGGACGTCCAGCTGCTCCTTGAGTGACGTGACATATTTGTTACTCCTCTGCATTTTCACTCAAATTGACCTTTGTATTTGCACATTGCTTTGTGTTTGTTTGTGAGTTGAGTTTTTCTTTGCAAAGCAGATCGAGTTTGTTTGCAAAATGCTGGATTTGTTTGTTTAATTATGGCACAATATTAACTCCATATAATGGCCTTTCCAAGAAATCTAGTATATTAATACTGATTTCAGATGCCAAACCTTTCTTTTTGATACGACACAACAAATTCCCGACAGTAAACTGATGTTCATGGTCATGGATATGCAAGGGTCACTTTGTCACGTCCAGAGTAGACAGCCTGAAGCTGCTGCGATGCTGCGAAGCATCTGGTAGACAATTGCCTTCCATTGTATGGATATATATATATATTTTTTTTTCATTTAAGAATTCATTAAGATTTGAAAGTAAATAAATGACAGAATTTTCATTTTTGGCTAAACTTTCCCTTTAATATTTCACATGAATGCATATATTATATTTGAATCATTTATTTAACAGTGCTTTTGCATTTATAAGAAGGATCCTTTAATCACTTACTCAGCTCTCAGGAGCACCTTTCATGAGAACAGAATTAAAACATTTTTATAAACAACAATGAATACTGTTTTGTACACAATAATATGATTAGAACAGAAAATGATATTAGAATATTAAAATAGTTTCTGTTTTCGAAAAGGAAACATTATCAGCTCCCTCAATTCCTGTGGTCTCAGAGCTGCCAAGACAGGTGATCGTAGCACTGCCAAATCCAGTAGTCTCGGTGCATTAGGGTCAGGTGGTTCCAGAATTACTGCTACTGTCGTCTGCATCATTTTGTGTGTTTTGGCCACACACACTTCTCCTCCAGAGGCGCCGCCAACCGCTACAGCTCCTCCCGAGACGCCGGCATCCACTTCTGAACTCTGTTTTACCTGTGCTCCCTGGTAGCCCTGTCACGGCCAAGTAGGCTGAAACTAAACTCTCTATCTACCTTGTCATGGAAAAGGTGAATGGATATGAACTCTCTGTCTGCCCTGTCACAGCCAAGAAGGCAGAATCTGAACTCTCTGTCTGCCCTGTCACAGCCAAGAAGGCAGAATCTGAACTCTCTGTCTGTCTTGTCACGACCAAGGAAGGCGAATCTGAACTCTCTTTCTGCCCTGTCACAGCCAAGCAGGCTGAAACTAAAATCTCTATCTCCCTTGTCATGGAAAAGGTGAATGGATATGAACTCTCTGTCTGCCCTGTCACAGCCAAGAAGGCAGAATCTGAACTCTCTTTCTGCCCTGTCACGGCCAAGGAGGCTCCGCAGTTATGGTCTTCTGCTCCCTTGTGGGGGTCTTCAGTCATGTCTGCTCTGCTGTGGTCTTAGAGGTCTCCTGCTCCGCCGGCTCCTCCCTGGTCACTGCCAACTCCACCCTGGCTCCCTAAACTCTCAGCTCTGCCCTAGTTTCCAGAACTGCCGGCTCCGCCTTTTATAGGCCCACACAGGCCTGGCCCTCCATCCCTCCCTGTTCTGCCTCATCTCCAACACCCTCCTGGACTTTATGTCAGTTTTAGGAGCATCTGGAATCCGCTCCTTAAGGGGGGTATTCTGTCACTATTCACTGTGGCTCTGTGTTCAAGGACTTTTTTATTTTGGTGATTTTTATTTTTATTTTCACAGTTCCTGTGATTTAGTTCCTGAATCCATTGTTATCTTGTTTGTTTCCATAGTTACCTTTTTTTTGTTACTGTCATCTATTCACTTACACCTGTCCTTCATTTAGCCCCCGGTCATCCTGTGTATTTAAATCTTCAGTCTTTGTCTGTTCTTTGTCTTGTGTTAACCTTTCATGCTGGTATGTAGCCTATCTCTGTTTGATTAAATGGTATTTCATCTTAGCCTCATTGAGATGGATAATCAAGTCAAACCAGTTTGTGGCACGTTTGCTAAACAAAGCAATCTCCTCAGTTTTAGTTTCTCTTTGATTAAATATATAAGTTCTGGTTCCTTGAATGTTATAGTGACTGGCGCATTGTTCAGGTGTGGAAACTTCTGATTTTTCTCATTAACTGGGATTAAATTTGGTGAATTAGATCTGCTATCTGTCTGCTGATTGCCTGCTGTTGTCCTTTTTAAAGTTGATTCATACAATAGATAAAATATACTCTATAATTAAAACTGACAGTTTATACATCAACCCTATTGTCAACAAATTCTAAGTATGCTTATCCTACAAAATGTGTGATGATACCCTTTAATTAAGTCTCTACTGGCTGTGTACTTGTAACTCTACAGTCACGACAAATAAAAAAAGTGAACTTGTTTTCAAAATGTGTAATAACATCATACAATTAAACCATACAATTAAACCAGTTTGTTTGTATTTTATACATTAAGCGTCACAACAAATTCAGATTGTATAAACAAAGAAGGAAAATGTAACTTTCAAGGTTCAGAAATACACAAATGAGTGTGACGAAAACTGACAGTATTCTTGGGGAGCTGCTGTGTCTTTCTTTGAAATAATTTGGTTAGGCAAGCTTATCTTGTTTACAGGCGGGAATGGCATTCTTGTGGTATTATTATAACCAATTGCAGGGTATGGACTACCAGTGGAAAATGAATTGTACTGTTAAAAATAATGTTGATTTTTGCTTGTCTTCCTGCTTTTAAAACTAAAAGCAAAAATGTCAAAGGAAGATTTGGACTATTTGATACTTATTACTGTTCCCCTTTTTCAGTACCACGTTTTTACAGCATCTTTAATGTTTTTGTCACATTTTACTGGATCTGAATGGTCCAAGATATGTTGTCATTGTTCATGGTAATTCATTCATGGAATTGTAAGCTGTTTTTAACTTCACAAATCCACACACAGAAAGCTTACTTCACATACTGTGTAAAAAATTGATTGTAACTTAAAAAAGAATACAGCGATTTGATTCAAGAAATGTGTTTGCTTGTCTTACTTCTTTTTAAACTGTACAGTAATGTTGTTAATGTATTTAAAACTAGTGGATGTAAAAAATACATTTATTGATTAAAATCAGCTTAAAGTATTCTAAAACTTAAGAACTAAGCAGGTTAGTTTTATTTATTGAAACCACAGCATGAATGGAAAAACACTAAAATCATGTTTGTGATCAAGCACAAATTATGTAGGCTATCTTTAACATATAAATCATGTTATTATTTAACAAACATAAATTATGTAGCTTTAACATGTATAAATCATGTTGCGTAAACCTAACTTTATTATGTGCAACCGATGTACATTTTTTTTTTATGTGAATCCAACAGGTTTTTTTTTTTTTTTTTTTTTTCTGTGTGGTTAACTGTATCAGATATGAAACACAATGGCAAAGAGACCATTTATTCATTTATTCAAGAGATCATTAATTCTACATAGAAACTATTTTACAGGAAACATTTTATAAGATAAAATGAATAATTGATGCACAAAATGCTTTTGCTTGTAATAATAATCCTGAATCATAACAAAATACCTCATGCGTGATATCCTACTTCATTAATTATTGATTAATCATTGCTACATGGTATAATGTTTTTTATCAACTGTACACGTCACACTATAGTTTCACAGTGGGAAATAACCTGTTTTTGCACATCGAGGCTTCTGAAAAACAACATATAATATTTTCTCTCTTTTTACAAGAATACATTCCTGATGTCATGATCTACACATAATTTGAACAATTAAGTTTTTCAGTAAAATCAAAGAGTTTAGATAATAAATGTCTTTTTTTACTTTTTTTTATAAATGTTGAAGTGGTCATTTCATTGTTTTCATTTGTAAAGCCGCGTTTCCATTATTTGCACAAAACTTTTTCGATAGTTTCTTAAATGTCGATAAAAAATATTGCGAAATGACGGCGTTTCCATTAACCAATGTTACAGTATGTGCCTAAAACGTAATGTTTCCCTCTCGCGATGTCATTCCAAAAATCATGCCGACGTATGTTGGTTTATTTACGTATGGATATCACAGCCACCTATCATTATTTTTAATCAAAAGAGATGTAGACGTGTTATCCAAGCATTAATGGCAAGGATTTGAAGAATTTCCGGATTTGATTAAAATATCTGGATTAAGTTGTCCAAGATTACTTGGCGTTCTTGTGTTTACTGGAAAGATATTGATGCTTGACAATGCAGCGATCGGCTGGCGGCAAGACAGCAACATAATGACATCATATTAAAAAGTTATAAGGAAACAGCCAAGCGGCCAATTAAGGACAAATAAAATGTGTACTGTTTGCTACATGATTCCCAATTATTTCCATTATTTTACGATTTCTAGTATTTGTACAGGCTTTACATTTTTATTTCAATGTTGTAGTAAGCAATTCGTTTAATTTTACCTGTGAAGCAGGTTTGGAGGCCTACATGACATAATTAATTAAAAGTTTCTTAGGATGAGGATGAAAGAGGAAGGGAGGAGATGGCTGGATGAAAGGAGTTTGTTTGAATAAGAAATGAATGTATGAAATCCAAATTTTATAATTTATATAGGCTATACTCACTAAAAGAGTTCATAGCCTATCTTTGGGCTCTGAAACAATAGCTCGAGCCACTAGATCTACAGTGCGAGGAGAATGCAGGATCCCTAAACGCAGGACAGCATTTGGAAACTGTGCTTTTTCTTGTGTGGCCGCTCGTCAGTGGAATATGTTGCCTATAGAGCTGATAAGAAGCACAAATTCTTACACTTTCTCACGTCTGGCAAAGAAATGGCTTTTGTCAGATCAAACCTGCACCCACATGTGACCGATGTTGTGTATGTGAAGACTTGATTTTTTATGATTATTTATTTGGTCAATGTAAATTCCATTATTCATGTATGTATGATGTATTATGTATTTTATTATAACATCAGCCTGCCCAGGGACTATGGGTGGAAATTAGCTCTTGAGCTAAAACCTGGTACTATGCATCTCTCCCTTGAGGTTAATGTTTATTGTACGCTGTCCCTGTTTTTCTAAATAAATAAAATAAATAAATAAATAAATAAATATGTATGCTGATTGGCCGAACACACGGCTCGATGGTGTTTTAAGCCCCAAATGGCTCCTTAGAGGCAGCTAACCCTACCCTCAACCTTAAACCTACCCATCCCCTCGCTGCCTGGAAGGCGCCATTGGGGGCTTAAAACACCAAACACCGAACACACGCGAAAGACCAGCACCCGCCATTTAAAAAAAAAGCTATGTAAACACACAGATTATAGCCTATATTTACTCCAGAAACTAATTCTACGAACATGGAAAACAGTGATAGATGGGCCGACTTAACATTTACGCTGAGGAGAAAATCCAACGCAACTTTGAGGGGACCAAACAAAACATGATTAGGCCTATGTATTTCTGCTCAGCTAGCGACACTAGACATCAACCACATGGCATACGCTAATAACTTTTCATTACTGTCTACTTTCTATGTATAACAGTTCTATCTAATAACGTATTAGGCAGGACTGTTAGACAGATCGTAAACTAATGAACACGGAGAATGCGAGCACTGTGTGCTCAGGCTCTGGTGTTCTCAGCGCCATCAAAATAAAGGTCACAACAACAACCGCAGCTTTATGTAACTTCAGAGTTTCTACTGGCGGTGCAAATGCAACCAGGAAAACGTTCCTAGGGGAACCACCCTGGTGGCTAGTTCCTAGAACTAGCTGGTGCCAAAGCCCCTCCTTATGTGGTAACTTTATATGTAGAGATAGGCTATATTTAACAAAGGTTGAAATAAAGCATAAATAGGCCTACATGCATTAAAATATCACACATCACCTCTTAATGCAAACTGAAGCCTAAACAGTTGGAGGCAAAGCAGTAGAACTTGTTAATGCTTAACTCAATGGCCTCATTTCTCATAAGGAAATTATAAACCAAAACATGTTTTCCGTTTAACCAGGTAAAAGAGAAAATGAATGCTCTGAGACAATGAATGCTCTGATTGGTTAATGGAATCAAAACCTTGGTTGTGCTTTTCAAAGGCATTCTTTCATCATGTGTCAACACAGTGTATGTTACACAAAAGTATTTATCATTTTTATTTTAGGGTTTCAGCATTCAAGGCTGTTCTGCTGTCATGGATTGAGTTGTGTAAACACACAAGAAAATGAAGGTAGTAGGCAGTTGTGATGGGGCAATTGGGGTGCTTTTTAACTGCTCTTGACTATGCCACTCCAATTTTGTTTGGGTATGTGCCTAAAACAGTTTCCCTCTCACAATGTCATTCCAAAAATCATGCCGACGTATGTTGGTTTATTTACGTAGGATATCACAGCCACCATTATTTTTAATGAAAAGAGATGTAGATGTGTTGTCCAATTAATGGCAAGGATTTGAAGAATTTCCGGATTTGATTAAAATATGTGGATTAAGTTGTCGCCAAAATTACTTGGCGTTCTTGTGTTTACTGGAAAGATATTGATGCTTGACATTATGATCAACAATGCAGCGATCGGCTGGCGGCAAGACAACAACATGACATCATATTAAAATGTTATAAGTAAACAGCCAAGCGGACAATTAAGGACAAATAAAATGTGTACTGTTTGCTACATGATTCCCAATTATTTCCATTATTTTACGATTTCTAGTAGCCTATTTGTACAGGCTTTACATTTTTATTTCAATGTTGTAGTAAGCAATTCATTTAATTTTACCTGTGAAGCAGGTTTGGAGGCCTACATGACATAATTAATTAAGGCAAGGCAAGGCAAGGCAAGGCAAGGCAAGGCAAGGCAAGGCAAGGCAAGTTTATTTATATAGCACATTTCATACACAATGGCAATTCAAAGTGCTTTACATAGAAGAAATTAAAATAATAAAAAGAAATAAGAATAATTAAAACAGTTTAGAAAAATAAAATAAAATACAGTACAGTACAGTTGGACGAACAGCGGCACAGTGCTCATTCAGTAAATGCATAGCTAAACAGATGTGTTTTGAGTCTTGGAAAACTCCCAGAGAGAAGTGAGGCATTTACCACTTCTAGAAGATCTGCTTCTAAACTGTTTAACGCACTTTTGAAAAAAGATGTGGGAAGTGTGTCAAGAGCGCAGGTTGATGTTTTAAGGTGCTGTACGGTTTCTTCCAAAATTTTGCCATCTATTTCTTTGAAATCAGACATAGTAACTACTTTCTCAGGTGGTCTGATCTGTCTGACCTCAGTGCAACTCAAGGATGTGCTGATCACCTTTCTGATATTATTGATTTTCTCAGAGAAGAAAGAAGCAAACTCACTGCACTTGTTGTCTGAGAGCATTTCACTGGGAATCTGGCTTGGGGGGTTTGTCAGTCTCTCTACAGTAGCAAAAAGAGTGCGTGTGTTGTTGAAATTGCTGTTTATAATATTTTAGAAGAAAGTCTGTCTAGCTTTGCCTAGTTCCATATTGAAAGCATGAAGGCTGTCTTTGTAGATGTTATAATGGACTACAAGTTTTGTCTTCCGCCACATGCGCTCTGCATTTCTGCATTGTCTTTTCATATTTTGCACTGCTGTTGAGTTTCTCCAAGGTGCTTTTTGTCTGCCACTCTTCTTCCTGACTTTAACAGGAGCAATATCATCAATTACACTTTTAACTTTTGAGTTAAAATAATCAAGGAGAAAATCAACAGAGTCTGCAGATATGCTTGGTGTTAAGGATATAGCCTTCATAAATAGTACACTATAGTGTTCTCATTTAAGCATCTCTTCTTGACAGACACAGATCTAGCTTCAGTGGCAGGAGAGATCAATATATCAAAGCAAATACAGAAATGATCAGACAGTGCTACATCCTTAATAACAATTGATGAATTGTTTAGACCCTTACTGATAAGTAAATCTAGAGTGTGTCCACGATTGTATGTGGGTCCATGTACATGCTGAGTCAGATCAAAAGTTTTTAAAACAGTTTTGATTTCTTTTGCCATATTGTTTTCTGCACTATCTATGTGAATGTTAAAATCTCCTGCAATGGCAAAACAGTCAAATTCTGAGGTAATTGTTGATTACAGTTCTGTAAAGTCCTCAGCAAAGGCTGGAGAGTATTTTGGAGGCCTGTAAATAATGATAAGTAAAATGCGTGGAGCACCTTTTAAAACAATACCCAGATATTCGAAAGACGGGTAATTCCCAAATTATATTTGCTTACATTGATAGATATCTTTAAAAAGAGCAGCTAGACCCCCACCTCTCTTAACAGCTCTGCAGACACTCATAAAAGTAAAGTTAGGAGGGGATGTTTCATTGAGGATTGTTGCACTGCAGCTGTCTTCTAGCCAGGTTTCATTTAGAAGCATAAAATCCAGGTTGTTTGTGGTTATTAAGTCGTTGACTAGAAGTGATTTATTTTTAAGTAAGCGAATGTTTAAAAGTGCTAACTTAACAGTCTTACTTTTTGTCCCCACATCAATCTTAGTTTGACATGTAATAGGCACCAGATTAGTTGGGTTTGCTGTACGGCTATTGAAGGCCTTAGACTTTCTATCTTGTAATAGAACAGCAATAGAGAAAGATACAGGCACACTGGGTTCCCGCTTGTTCTGTAAACATTTGAGAAAGTTACTGTTTTCATAGCAGGGACCCAACACATATCACTGAGAGCTGGTATCAGTTGTTTTTGGTTCACCTCGAGCAGATGGAGGAGGGTGTGGGCCCTGGCGTTGTGGCAGAGGCCGAAGAGCTCTCACAGGAGGGGTAGGGCAAGCTGGGCCCACAGGCTTTGGTGGTTGTGGTGCCTGCCATTTTTTGGTTGATATCTGGGGGCTTGTAGCAAAAGAGTGGGATAGTTTGGTTCCAGCATACACCAGTTCTTCCATTTTCTGTGAAAAGCACAGAATTGGAGATGCTGGAGAGAGGGATAAAGTGTCTGGTGAAAGGGGCTGTTTCGCTGGTGTTATCGGAGGCTGTGATATGCTGTCCTGGCTTCCCTGGCTGTTTTCCAGGAAGTCATAGTTGGGTACTGAATCTTGGATCAGTTCTAATATGTCTGTCTGTGGTGAGCTCTGTGGGCAGGGCTCAGCTGAGATTGAGTCCGTGAGCAGAGGTTGTTGTGGCGGAGTGGTGTTATCATTGTCCTTGTGTGATATGTCAACCGCATGTCCATTTTGCTGCTGAAGTGAAGTCCCGTGGTCATTCATACTGTGTCCAGGTGTGTGTGTGCCGTTCAGATTGAGTGGATTGGCACACACTACAGAAGGATGATTGATGGAGAAGTAGATATTGTCTACTTGAAACAAGTTTGTTTGGGTGATGGCCATCCCGATGAAACAGTTGTCTCTGGCTCCTGAAAAGATTGAAGTTTTCAATGAAGTTCACTCCTTTTATATTGCAGGTTTTTTGCAGCCATTTATTTAGCCCAAGCAACCGTGAAAACCTGTTTGTTCCTCTTGCTGGGAGTGGTCCACTGATGAATGTTTGAACTTTCAGTCTTGAAGTGGAGATTTCGGACTCGTTTTAAAATCTTCCCAGTCGACTGACATTTGTTAAGTCATCTGCTTTAAACATTACAGTCCTCATGATAACTTTCGTTAACTTTACATTAAGTAAATCCACTTCAAAAGCTAATTACTCCTGGACAGCAGCGCCATAGAAATATACAGAGCGACCACAAAAACAGAAGTTCAAAGACAATATTCTAAAGATGGCGGTGCCCTCGTTTTTCTGGCGCATAAGGTCTATAGTGTGACCCCTTTTCAGTTGGTAAACATGGTGACGTTTTTTTGTGGGCGGAGCTTAGGTGGAGACAGAACGATCCCTCCGGCCGCTTCACTAACGTTAAGTGTGCAAGTTTTGTTAGCTTGTTTTTTAACAATGACTGGAGAAAATCCGATTTTATCTTAATGTGCAAGGTCACTCACTGTCCAGGACCGCGATTGTTATTTGCAAAAGTTAATTTTAACGGACATCCCAGATTGGCTGACCCGGCATACACGCTCATTCAATGGATGGACGATCTGACAGGATACGTCAACGCTACCTCCGGTTGAGTGGCCTGACTTCTACACCCGATAGAGAAACCGAGGGTAAAGAGAAACTGAGGGCATATACTTAGATGCCTATAACTGTACTAAATGGTCACGTACAAGACTTGTGTGGTAGCCTACGATCCGCAGTTCTGCCTAGCCAGCGCCAAGGCCAGACAGAAGACGACAATGTAAAGAGTGACATTATGGTGCAATTTTAATGATGTGAATATTTTCTAGAAATAAAAATTCCAGATACAGCATAGGCTATTCATTTTTTAACTATGTATTTGATTACACTTTCTTACCAGGTTCTTCAAAAAGTCTAGTCACAATCAATCAAAACAATGTATACAATCATAGATGATTCACAAATAATCACAATAATTTAGAAAACATTATGCAATAAAATTTCAAATTGGAACCTGTACTCCGTCGATTCTTGCACCCAACAACACAACAAGATGACATTTAATAACAATAATAATAATTTAAGCTCCTTATTATGTAGCCGATCTGTGCTGGTTTGTATTGGCCGCCTCCAGTTTTCCATTTGTTTTGCCTCCAGCTAACGCTGTGACGTAATTGTGACGTCGGTGCAAAAGGGGTCTATAGTGTGAGCACATAAATCCTGAGCTTTGGCTTTACAACGCATGAGATATACTCGTTCAGTATGAGTAGGTACCTTGCTGAAATCGCACTTACATCGCACAGTGTATACCCGCCTTTAGCTTTAGCTGATTTCTGCAAAAGAAATTCTACTCTCAATTATCAGACGTTGCAAACGCAGATAATTGTGGTTGTACAAAAAATGGAAGGATTTGGGTTATGTTTGATGAGGCACAGAGTGTCATTCAACGACTCGGACTGTTGCAGCCATCACGCTATTGTACTTCCAAGCATTCTTGAACAACACCAATCGTTGGATGTACCAGCAGAAGAGACGGCAAGATGTATCGGTGTGTCGCTAAGGACAGTCCGACGAAAACTTGCACATGATGGTTTAAGGTATGTAAAAGAAAATGTTGTGTCAATGTTTTTTGGTTGGTTTTTTGTGCTTTAAGGCTGCACGGTTTAACTACAGCGGCCAATCGCATGACTGACCTTCATAGTATTATAAGTGGGGTTGGTGGTTTTGGGGGTTGGGTTTGCTAAGAATAAGGTATTTACTACAGTTAAGGTGGTTACGTGAAGGGGGTAAACTCTCGAATGTATGTGAGTGCTTTACAGCTACACTATGTAGGACTTTCTCCCATCTAGCGGTGAAATTGTTTATGACTACCAACTGAATATTACTTTCTAGCTCCTCCCATTCCAAGGGCGTTTTAAAGGGGTCATATAATTGTACATGCACTTTTACAAGTTGATTGTACTGAAATGTGTGTTGGCAGTGCCTGTACACAACCATCATAAAATGATAAAAATCCATCCAGTTTTTTTTATTTTTTTATCTTCTTATATGTTTTCCCCCATCTCAAATCAAGCCGTTCGATTTTGTGACGTCACAAAATCGACGCCCCTCCCACAATTGTTGATTGACAGCAGCGTTTCAACACAGACCCGCCCTCGCTCGTGAGCGAGCTGTCAATCATAGTCTGTGCGGACCGGCGTGGTCATTGTTGATACGCTGGAGCACTGTCTATGAGCAGAATGGCGTCTAAGCGATTGTGGTGTTCTGTTCTTGGGTGTAATAACGAACACAGCAGTCATTTTGATGTTCCTAAATCCGAACCGCTGAAGACGCAGTGGCTGAGTTTGTTTTCGAAGGGAATATTCCCCACGATCAACGTCAATGCTTTCATGTTTGCGTTTTGCATTATGGTTATTGTGTTACAAACTGTGTACGCACAGAACAGAGGGGCGGGGTGAGCAAAGCTCATTATCATTTAAAGACACATGCACTTAAATGGCGTGCTGAAAACAGAGCTGTTTTTGACCAGGTAAAATTAGTGTTTTCTTACAATACTAATGAGAATTTTTAATTAAAGTATATTACAGACTTTTAATTTAGACCCTAAAGAATCATATTAGCTTGTACAAAAATGGCATTATATGACCCCTTTAACGCCTACGGTGGCCGTATTATTTCAAATCTGCCGGCAGTCACGAGTAATCTCCCCCTCGCATTCGTCACGGTGCCACTGAGTGTAAAAACGCAAAGCTTGAATTTCCAGGTATGTCCCTCTTTGGCTAATGTATTTTCAAGATGGAGGCGCAACATGGCTGCCGCCATTCGAGCGACTCGCTCGTATGCATTTTAAATGGCAGATTCTACGCTTGCGAGAATACTTGATTAGTTAGTAGAAATAATTACACATTAATGAGCACATATCATTTTGAAAGAACAAAGTGGGTTTTTTTTTTTTGCTAAGAATCAACTTAAAAAATTACATAGTGTAGCTTTAAAGGGCAGTGAAGTCAGAATTTGTTAAAATATTATAATATAATTGTATTATGTATATACACTTTTGTGTAATACCTTACTATGATTAAAACATGCTTTGTTTTTAGGAAAAGTGACTTGTACACCTCCATTACGAATGAGGAGTTGGATAGAATATTGGTGGAAATACACCAGATACCCCAATGCTGGCTACAAGATGATCTTGGGACACATAAGATCCAGGCAACTGCGTATACAAAGTAGGAAATGTAGCAAATATTAACATTTTAATCATCTAATGTCTCATCCAGGTTTGAAATTAACAGATTTAAGGACATCTTAGGACAGCCTGACGCCGACGTTACAGTGAACCAGCTCCCAACAGTGTGTGGAACATTGATAGGAATCATAAACTTATTCGGGTGGTGTTAAGCATTTCTTTAGTAAAGTTAATAATGTTGCTAATGTCTATGGTCACACAGAATCTGCACTTACAGACCTAAATATAATCCTTTACACATGTCTGCAAAAGTAGTGGTCAACAAGTAGGGCAAGATCAAATATGCAGACTTTTTTGCATGTTTTTTTTTTTGCAGATTTGGGAAAGAAACAGGCATGGAAAATGGTGTATTCTTTCAGATCTATCAGAATATAAGACTATTACACCATAATTGGTGGCTGAAAACATAAAACAAAACAACATTTTTAATAAATAAATCTTTGTGACTGATGGGAATTTTATTTTGTAGACATGTCTAAAGGATTATATTTAGGTCTGTATGTCTGTAAGTGCAGATTCTGTGTGACCCTAGACATTATTATCCATTAAAGCTGCTCTAAGTGATGTTGGGTGACGTCACTTCTTGTTGACGTTTAAAGCTGCAGTCCGTAGCTTTTCCTCTTTGTCGCCATCTCTGTTCGAAATCTGCAATTGTAGTTATTTGCGGAATTATCAACTTTACGTGGGTTGTACATCGGCATGAAACAGCGCAGATGAATGTAATGTTTTGAGGTGAGTTTGCGGCTGTCAATCTGTGGATACGGGCATTCAGAATCACAGAATATACTTTTTGGAAGTATGACCAATATTATAATTTTCAACGGAAAATGACGTCTGAACAAGTAACATCCACTTTTGTTCTGATCAAATAAGGGGAAAAAAGCATTGCAGTAAATCACGCTAATTAAATCTAACGATCGCTTATCATATCATGTCTAACCGTGCAAATCATAGAAGAGCAGTTATTTTGTACAAACAAATAACAATCATAGTGCTATGAAATAAACGGTGTATGAACAGAATCCCTGTTATGCATAAACGTTTTATAATATAATATAATATAAACATCTTACAACAGGAAAATTTTCACTTTACCGATCTAATTCAGATCCAATACTTGACAACGGAGGCGGGTTTGATTTTCTTGGAGTAGAGGTGAATTGCTCCCTCTCATAGCTAGCACTAAATAATTCATATTTACCATAATAGTAAAATGAGAAAGGCACAACAAAGGAAACTCCATAACTGTGTAAATTAAGCGAACAAGTGCGCTACTGTTACGTAATTAAACTATTGAAATACCTGTCTAGCAAAAAAAAAGCCATCTCTGCATCCGTTTTGAACCCCTTTAAAACAGTGAGTTCACGCCATCTTTCAAAAGCCCTGCCGATGTTTATCCTTGTTTTCGCATGGCCCAGTTGCAGTCTCTAGCCCCTCCGAAGTCCGAAGTCTTTTGGGTTTTACAACTGGTGAATCTCCAGTTGTCACTGGTGATTGTCATTTGAAACATTCTGGATCCGCTATAAGATTAATTATTTAAAGTGCCATCTCCAACATCCTCACATGCAATATAGCCGGCACTCCTTCTTTATGTGGACTGATGTGAGGTAATGACGCAAAGACATGCTTGAATTTCCCGCGGAAATCCACCAGTACCACTGGAATTAAAATCATTATTAAAAGCTAACCGATTTGAATCGAGCTAAGGCAAGCAGATAGTTTTGAACACTGGCTGGTTATGTTTTTTTATTATTATTATTATGGATAATTTTTAACACAAAAAAGTTATGGACTGCAGCTTTAAAGTATTGTCAAACAAAACGGAGGCTAGCTCGTGTGTTGATATGCAATGAATAATCTGTAATACTTTAGGAGACCAGCAGAGGGAACTAGCGAGTGATAGGACTGGGTGTGGAGGCAGGGGGTGAGCAAGAGAAAGGGGCAGTTCTTGTGGTGATGATTTGAGCACAAGCTCAATGAGCAATAATATCAATTTCATTTTTTTCGAACCCGTCTTCAAACTCCCGCCGTAATGACGTATAGTTTCTCTAACTGTCCAATGACAGTGCGTGTTACATTTAAAAGTGGGAGATACGATTTAGAATTGAGGCTAAAGTTGATTGGTTGCGCCCACGTGTGTACTGTCCAATGGCATTTTTTTAACTCGATTGACAAATGGATAAATAAAAGCATTTGGCAAAACGACAAAGAAAAGCATCTGGCAAATAGAGAGAGAAAAGGTTTGCCAAATGCTTTAAAAAAAACAAACAAAAAAAAAGCGATTTAACATGTGCATTTAAAATGATTTATAAATACTTTTTATTGTTTTATTAATCTATGTTTAAAAACATGAATTAAATAAACTATTTTAAATGTGTTGTTTTATGGTTTTATTAAAATACATTTAAAAAGTAAGGGATGCCGTCAAGCTGAAGAAGGAGTCCTATCGGGCCTGGCTGGCTTGTGGGACTCCTGAGGCAGCTGATGGGTACCGACGGGCCAAGCGGACTGCAGCCCGGGTGGTTGTGGAGGCAAAAACTCGGGCCTGGGAGGAGTTCGGTGAGGCCATGGAGAAGGACTATCGGTCGGCCTCGAAGAGATTCTGGCAAACCGTCCGGCGCCTCAGGAGGGGGAAGCAGTGCCCTACCAACGCTGTTTACAGTGGAGGTGGGCAGCTGTTGACCTCGACTGGGGATATCACCGGACGGTGGAAGGAATACTTCGAGGATCTCCTCAATCCCGCCGTCACGTCTTCCATTGAGGAAGCAGAGGCTGAGGGCTCGGAGGCGGACTCGTCCATCACCCAAGCTGAAGTCACCGAGGTAGTCAAGAAACTCCTCGGTGGCAAGGCACCGGGGGTGGATGAGATCCGCCCTGAGTACCTCAAGTCTCTGGATGTTGTGGGGCTGTCTTGGCTGACACGCCTCTGCAACATCGCGTGGCGGTTGGGGACAGTACCTTTGGACTGGCAGACCGGGGTGGTGGTCCCTCTTTTCAAGAAGGGGGATCGGAGGGTGTGCTCCAACTATAGGGGGATCACACTTCTCAGCCTCCCTGGGAAAGTCTATGCCAGGGTACTGGAGAGGAGAATCCGGCCGATAGTAGAACCTCGGATTCAGGAGGAACAGTGTGGTTTTCGTCCCGGTCGTGGAACACTGGACCAGCTCTATACCCTCTACAGGGTGCTGGAGGGCTCATGGGAGTTTGCCCAACCAATCTACATGTGCTTTGTGGATTTGGAGAAGGCATTCGACTGTGTCCCTCGCGGCGGCCTGTGGAGGGTGCTCCGGGAGTATGGGGTCCGGGGCCCTTTGCTAAGGGCTATCCGGTCCCTGTACGACCGGAGCAGGAGCTTGGTTCGTATTGCCAGCAGTAAGTCAGACTTGTTCCCGGTGCGTGTTGGACTCCGGCAGGGCTGCCCTTTGTCGCCGGTTCTGTTCATAATTTTTATGGACAGAATTTCTAGGCGCAGCCAGGGGCCGGAGGGGGTCGGGTTTGGGGACCACATGATTTCATCTCTGCTCTTTGCGGATGATGTTGTCGTGTTGGCCTCATCAGACCAGGACCTCCAGCATGCACTGGGACGGTTTGCAGCCGAGTGTGAAGCGGCTGGGATGAAAATCAGCACCTCCAAGTCCGAGGCCATGGTTCTCAGTCGGAAAAGGGTGGTTTGCCCGCTTCAGGTTGGTGGAGAGCTCCTGCCTCAAGTGGAGGAGTTCAAGTATCTTGGGGTCTTGTTCACGAGTGAGGGAAGGATGGAACGGGAGATTGACAGGCGGATCGGTGCAGCTTCTGCAGTAATGCGGTCCCTGTACCGGTCTGTCGTGGTGAAGAAGGAGCTGAGCCGCAAGGCGAAGCTCTCGATTTACCAGTCAATCTACGTTCCTACTCTCACCTATGGTCATGAGCTGTGGGTCATGACCGAAAGGACAAGATCCCGGATACAAGCGGCCGAAATGAGCTTTCTCCGCAGGGTGGCTGGGCGATCCCTTAGAGATAGGGTGAGAAGCTCGGTCACTCGGGAGGAGCTCAGAGTAGAGCCGCTGCTCCTCCACATCGAGAGGGGTCAGTTGAGGTGGCTCGGGCATCTTTTCCGGATGCCTCCTGGACGCCTTCCCGGGAAGGTGTTCCGGGCATGTCCCACCGGGAGGAGACCCCGGGGAAGACCTAGGACACGCTGGAGAGACTATGTCTCCCGGCTGGCCTGGGAACGCCTCGGTGTCCCCCCGGAAGAGCTGGAGGAAGTGTCTAGGGAGAGGGACGTCTGGGCATCCCTGCTTAGACTGCTGCCCCCGCGACCCGGCCCCGGATAAGCGGTAGAAGATGGATGGATGGATGGACATTTAAAAACACAAATCAAATATACAACTTTAAAAATGTCTATTAAAAGTTATTTATTTATATACATTTTTATGTTTGAATTATTAAATTGATACATTGATTCTTCATTTCATTTTTTAGTGGCACTCCTGGTCCTCCATACTGATTTTCTCAGCGCCATCAAAATAAAGGTCACAACAACAACCGCAGCTTTACGTAACTTCAGAGTTTCTACTGGCGGTGCAAATGCAACCAGGAAAACGTTCCTAGGGGAACCACCCTGGTGGCTAGTTCCTAGAACTAGCTGGTGCCAAAGCCCCTCCTTATGTGGTAACTTTATATGTAGAGATAGGCTATATTTAACAAAGGTTGAAATAAAGCATAAATAGGCCTACATGCATTAAAATATCACACATCACCTCTTAATGCAAACTGAAGCCTAAACAGTTGCAGGCAAAGCAGTAGAACTTGTTAATGCTTTAAATTCAATGGCCTCATTTCTCCTAAGGAAATCATAAACCAAAACATGTTTTCCGTTTAGCAAGATGAAAGAGAAAATGAATGCTCTGATTGGTTCATGAAATCAAAACCTTGGTTGTGCTTTTCAAAGGCATTCTTTCATCATGTGTCAACACAGTGTATGTTACACAAAAGTATGTATCATTTTTATTTTAGGGTTTCAGCATTCAAGGCTGTTCTGCTGTCATGGATTGAGTTATGTAAACACACAAGAAAATGAAGGTAGTAGGCAGTTGTGATGGGGCAATTGGGGTGCTTTTTAACTGCTCTTGACTACGCAACTCCAATTTTGTTTGGGTAAAAGGTTCACTAGAGGTTTTCCCGCTCGGCTATCCAGAAAATGAATAAACTTAATGCAAAATTACTATAAATCAAAGCATCACCTTTGTTAAATACATGGATTCTGGTCTCATTTGATTTCAAGCTGGCCAAACTTACTCATGAAAGATGGCAGTACAAGTAACTATGTAGGGTAACATAAACATTCAAAAGAAAGAGCACACAACAAATGAACCCCAAAAGAAATTACAAATTTCCTACACTAAATGCACTAATACACACACAAAAAAAAACTCTTTCCACACCAATCAGTACAAATCAGAGTGAATATCTTCCCCCCTTAGTTACAACACTCAAAGCTGTAGATAATGGCCTAGCTATAGGTCACAAAATAAACCATGTAAAAAAAAGTACATCTGATTAGTCATGGGCCAAAACAAACAAAAAGAAAATTTTAATTATAAATCACAAAACCATAAACTATTTGAGAAACAAAAATAAAGGAAGGGAAAACAGTGATCAGTTGCACAGGACGAATCGAACTCTTAGTTGCCTTTTGCAACGTGAGGGCCTTTAAAGTGTAACCGGGTGGTAAATGCCTTTAAAGTTTGTTTTTCTCCCTTATGTTAAAGTATTTTATTTAATTGTTATTTTCCATGTTTAAATATAAAAAACAGAGACTACCTGTATTTCTTTGGAGTCATCAGCGGGTGGCGCTTTGTGTGTTGCGCACGACAACGCGTTTGCGCTTTTGCCTCACGGCATCCGTAGTATATTTTGTTGGTGAGATGTGCAGCGGGCAGTGCAAGAGAGACGCGCACTCTCGAGATTTGTCGACAATTTGAGTCATCCATGGGTAAATACAATGTTTTGTAAATATATTGTTGTTTAATACCATTTGTGGATGTATATTTTGTGTTGATTCGGAGAACTGTCATGTTTGGGAAGTTATGTTGTGTGTAATGTCCACGATGATATGACGTCACTCCATGCGGTCTAGGCCATGTTATTTGGCGTTATGCCAAATGTGATATACTTCATCTTTTCCATTTGTCTCAGGTGTTTTTCATAATTTAATGTGATTATTTACAGTGTGCACCATAATGTTGGAGATTTAAGCCCTTCGTGAAGTGAAAGTGTTGGTGTGTAAAAGGCTGATTATGTGAGTGTTATTTTCTCTAATTTCTCTCAAGTGATAAATAAGTGGGTAATATAAAAATGTACTTATGTTGTTTTGTTTTCTTTGAACAGTATTCCCACTGCCGTATTGTATCGAAAAGTTTTGATAACGGTCGTTACTCTTATTTTTGATTTTCCTTTTCTTTTCTTTTAGCATTTTAAAACGGTTGTATTCTTGTATTGCTGTGTTTAAGAGAGAGAGTATTGTATTCGTTCTACACCAGTGGACTGTGATACTCAAGCTACAGATAGAGTGTATCACAGAGAATATTGCACCCTGAGTAATGTAGAGCAGTGAGGTGGTTAAAATTTTTCACCAGCTCTGAGAACCTCAGTTATTGAATTTTGTTTCTGTTCTTTTCTGTTTCTTCTGTGATCATTTAAACCAAACTATTCCTTGTCAATTAAATTGATAAACAACATTGGAAAATAAGTCATTTTTCTTTATTTTACATCACATGAATAAACTTAAAGTAAATAGAACCCCCTTATATGTTCCTGGTGGTAAATCTAAATCCCCGGTCACACATTTTGGTACCAGGAGTGGGGTTGTTTATTCGATCTGATTAGTTTTTTTGTCGAGCGGTATAGTTGGGTTAGACAATACGGCAGTGGTGAATATTTTGCAGAGACTGAGGACGTCTGGAGTGTGGAGGATCGCTGTTGCGGACGAGGTGGCCAGCGTTGGACTGATCGTGTTTCCAGTGTGTCAGGCGTGACGGCTGTTGAGGAGACTGGTCCAGCTTGACAGGGTTCCTGTTGTCGACGTGTTAGCTCCCAGGATTCCACGGCTGCATCCGGAACTGTGCACCAGCACAAGGGTGTGTTTGAGCTACCAAAAAGGACTGCAAAGGTCGAAGATTGCGCCAGAAACATTTATCTTGAACTGAGTTGAGTTAATTCTGAGTGGATGCTATTTGACCTGCTTGTGTAAAAAAAAAAAAATGTCTGACTCTGAAGAAATGCCTGAAGAGGAGATCGTCCCTGTCGTTGGGGCTGTGGGACATGACGTCATAGAGCAATTGAGGGGTCAGATTCAAGAGTGAAGTGATTGGAGGAATGATACTCTGGCCAGTAGGGCTGTTGGGGGAGGTAATTCGACCCGCTCCTATATTTATGTTCCTCGTGAACGCCATGTTCAACCTTTTAGCGGGGAGTATAACAAAGATGGGCGGTCTGTAGAGGAGTTTATTGAGGAAGTTGAAAGGGTCCTACGGGCCAGAGACCAGACACAAGATGAACAGCTTGACTTTATCATCTCTCTTTTGAGAGGGCCTGCACTGGAAGAGGTGCGGTTATGTGTTGGAAACCAGTCCAGACAGGCCAGTGATTTGTTTACTTTCCTGCGGGAGGCGTTCGGGGAACGGCGTAGCGGGACTCAATTGTTGCAAACGTTTTACAACCGCAAACAATTGGATGGGGAAGATCTGCGAAATTACTCTCATGCGCTCTCGCGCCTTTTAAGCTTTGCAGCAAAGCAATCCCCAGGTGGCTTGGCAAACGAGGAGGGCATTTTGCGTGATCAGTTTGTGGAGGGTGTGCGAGATGCTGCGTTAAGGCGAGAGCTGCGTAAACTAATCAGAGATAAGCCCCACTTGACCCTGCTTGAGGTTCGAAATGAGGCTGTTCTTTGGTCCATGGAGGAAAGCAGGCCGACCAGAGTAGCAAATAGTCGACCAGTCCATTCGGAATTGCTTGGTCAACCGGGTGATACTCCTGTCGGGTCTGAGAAACAAACTTCTACTCTGTTGAATGATATTTTACAGGTGATTTCCCGGCAGGACAAGCGAATAAGTGAGCAAGAGCAGACTATTTCCGAGCTCACCAAGGCAGTCAAGGAGTTGACTGTGCAGCGTTCAGTGTCTGTTCCGCAGAATTATGTACCCGTATCTAAGCCGCCTCCCAGGTTTACAGAAGAGGGAGAACCTATCTGTTTCAGATGCAACGGGGTTGGGCATATCGCTAGACATTGCACCGTGAGACGGGGTGGGAGACCCAAGAGTGCTGGCAGGACAACTGAAGGGCAAGAAAAACAAGGTCCTTCTGTTGCAGGCTGTCAGGCAGCACAAGGGGTAGTATCTGGTTCACCACCTCTGGGAACTAGTCGGGACAGGTTCTTTGAACGGGCTGTTGGAACGTGCCCGATGGTGGACTTGAAAATCAAGGGTGTGCCAGTGTCATGCTTGTTAGACACTGGTAGTCAGGTCAGTACTATTACTGAGGGGTTCTTCCGAGAGCATCTATTTGGGGATGATAGTGATGTGTTGTCTACCTCAGGTTGGCTAAAGATCACGGCAGCCAACGGTTTAGACATTCCCTATTTGGGTTACATGGAGCTGGATGTGGAAGTTATGGGGATGACCCTGCCTGAATATGGTTTCTTGGTCGTTAAAGAAACTCCTAGTCCGTCGTCGGTGGCCGTGCTCATCGGAATGAACATCATCAGTAAGTGCAGACAGATTGTTCATGCTGAGTTTGACACCACGCTGGGTGGTAGGCTGGATTCGGACTGGAGGGCAGTTTTCCAGCAGGCACAATCAGTTGAGTTAGTTGAGCGAGTTTCATTTGCAAGGGTCGTGGGTAAGACTCCTGCTCATGTGCCTGCTTGGTCGGCAGCTACTGTCCTGATTAAGGGGATGGAAACCAGTAAAAAGGATGGTTCAGCGTGGTTGGTAGAACCAGCAAATATGGCCTTACCAGGAGGTTTAGTTGTAGTACCTACCTTGATTACATCAGAGTTACCCGTGTGTCCAGTGAGAGTACTTAACTTGTCTCAGGAAGATCTTTGGCTTCAGCCTAGGGCCCGTCTAGGTATGTTGTCTCCAGTCGATGGTTATAGTGTGGGTTTGTCCTGTGAAGTGAGGTTCCAGCGAATTTCCGCAGACACAGAACAGGTCACTATGGGTGAAGGTCATGGTTCTGAGCCTCAGGCCCAGTCAGTCTTGGATCACATTGACATGGGAGGCACACTTGAACAGCAGGTTCAGTTGAAAGCTGTGCTGGGCAAGTATTCAAGTGTGTTTGCCCTGGAGGACGATGATTTGGGTTATACAGATAAGGTTCAGCATGAGATACATCTGACTGATGACATACCAGTGAATCGGCCATACCGGCGAATTCCACCAAATCAGTACCAGGAGGTCAGAGAGCACATCACCAAGTTGCTGAAAAAGGGTGTAATTCAGGAGAGTTTGAGGCTTGCGCCTCGCCTGTGGTACTTGTGCGCAAAACTGATGGGTCGCTACGGTTGTGCGTAGATTATCGAAAGCTCAACACTAAGACGAGGCGTGACGCATTTCCACTACCCAGAATTGATGAGAGCTTCTGCCCTCGGGGGAGCGAAGTTCTTTTCAACGGTGGACTTGGCCTCTGGTTATCATCAGATTGCGGTGAGTGACAGGGATAGGGCCAAGACGGCGTTCACCACACCTTTTGGTTTATTTGAGTACCGGAGAATGCCGTTTGGGGTCTGCAACGGACCATCTACCTTTCAGCGGCTCATGCAGTCTGTTATGAGCGATCTGATCTTTCAGGTGTTGATTGTGTACCTAGATGATATTTTGCTGTTTTCACAGACCTTTGAGGAACACCTGGAAAGACTAGAGATGGTGCTGAAACGGTTGTCAGACACCGGTTTAAAAGTCAAGTTGGGGAAGTGCCGTTTTCTCCAAGACTCTGTTCGATTTCTTGGCCACCAGGTTTCGGCACAAGGGATTTCTCCTGACCCAGACAAGGTTGTTGCAGTCAGTAATTGGAAGACCCCAGAAACGGTCAAGGAGCTGAGGTCATTTCTAGGGTTCTGCAGCTATTATAGGAAGTTTATTGAGGGCTTCTCGAAGATAGCTGGACCCTTACATGATCTGGTAAATGCATGTTTGCGTGAAGGCAGGTGTGAAAAGAGTGGTCGTCACTTTAGGTCTGGTTGGTCTAATGAGTGTGATCATGCATTCAGTCAGTTGAAGTGGAAGTTAACAACGGCACCTGTGCTTGGTTTTGCGGATTTCACTTGCCCTTTCATACTCGAGACCGATGCGAGCCAGAATGGCTTAGGGGCCATTCTGTACCAGGTACAGGATGACAAGAAGCGGGTCATTGCATACGCAAGCAGAAGGTTGCGTAACGCAGAGAGAAACGATCGCAATTACAGTAGCATGAAGCTCGAACTACTGGCCCTTAAGTGGGCTGTAGTCGAGAAGTTTCGTGGCTATTTACTTGGGTCTTGGTTTGAGGTGATTACAGATAACAATCCGCTTTGTCACTTGCAAACTGTGAAGTTAGGAGCGATCGAACAGAGATGGGTTGCTCAGCTGGCTGTCTTCAACTTTGAGGTGAAGTACAGGCCAGGCAAGAGTAACGCCGCAGCTGATGCTCTGTCTAGGCAGGAGTTTGCAGGGGAGCCCAAATCCGATCTTGACGCTGATTGGGATGAGTGTGTAGCGATTTGCAGTGTTTTTAGCCGTGGTACAGCTTTGGAACCTGAACTCGCTCTGAAGGGACTTGAGTGCTGTAGGTTAAGGCAAATCCGTGTGTTGGAGGCCGGAGAAGCGGTCACTAGTCTCCAAGGTAACACTCATACGCTTCCCGGTTACACTAGGGAGCAGTTGGTTGAGTTTCAGAAAAGTGACCCTGTTCTGGGGAAATTTAGAGAGTTTTGGGACAGGAAAAAGAGACCAGTTCATCTGGAAAGAAAGTCTCTGTCCAGGTCTGTGAAGTGCCTTCTGAAGCAGTGGAGCCTTATAAGAGAAAGAAATGGGTTGCTGTATCGAGTAGTAGACGGCCCTTCTGAGGAATGCTGCTGGCAACTGTTGTTGCCGGGTTGTTTGAAGAAAACAGTACTACAGAGCGTGCACGACGATATGGGGCACCAGGGCATTGAGCGGACCTTGGGGTTGTTGAAGCAGAGGTGTTTTTGGTCCCGTATGTATGAGGATGTGGAGGAATGGGTAAAGAAGTGCCAGCGTTGTATCCTTACCAAGATGCCTCAGCCCAAAGTCTGTGCCCCTATGAGAGCATTCTTGGCTTCCAGACCCCTGGAAGTGATTGCGGTGGACTTTACAGTCCTAGAGCCTGCTTCTGATGGGCGTGAAAATGTTTTGGTCGTTACTGATGTTTTCACAAAGTTTACACAGGTGCTTCCCACCAAAGACCAAAAGGCGGACACCACAGCAAAAACCTTGTTGAAGGAGTGGTTTATGAAGTACGGAGTCCCTGAGAGGTTGCACTCCGATCAAGGTCGTAATTTCGAGAGCGAGGTAATTGCTGAGCTGTGCAGACTCTATGGTGTGAAGAAGACCCGAACCACCCCTTATAGGCCGCAGGGAAATGCCCAGTGTGAACGGTACAACCGAACACTTCACAATCTGCTACGTACATTACCACCAGAACATAAACGCCGTTGGCCCGAGTACTTGCTGGAGTTAGTCCATGCTTATAATGTGGCTCCGCATGCTACTACAGGATTTTCCCCGTATTATTTACTTTTTGGGGTACAGCCACATCTTCCCATTGATGCATTGTTGGGAAGTGAGGAGGTCTCAGAGGGAAAACAAGACTGGTTGTCTGTCCATCGAGAGAGGCTGAGATATGCCCATGAGAAAGCAAAGGAGTACTCGGAGGAGAAAGCTCTAGAGAGAGTGACTCGGCTGAATGAAAATACATTTTGTCCCCAGGTCAGTGTGGGCGAGTTGATGTATCTGCGCCAGCGGCCTCCAGGGAGGAATAAGATTCAAGATGCCTGGAGCCTGATCATCTACCGAGTAGTGGAAATAGTTGGCACAACTTACACTGTTGAGCCGTTGGAGGGAGGGCTCTCAAAAAGGGTTCACAGGTCAGAGCTGCGTCCAGGTGCCGTACCCACTCCTAGGAGTAAAAAGTCTGAGCCCGATGCACTGCCTGTCGTGTTGGATGTAAACGAGACTTCTGAGCCAGATTTTGTGATAGTAGAGGAGCAACCCTTTGTGAGAGTGAACGTCAGCACGGATATGGTGTCTCAAGTGTTTTTTTGAGTCATCCATGGGTAAATACAATGTTTTGTAAATATATTGTTGTTTAATACCATTTGTGGATGTATGTTTTGTGTTGATTCGGAGAACTGTCATGTTTGGGAAGTTATGTTGTGTGTAATGTCCACGATGATATGACGTCACTCCATGCGGTCTAGGCCATGTTATTTGGCGTTATGCCAAATGTGATATACTTCATCTTTTCCATTTGTCTCAGGTGTTTTTCATGTAAATTATAATTTAATGTGATTATTTACAGTGTGCACCATAATGTTGGAGATTTCAGCCCTTCGTGAAGTGAAAGTGTTGGTGTGTAAAAGGCTGATTATGTGAGTGTTATTTTCTCTAATTTCTCTCAAGTGATAAATAAGTGGGTAATATAAAAATGTACTTATGTTGTTTTGTTTTCTTTGAACAGTATTCCCACTGCCGTATTGTATTGTATCGAAAAGTTTTGATAACGGTCGTTACTCTTATTTTTGATTTTCCTTTTCTTTTCTTTTAGCATTTTAAAACGGTTGTATTCTTGTATTGCTGTGTTTAAGAGAGAGAGTATTGTATTCGTTATACACCAGTGGACTGTGATACTCAAGCATACAGTGTATCACAGAGAATATTGCACCCCTGAGTAATGTAGAGCAGTGAGGTGGTTTAAATTTTATCACCAGCTCTGAGAACCTCAGTTATTGAATTTTGTTTCTGTTCTTTTCTGTTTCTTCTGTGATCATTTAAACCAAACTATTCCTTGTCATTTAAATTGATAAACAACATTGGAAAATAAGTCATTTTTCTTTATTTTACATCACATGAATAAACTTAAAGTAAATAGAACCCCCTTATGTGTTCCTGGTGGTAAATCTAAATCCCCGGTCACAAAAGCAAAGTGCAGTGCTGCAATGGTCATTCAGTGTCCACCACTCATCCAGTCAAACCTTATCAGCATTAGGGCATTTAGAACACACGTCTAAAACAAACCAACAGAGCTTGTTCTTTCAGTGACCATGCCAAACATTTCAGGCACTTCAACCATTCCATTAATAGGAAGTGGCATATTTAAAGGGAAATTACACCCTCTATTGGATACCCTCAGCAGTCCCCCCTATTGACTTGGCTACACAGTCTTTTAATAAGGTAAATCCATACAAGGAGAATGGCAAACTAACACAACCATACAATAGACGAGATATAACAACAATGAACAGAAACAAAGGAACTTAAATACACAGACAAGCAAGGATAATTAATCACCTCTGCCAGGTGCCGGTTGCATAAAGCTCCAAGACAAGTCTTGCAAGTTACGTAGACATCACTTTTTTTTTTTTTTAAGACTGTTCATAGCTTCTTTCTTTTTTTCTTTTTTTATCAGTTACATAAAAACATAGATTAGCCTAATCTGATACCGAAAACTAAGACTGACTGCCCCTGACTAACTGCTTGTGGGTCATACTTGAACTTACACTGTCTTAACATAATGGCTATGTTTATGCAACCAGCCCAACTGAATGACAAACCGAATGAGAAACCATGACAATAAACACAACTTAGGGAAACAGTGTCAAATGAAAACAAAGTCCAAATAGTACAAGACATCTGCCAGTTCTTGCCAAGCTGAATCGATTAACTATAACCACGCAACTGAAAACTGAATAAAGATTGTGAGCACAGGGTGTGAGGTGAGAACAATAGTCTCTGCATTACAGTTTTAAGATCTTCCAAAATTGTGGAAAGAAATTTACTTAATAATGGTGTCTGCTCTATATTTTCTCTTGAGTTATGTTTTGTCTTTGCCATTGAACTTCTTTCTCTTCTCACAATGAATCTCCTTTACCTGATGATCTATCTCTCTTGCTTTCTCTCTGTTGTAATATATCACCTATTCACCAAAAAATAAAAGGTAACATTAGGTAAAGGTAACTAATACACGAGAGGATGTGTGCCGGGTCTTCCAGAAACAAAAGACAAGGAAAGCACCAGGCCCAGACGGCATTTCTCCAGCCTGTCTGAAATCATGCGCTGACCAGCTGACCCCTATCTTCATTTTCAACAGATCACTGGAGCTATGTGAAGTCCCTTCCTACTTCAAATGCTGAACCATCATCCCCATCCAAAAGTAATCCAAAATCACAGGACTGAATGACTACAGACATTTAACTCTTTCCCCGCCAGCGTTTTTAAAAAAAGTTCCCAGCCACCGCCAGCGTTTTTGATCATTTTCACAATAATTTCATGGCCTGCAGAATATTTAGTTGTATGAATATCTGACCGTGCAATATATCAAAAGAAAGAATAAACCCTCGGCATTTAAACAAAAAGACCTGTTTTATTCTAGCTTTATACATTATTATTTTTTATCAGAAATTGAATATGGGTACGTTTTCATAAAAAAGCAACAAAAGGAACAAACAGGTCTGTGTATGATGCAGTCAACATGCAACTGCACTACATCCTGCAACATCTCGACAGACTTGGGATCTAATTGATAAAACTGTGCGTAGGATCCTTACTAAAAGTGTACATGTGCCCGAAAGCCAAAAATGGCGTACGGCAAAAAATATTCAGACTTATAAAATCGTGCGTATGCCAGAACCTGTGCAAAATTCCCTTTATAAATCCCAGTCAGCGGTAGCCTGGTTCTACCAGACTCTCGTACATTTCATTTGTACAGAGAGTCTGGCCTCTCTCCATTGACAAGCGTTAACTTCCTTGTAGGCGGGTATTCTGTTGAAGTTTAAAACTATTGGATCTGCCCAGAGTCACTCTGGATCTGCCATAACCAATCGCTAACCTTTGGTCGTGACGTAACCTACAGTCTATGGACGTAACCCTACAACTCAAACTAACACACGGCATCAACGTCATCGTTCTCAGCCACTCCCTCTGTTCGCTGATTGGGCCGCCAAAAATTTGGCCGGAGAAAACCAAAAAATACACCACAATCCCAGACGTAGTACTGAAGGGAAATAAAATTGAGCGGAAGTACGCAGGAGGGCGGAGCCAGGCTAAGTCAGCGGAAGATTGTGCGCACATGTGTCCCCAGTCTCCTCCCTGAAATAACCATATATGGAGCTTACAATGCCAAGTTTTACTATGCATATTCTCATCTGCATATCATTTGAATATGCATATTCATCCACATGATACCATGTTTAACGGTACAAGTCATTAGGAAAATATGAGATACGGATGTGCCGTTAGTGGTTTTCCTTCATCTGTCAGTCCCTCAGCTCACCATCGGTGTCGCCAAACTGCTCCGTTTCCAAAACGTTCGGCAACAGCTAGTCAGACTGGGAAAATTTACGTCCAACACCTGTACAATCAGCATTGGCAGCCCCCAGGGATGTGTGCTCTCCCCGCTACTCTTATCCCTCTACACCAATGACTGCATAGCAAAAGACCCCTATTTCAAGCTCCTGAAGTTTCTGGACGACACTACACTCATTGGCCTCATCCAGGATGGTGACGAGTCTGCTTACAGACATGAGGTTAAAGAGCTGGATGTCTAGTGCAGTCACAACAACCTGAAGCTGAACATGCTCAAAACAGTGGAGATGATTGTGCACTTTAGGAGAAACCCCACAGCACTCCCTAGTCACCATAATATAACACCACTGTGGAAAAAGTAGTCATTCAGGTTCCTGGACACTACCATCACTCAGGACCTGAAATTGGACACTCGCATAGGCCGAGGCTCTATTGTGGAAAAGGCCCAGCAGAGATTGCATTTCCTTCACCAGCTGAGGAAGTTCAACCTGCCACAGAAGCTGCTTCTGCAGTTTACTCTGCAGTCACAGAGTCTGTCCTCTGCACCTCCGTAAATGTCTGGTTTGGCTTGGCTACCAAATCAGACCTCAGAAGACAGTCCGGACTGCTAATAAATACATCTGTACACCCCTTCCCACTCTCTCACTCACTCATCCAGAGTGAGTAAATGGGCTGGCAAAATTACTCTGGACCCCTCACATCCACGCCACTTCCTCTTTGAACTGCTGCCATCTGGTCAGCGCCACACAGTACAGAGTACCAGAACAGCCAGGCACAGTTTCTTTCCTCAGGCCATGGAAGAGTTAAATGTTGAGTCGAGTATCGTCGTAAACATAGTCGGTTATGTCTTAAGTGAACGTAAACGTGAGAAATAAAAACATGTCTAAAAGTAACTACTGGATCTGTGCGGCTCTTAAAGTGACAGCAGCCTGATATTCCTGCTGCTGTCTGTTTTTATGTTAAACAAAAGATTAAAGATTAGAAAGAAATTTCTCACTGCTCTTGGCTGAATAACTTAAATAAGGGTTAATCTATATTTATACAGTGAAGACTATGCAGTGATAATTTATATTTGATTACTATTTCTGCACCTGGAAATCTAGTTTAGACCTACATGAAAAAACTGTTTATTTCACTCACTTATGTTTGTTCTGTTGTATTTATTTGTGCTATTGCTTGTAATTTGATTAGGCTACTGACTGTCTTTGACAACATTTAAAATTTCCATAAGCTAAACCATATCATTGAGAAAGTCTGTATATTCTTGTTGAAACTTTACATTCTTTTCAAACTTTCTCTTTATCCCATCAAGACGCTGTTTGGCAATGTTAAGATTGTTAGAAATGATAACATCTTTGTTTTTGAAAGGCAGCTTCAAACTATAATGTCCATCCTTGAAGCTCACAGATTTCTTCATGATTTCCATGAACTTCATGATACTCCTCTCTGGACATTTCTTCTTTGTCTTCTGACAATTTTTCATTGAAATCATGTCGGTATTGCTTTTCCAATAGCAACTCAAAGGTTCAAGCAATCACCCTTGTTATTTGTTTTTTCCTCCACACAGTGTTTAAAAGCTTTGGTGAACAAACTGAATTGCAATGGATCCCCTTCAAACACTGGAATCTCACGTGGTGGCTTTTGACTTGTTTAGACTTTTGCTGCTGTATTAGCAACTCTGTTATTTCTTGATGTTTTTGAAGCATATTCTGTGTAAAATCAAACCTTCCACCATGAAGCATTATCCTGGGTCTTGAAGATGTATGTTGCTGCAAATTATGAGATGATGTACTAGGTTGTGAGAAACAGCTTTTCACCAATATCTTCACCAATAACTTGCAGAAATTAAGCGTAGCGTCAGTTCTGGCAGGTCACGTTAGTCAAGCTCGCATCAGCTGACTCTCAGCTGATAAGTTACACGTTTACCTATAGGAATACGACGCCTATCACTGTATACATAAGCTCCTTCAGTATTATTAGCAGCTATCGCGTTTCTCAGGAGCTAATTAAATGGCAACATTCGGCAGGCAAACCACATCATCTCACAAGGAATCGTGCAATCGGGAATTTAGCGAGAGGAATTCGTTCCCCACAAGGGTTTCACCTCAGATTCAATCAAGTTTGTGAACTTGAACACGAGATTCGCCGCATTGATCATAAGCTTTCCTGATTTGAAAGTGACCTCAGTCTGCATTGCTGACAGGACTCGATGTGATTCACGCTCCATTCATCTTTGAAAGTCTTCACAAAGCTAAGTTAAGTTCATTTTTAATGCTCATTGCTAAAAGCTATCAGGGTATTGGCAACATGCTAATGCTATCCGGCAACATGCTAATGCTATCCGTGTTAACTTGCTTGGGCTTATTTCTTTAAAATGCTCTTGCTAGGCTTATGCAATCATATTTGCTATTTGCATTACTTATCTGTTGCCATAGGCCCTTTTCACAATGACGTTGCGCTGGTTACTTCAGGAAAATACATAAGGTGATAACTAACAACACAAAAGGTAAAGTTTAAAATTAGAGCCCAACCGATATATCGGCGGGCCGATATTATCGGCCGATATAGGCATTTTCCTAACTATCGGTATCGGCATTTATAATGGCCGATAAATTAATATTTAAAAAAATGCAGCGTGCAGTGATTTATGTAAGGATGGCGCTGCCAATAAAGCACCTAAAAGCTGTCACAAAGAATGGGCAAAAGTGGCAAAAAAATAATGGCCGCGTCCAGTGTAGACACAGTGTTAAAGCTCATTCTGCTACATTACAACATCAAGCAATATTCCAATAATTTATGTAATTATAACACTTTATATAGGGCCATTTTGCATTAAGAGTAGCCAGATGGACACGCAAGACGCAACACGTTCAGAATTTTAGTAAACTACAGAACAGCGCGAGCGGGAAGCGGTGCACCTCACGCGGGCAGAGAACGCGTCCGAGAATGGACACTGCATTAGTGATATAAAACGCACACACACACAGGTCTGTTAAATTAAGCAATACTTTTAAGGTAGGCTAGTCTAATATTTTTCTGACTAACAAAATTACTGACACAGTAAAGGGTAGATTTAAATAAAGAAAAACGAAATTTAAATAAAGAAAACGAAATTTAAATAAAGAAATTAAACGAAATTTAAATAAAGAAAAACGAAATTTAAATAAAGAAAAAACGAAATTTAAATAAAGAAAAACGAAATTAAGTTAAATTAAAAAACGATATTAATTTAGATTGATAATAACGGGTAAAAAGGCTAATACATTTTGTTTCTATTATTCTATTTTCCACAATGTCAAAGCAACACAGCTTAACCCAAAACACAGCTTAACCCAAAGCTCAGACATGCACTTCGTCCATACAAACTCCGCTGTTCTGCGCTCTAGCCAGAGAACACTCCCGTTGCTGGAACACTTGCGCTTCAGTTCTATTTCCAGCATGTATGCGTTTTCTGCGTGGCTCGAGCCGCGCCTGAGAGACGCGTCTCACGCAGGCAGTGTGCAAACTCCAACCTGTTAACATGGGAGCCGAAATAAAAACGGCCATGCCACGCAGTCAGTGTGTCGCCGGCCTTATTCAAGCGCGAATGAGAACCGTTTCGCGGGGGATCCCAGATGTGAAAAAAAAAACGAATGTCAAATTTTCAAATCGAATACCAACCCACCGAACGAATGGGTCCAGCCCTATAGCCTAGTTTCACGTTTAGTACATTTTGCTTACTACTTATTTAAAATAGTATAAAACTACTCTACATATGTAATTATAAACGTTTTCATTATGATATTATTAATTTTACTTTACTAAAAAGATCTGAGTTCTTCCTCCACTGGTAGATATTAGAGAAATTAATAGATTAAAAATAGAAGATAAGGTTTTGTCAGTGACACTTTTGATATATTTATTGATACAAGTTATGTTTTAAATAACGTGACTAAATTAAAAGACAAAGTCATTAGTGAAGATTATGCAACAGTATTTAGAATATAATATAATATAAAATGCAATGCAAACTAGTTTGGTTACAGCTCAAATTCTCATTCTATCATTCACCTCGCCTCCATATCTTTGTCACACAAGTGTTTGATCACCACATTTGAGTGATCATTGCAAAACGTTTATATATTTATTCTGTTTATACTGTGTATTCTATATACAGTACCCATCAAAAGTTTGTACACACCAATTGGAAAGTGTGTCCAAACTTACTGTACTATAATACACATAAATAATATTGCTACTGTATTATAATATACACATAAATAATATCGGCCGATATATCGGTATCTGGCTTTTTTTTATCGGTATCGGCATCGGCGCCCAAAAATCCATATCGGTCGGGCTCTATTTAAAATAATAATGTTTACTTATGTAGCGTTATTGGTTCTTATATTTAGATTATTTTGATAACATTAATGATAATTTCCAGTAACTTATAGCATTATTTAACGTGTAACTGTCGTGGAGGGGAAAGTAGACTAGCTAGCAACAAGACAAATCGTGGTCAGCCTGTGTTGACACAAGTTTACTTGTGTTAAGTGTTAAATTTTTTTCAAAGCTAAATGTCAAACCATTTCCATATACTGATGTGATTTATCATTAATTTCTATGATTTATCATTAATTTCTTCTTGTCAATTTTTCAACAGTTTCCTATCCAATAAGCATGTTTCACATATTTCCCATCCAATAACCATATTTCACATCTCTAGGAAGAGCCTCACAAGCTCGACAGCCAGTTTACCAGAGAGCAAGGAAGCATTTTAGGGCTGCAGTCCTAGATGAATCTCAGGAGATGCCTGTCCCATGAGACATCACAGAGGAGGCACTGCCTGCAGGTGGAGTAGCAAAAGATCATGACTATGCCTACCATCCTTCTCCTGGTTAGTAATTCAAAAACAGTGTAACAGGTTTTTCTATGTGGCAATAAATTACTTTGTAACTATCAGGTTAGTCGGATTCAGAGCAGCTGTGCTTACTGTGAAATGTTTTTACAGGAAGCTCAGTTACTCTGAATAATACCACTCAATATGATAATGATTTGGAGGATTGAGAACCACTACAGATATTACATTGTAATCTTAGTGTCAGAGTTCTGTCACTTCTGTTTGGGTTACATCTTGGGTTGGTGACAGAGCTCTGGCATTTTCTCAGGTTTTGTCCCTAGACAGGGGTGTATCCTTCCCCTGCCAAATGCTAAACCGACCATCTGCTAGCTGTCTTGCGTCACTGAGGTCAGATAAATCCCATCACATAGAGACTCTTTCACCTAGATAGCATCATATAGAGACTGTGTCTGTTCCCTGAACTAGGAAATACAAAAAACTCCCAAACCCATTTAAGGGTAAAAAATGTATTGATGTTCAACATATAAAAAACAAATAATGCAGATGGACAAATGATAAAGGGTTGCTGAATATTCAATCCCTTTCTTCAAAAGCACAGACCTTACAGACCTTAACCTAGATGTGCTGTATTTGACAGAAACTAAACCAGACAATTACATAACTTTAAATGAGTCCACCCCGCAAGATTACTGCTATAAACACGAGGCTCGTTTAAAAGGAAAAGGGGGAGGTATTGCTGTGATTTATAGCAATATCTTCAGTATTACTCAGAAGTCTATGAAATCAATGTTGATGCCGTTGAAATTCTGCAGCAGAGTGATGACATCTCAGATCATTATTTAATCTCATGTATACTTATTTTAGCCAAGGTTGCAAAGCCGACTATGTGTTATAAATATGGTAGAACTATCACTTCTGCCACTAAAGATTGTTTTATAAATAATCTTCCTGATCAGTTTTATCTCGTCTGCATCCCAGATAGCTTAGAAGAACTCTATGCTGAACTTAGAGAACAGAAATGATTGACTCTCTCTTTTCCAGCACTTTAGACACAGTTGCTCCATTGCGCTTAAAGAATTAGAAGAAGATTAAAGGAAATAGTCCAACACCGTGGTACAACGAGCACACTCAGGCCCTTAAGAGAGCAGCCGGAAAAATGGAGCGTAGCTGAAAGAAAACAAAATTAGAAGTTTTTCACATTTCGTGGAGAGAGAGCACGATTGCGTACAGAAAGGCCTTAAAGGTGCTCTAAGTAACTTTTTAACCTTAACTGAACAGCTTCAGAATCAGTGGAATGGTTATATTACTTATTTCGGGTTGAATGGTGGTGGTTTCGCACCCCCCTGGTGCCTGAGAGCGGAAAAAACTCACTTGTAACTTTGGGCCGGCGGGCTGCCGGCCTCGCCGTCAGGAAGTATTGCGTGAAATCAGGTATCGCGATGTAACAAATTGCTTGACGGCACTGCACACGTACACGCCCCCATTCAAGCACCGGCTAGCTATAAGCAAAGGGCAACGATAGATTGGGTTATGGCTGAGCCTGTAAAAAAGAAGCAGAAAGCTAGGAAATCTTTGTCGGAGGACCAACGAAAGAGGAAACGGGAGACTGACCGAGCAAGAAGTCAGACTCGAGTAAATATCGGACCGGCTTTTTCAGAATGGGGAGAACTGAGAGAAACAGAAGCCGATGTTAGCATTGTCATTAGCAAACACGTTTGATTTCTGTAGTTGTTTGGCCGTTCCTCTGTTGGTTTTATTTGTGTAACTTACACTTTTATTTTATGTCACTAAGTCAACGTGTCTGATAATAGGCAACAAACATGTTGCACATATCATGATCGAGCTAGAAAAAACGTTCTGATGTTTTCTTAGACAAGCAAAGGTAAACCGTCATTCTACCAGACTTATAGACCTTGCTAATATAACTTTAGACAAATATTAGCCTCCGATATATATATTTTTTTATGCTCATGCCCATTCTCCCAAAAACAACACGAAAGCAGTAGTTCGCCTCGTTCATATCGTTCGTTCCCGGTAAAAATACTAGTATGCATGACAACACAATAAAAAAAATAAAAAATTGCCATCAGTTGTAAAGAAAATATTGCTTTACTTGCCTCGGTAGACATAACTGGTTTTGAAATAGTCGGTTCCTCTGCTCAGCTGGGTGGCGAAGGGGGAGGGACAACAGTTTGTTTTTACACAGAGTGTTTGAAAGCATTTACTACCAGACACTAGGGGGAGCTTCGTAGAGAAAAAAACACTCAGGCTTGCCTGGTATCCCTTTAAAAAAGGCCTTACTTTTCAACACTTTTAGAAGAAAACAAACACAACCCTAGGTAACAGTGGCTAAATTAGCGAAAAATAAAGCTTCAACACAGGACGTTTCCAAACAGCACAGCAGTAATGACTTTATGAACTTCTATACTTACAAGATTGATAATATTACAGAGAAAATTATAATTATGCAACCGTCTACTACAGTATTGCATCAGACAGTGCATTGTAGTCTCCCTGAGGAAAATTTTTATTCATTCATTGCTATAGGAGAGGAAGAATTGTCGAAACTCGTTAAATCATCTAAATCAACAACATGTATGTTAGACTAAGCTATTGAAAGAGATGCTTCCAGAGGTCATAGATTCTCTTCTTAATATCATTTATTCATCTTTGTCACTAGGATTATTCAATCGGCTGCGCTGTTTTCCATTTTCTATTGTTGTATGTTGACGGTGGTAGTATCATACTCTTAACTGTGTGTATTTTAATGTAAGTTTAAATGTGGTGTCACTGATGCATTTCTGTTCGGAGAAGTCGAAGACAAATTTCCACTAAGGTGGACAATAAAGTCTAATGAATGAATGAGGATATGTACCGAAAACTTTTAAGCTGGCTATTATTAAACCTCTTATTAAAAAAACGCAACTTGATCCTAGAGAATTAGTCAATTAGAGGCCGATCTCGAATCTACCTTTTCTGTCAAAATTAATAGAAAAGGCAGTATCCTCACAACTATGTTCCTTTTTTAGAATGAAATGGTATCTGCAAGGATTTCCAGTCAGGATTTAGACCATATCATAGTACTGAGACTGCTCTCATTAGAGTTACAAATGATTTGCTCTTATCATCCGATCTTGGTTGTATCTCTCAATCTTAGTGCTGCATTTGATACCATCGACCACAACATTCTTTTGAATAGACTCGAAAATTATGTTGGCATTAGTGGAATTGCACTAGCATGGTTCAAATCATACTTATCTGACCGTTATCAGTTTGTAGCAGTAAATTAAGATATGTCATATCGATCAAAAGTTCAGTATGGAGTACCACAAGGCTCAGTACTAGGACTGTTGCTGTTCACCCTGTACATGCTACCCTTGGGAGATATCATTAGGAAGCATGGAATTAGTTTTCACTGTTATGCTGATGATACTCAGCTCTATATTTAAATGTGCCCCGACGAAACGCACCAATTCACAAAATTAACAGAATGCATATCTGCTGTAAAAACTTGGATGACTGGTAATTTGCTACTACTTAATTCTGAAAAAACAGAGTTCCTAATTATTGGGCAAAAAACCTCTGCACGTATTAACCCAGAATACTGTATAACAATTGATGGCTGCTCTGTCAAGTCCTTGTCGTCGGTTAGGAACCTGGGTGTGCTCTTTGATACCAATCTTTCATTTGAAAGCCACGTTTCTAGCATCTGTAAAACTGCATTCTTCCATCTTTATATCTAAATTACGACATATGCTTTCAATGAAAAAAAAGGAACAGTTATACGTTCATGACCTCAAGGCTAGATTATTGTAATGCTCTACTGGGTGGTTGCCCTGCACGCTTAATAAACAAAGTCCAGTTGGTCCAAAACGCAGCAGTTAGAGTTCTCACTAGAACCAGAAAGTATGACCGTATTTGCCCCGTTCTGTCAACACTGCATTGGCTCCCTATTAAACATTGTATAAATTTTAAAATATTGCTGACTGCTGTTGCTGCTGACTACTTACAAAGCACTAAATGGTTTAGCTCCCCAGTACTTGAGCGAGCTTTATAGTTTTGCTTTATAGAACGCATTATAGTCCTTCACGTCTATTGCGATCTCAAAATTCTGGCCAGTTGATAATACCTAGAATATCATAATCGAATGCTGGCGGTAGATCCTTTTCCTATTTAGCACCTAAACTTTGGAACAGTCTTCCTAACATTGTCCGGGAAGCAGACACACTCTGTCAGTTTAAATCTAGACTAAAAACGCATCTCTTTTACCTAGCATTCAAGAACATTATAAATCTCTATTATTCAAATAAGCATCCATGACCCATCCCTGAGGTGCCAGCCTCATCAGCCCTGTGAAGGCCTCATCGACACGACAGCCATCGGCACTGATCCTCAACAAACTCGTCTCCATACCGACGTGATGACTCCGACTTCCAACCAGATGGAACTGGATAAAAATTCTGAATGTTCTGATCCAATCTGACTTCTGACCTGTAATGCTGCCTGAATCATAATCATACACTGTTCGCGTGTTGGCCAGAGGAGAACTGGCCCCGACTGAGCCTGGTTTCTCCCAAGGTTTTTTTTTCTTCATTCTGTCACCTGGTGGAGTTTTGATTCCTTGCCACTGTTGCCTTGGCTTTTGGCTTGCTAAGTTGGGGACATTTAATATTCAACAATATTATTGATCTGCCTTTCTTAAGGTGGACGATGACGCAGTTTTCTTCTTGAAACAAACTTTGTTGTATTATTTTCATGTTATCACTGTGAAGCTGCTTTGAAACAATCTGTATTGTAAAAAGCGCTATATAAATAAAGGTGACTTGACTTGACTACAGCAACATGCTTGTTGCAATGTGTCCTTGCTTGCTCCAGCTTGGGGTGATGCTTCCCCCATAAGATTGTATAGTACTCAATATGCCACTAACATCAGGATGTATTAACCATTCTATCAGCATCAGTCGTGTTGGGGGTAGTGTGTTTAAAAAAAAATTTTTTTTAAACACAGCATCCAGATTTTCGCTGTCAGTTTGTGTTTGGGGGATATTGGCAAATGGTTTTGTTTTGAGGGGTTATCGCTGCTCTCCCTGCTCTTATCCATGCTAGGCTGCATGGATGCGCAGGGAGTTCTTGCCCAAAACAGAACCATACCGCCAATCCTAACTGTATGCTAATTGTCAATCGTATATTTGACGATAGTGGTCCTGACAGAAATTAAGCGTAGCGTCAGTTCTGGCAGATCACGTTAGTCAAGCTCGCATCTGCTGACTCTCAGCTGATACACGTCTACCTATAGGAATACGACGCCTATCACTGTATACGTATATAAGGTCCTTCAGTATAATCAGCAGTTATCGTGTTTTTCAGGAGCTAATAACCCTCCTCCATCCCCAGCTCCTCCTCTTGTCCAGTCAGTAAGGCATTCTGATTCCCCTGAATCAGAATAAATTCTCGAATTATGTTGTACTTTAAAATCTTGAATTAATGATATCTGCAATATATTCATGTTGGTTCTGTTCTGTTTACCCTAAGGGGGGTTATCGCTGCTCTCCCTGCTCATATCCATGTTAGGCTGCATAGATGCACAGGGAGTTCTTGCCAAGAACAGAACCATACTGCCAATCCTAACTGTCTGCTAATTGTCAATCGTATTTGACGATACTGGTCCTGACAGAACCTCAGTTCTCTATGTTTTCTTTTAATTCTCGTTCATTATCATTCTTCTCTCTTTCTGCTTCTACCTCATCTTGGTCCATTTCAGTTAAATCTCCTTACTAATTCCACTCATTATGTCACAACAGTATATAGAATGTTCATAACCATTTGTTTAGTTTTGCTTGGTTACTGTTGCTATGGGTGTGCCTTTGGAACACATGGTGTGTCTTAAAAGAATTTAAATAAATAAAAAACATTTCACATTTGATTACTTATTTAGATGTTATTAAATGTGTTTATTATTTATATAATGTTTTAATTTATTAGTTTCATTGAGAGTTTAACTGAGAGTTTAACACATTATACATACACATTTTAGCAGGGATGAAGAAACATTCCATTTAACCATAAATTATTTAGAAAAGATCATTAATACAAAAAGAGTATA
The DNA here is from genome assembly GCF_963993115.1 of Abramis brama. NCBI lineage: Eukaryota > Metazoa > Chordata > Actinopteri > Cypriniformes > Leuciscidae > Abramis > Abramis brama. The sequence goes on along the minus strand of NC_139967.1, from coordinate 27,755,161 downwards.
AATTATCAAATGCTGGTGACTAATTGTGGCTTAGAACAATTAATTTGAAGAAAAAGTCATACAGAACATACAAGACATTAGAACAAATCAGAAGTATCATTCAGAAATGCGCTCAATAAACTAAAGCCATAGATTTTCCTCTTAAAATAGAGCATTTTAAATCGCATCGCAGCCCACCTACTACAAGGATACATGAGTAAACAATCCTGTTTGATGTAAATAAAGAAAAACTATATTTATATGAGTTTAAAACTGTTAAAGAACATAAATAGTGGAACAACATTAAAATCGTATTAGTTAAATTTGGTTCCCAGTATCCCAGCTTGTGGTAAAACTGTGAATTAACTTTATATGATGCAGCAGATCTCTGTTATTAGCCTCCAAAAATGTCTTCATGGTATCTCTTCTCCACCTGCCAACAAAAAGATCATGATGCGTGAGTTCACTGGTTACATAGCAGTTCATACAAGGACATGAGGATTGAAACAGTGAATCACACCTTCAACCTCTCTAGAAATTCTCCAGCTCCTGTGATGGTCATGCCTGTTTTATTCGCCAAGATATCTTGCAGAGTGCTAGCAACATCACGGGCCATGTTCATGCCACCACAGACATACAGATGACCTGCATTCTTGTGTAGAACCTCCAAGGCCTTTTCAGATAGCTGCTCCTTCAAGACATCCTGCACATACATCTGTTCCAAACAACACAAGCTTGGTTACAGACAGAAGACACAAACTGATACCAGTGTAAGCGCATCTGATGAACAGCGAGAACAGACTGAGAGAACCGTACTGAATTTTGTCACACAAAGTAAATATATAATTATTTTGAGTATAGTACAGCATGAACAGAACTTTAGAGATGTACCTTTGGTTTACCAGGTTGGCGAGAATAAGCTGTATTGATCTTGTCCAGAATGCCATCAAGTCTCAACTTCAGAGTTTCTACTTTATACAGATGGTCTGTTTGTGAATCACGACATCCAAATAGCAGTGTCATTGGAGTCATTTGCAGACCTAAAAATTTGTCAATTAAAAAAGGCAATTCATTTAGGGTTAAAACTTTGAGGATTTAAAATACAAATAACTACAGACAGTTTTATTTGAACTTAAATACACCTACACAACAGTACTGTTTAAAAGTTTGGGGTCAGTAAGAAATCTAATGCTCACCAAGGCTGTATTTATTCAATCAAAAATACAGTAAAAACAGTAATATTGTATAATGATATTACAAATTTAAAATGATCGTTTTCTCTTTTAATATATCGTTGAAAGGTAATTTATTGCCGTGATGGCAGAGCTTCATTTTCAGCATCATGACTCCAGTCTTCAGTTTCACATGATCCTTCAGTAATCATTCTAATATGATGATTTGCTGATCAAGAAACATTTATTATTATCAATTTTGAGAACAGTTATGATGCTTATTAGGTTTGTGGAAACGTGATATTTATAAATGTGAAAAAAATATTTTTTTTCAACAAATCAAACTAAAATCACGTATGATACTGTATAATCTTTTTTTTTTTTTTTTTACTTACTGACCCCAAACCTTTGAACAGTAGTGCATTACTGGTCAAATAAAATGCTGGATATTGTGATAACTGGTTTGGATCGATAGAGCCTCTATGTCTCAAGGCAAGAGTCATAAAATGCTTTTGTGTCTAAACTTCATGACCTTAAATTCAGAGCTCACATGTATTACCTGTCTTTTTCATGTCGTGAATGCGCTGTTGCCAGAAGCTGCGGAAAGGAGCAATACCACTGCCAGCCCCTATCAGAATAACTGGAGTGATGGGGTCTTCTGGGAGGTGGAACCCACCTGAGCTGAAATAATGAGCAGTAAACAAGTCAAGTTTTCTATGTTATTAAGATATTGAGAACAGAATGTTAAAATGCTTTTATAAGTATTTAAATGAGATATTCATATTCAGCATTTAACTATCTATCATCAGTACCGGTGAACGAAGCAGGGAACTGTGTATCCTCGTTTGATGGTGTTAAGCCATGTGCTGCAGGTGCCATAATGCATTGGGCCTTCTCCATCTACGATACAACAGAACACAACGTTATCTTTACATCTCACATGGTGTTTGATTATAAAAGAATTATCCAATGTCTTTGTTTTGTATGTTTTCTACATGTTTAGTATCATACCCTGGGTGTGGTACTCCACCACAGACACTGTGAGGTGCAGCTCGTCTGGATGACGGTCCAATGAGGAGCTGACAGAGTACAGGCGGGGCTTGAGCAGAGGAAGCTGGCTGAGAAGGAAGGCGGTAGGGACTTTTAGAGAAGGAAATTCTACAAGCACCTCCAAGAAGGTGGGCCTGTAGAAATCTTTCCATGTAGAATATTCCTGGAAATCCTATGGAGAAATGGTAGAATGCTGTAAATGCATCTATTGGTAATATGTGTAATTTAGAATAAAATCAAACAATTGTCCCATTTAAATTCTTATAAAGAAAGAATGTAACGCAATTACCGATGCAAGTGCCTCAAGTCGTTTGCGATCCTCCTCCTGACCAGCCACTGAAGAGAGTTTGCGCAGGAGGCTTTGTGAAGGTGGAGTTGTGACATCAAGGAAGTATGTAAGAGCCTGGACTAGAGTGCAAGCAGGGATACACTCATCTTTCTGCCATCTCATTTCCACTGAAAGACAACACAGGACAGAGTCATAAAAATAAGCTTGGATTTTGTGCCCCATCTCAAATTTACTTAGTTTATTATTACAGCCATTAGTGATTGTTACCAGGGCTAGAGTCAGAGAGGGACTCCAGGTGAAGGCTCTGGTTAATAGGAGGGGCATCTGGGAGATGCTTCACAATACCATCCACCAACTCTGCAGAATTCTCTGGAAAAATCCCCACATGATCTCCAGGGGCAAAGTTCAAGACCTCTGTGTTTCCATCCGTCTTCAGCTCAACCAGGATAGTAGAACGACTGAAAATAGAATATATAAGTTGAAAAACAGCACTGTCAAATGTGTAAAAGCTCAGCTGACAGTGAATGTTCTCAGAACTTTATCTAATGTTCTGGCAAAATGTTCTTCCAGTAACTTTAAGAGAATGTTTATTCAAACTTGTCTGGTCTTTAATAATGCTCTCAAAACATTAACATATAAACATTATATGATGTTTTATTAACAAAGTTCGGGAGGAGCATGTTCAATCAATGGTAAGAGGTGTATATACACTCAGCAGTCTCACCTCAATCCATTGACAGTTATGCAGCATCCCCCCACCACCCCTTCTCCACGCTTCTAGTCCTAAACACTTACATACGGGGGGAGTACTCTGGGTTCGGGCCGAACTCCGAGCTCGGAGCCCTCCCCCCGGACAGCACGCCAAATACGCATTAAACTTTACCCCCTCAAATTGTATGTAAGTGTGAACTCGTGAATTATACATTATTGATTGGGAAAACAATTCTGAAACATTTTAGTTGGATGTTCATCTAACATTTTTAAAAATGTTAATAGTTTAAGAATGTTCAGGAAATATTCAAAAGTAACATTCCCATAATAATTGCAAAAACATTAGCAAAATGTTCTTAGAAAATATTTTTGTTAGCTGGGAGTTAGGTAATGAAATTGTGGATTCAAACCTTGACTGAGCGCTCTGCAGTTTCTGCCTTCTTTTCAGTGTCATAGGAAACACAGTTTTAGAGTGAAGAGCAGACAGTGCTGTAGAAACAGAAGATTAATATGTGTAAATACTGTATTATGGGTCAAAATAATATACAACCTGGTGATTATTGAGTTTAGATAGATAGTGACTTTTATTAAACTATTTTTTTATTTATTTTTTTAAGGTGTACCTGTAATTCGGTCCAGAGCGCAACTGTCATGCTGAACTCTGTATCTCTGTGGGTCCCAGACATCCAACTGTTGCTCAACACCCTTCAGCTGTTTTTTAATGTTAAACTCCTCACACGCATCCTTAAAAAAAGTGAAATGCCATTCATTTGTTGTTCATTGCTATATTAGTATAAGATTTTTTTGAATCATTGAATCATCCAAGCACAGAGGGAATAATAGAAACCTCACCAACCTTAAAAGCAGTGCAAGTCCAGGCAGAGAAGGCCTCGTCCTGCCCATTAAGTTCATCTCCCTCCCCTGTGGCAGTCAGACGCTTGGCCCCCAGCCCAGCAAGCTTGTCATCCACAGCATGGGCAAAAGCACAGAATTGTGGGTACACACGTGAGCCAAGGCCAAACACACTGTACCTGTATTGAGAAGAGGATATCAGGGCTCCTGTTTACAAGAGCATATTGACAGGTGATAAAAGTGAAAATCTTAGCATTGCTAGGCTACAAACCTGACATTGTTTTTCAGGTTTTGCAAGCTGAAAAGCTGCTTCCTGAAGCTCTGAGGGAAAGAAAATATTAATGTCAAAATCAAATTTTGAATTCATGTGGAAAATTCAGGTAAAAAAAAAAATCTTTGATTCAGGAGGCTTTAAACTGATTAAAAGTGACAGTGAAGAAGTAACGTTACAAAAGATTTCTAAGTCAAATAAATGCAGTTATTTTGAATCAAATATCAGATCAAATAATGTATCAGTTTTCACAAAAAATATTAAGCAGCAGAACTGTTTTCAATAATAAGAAATGTTTGTTCAACAGCAAATCAACATATTAGAATGATTTCTACAGTAATAGCTGCTGAATATCACATTTATATATATATATATATATATATATATATATATATATATATATATATATCCAAATAGAAAACAGTTAAAATGACAATATTTCACAATTTTTATTTTTGATCAAATAAATGCAGCCATAAGAGACTTCTTTCAAAAACATAAAAAAAAATCTTAATGACCTCAAACATTTGAATGGTATACAGTATTTATATGATATATTTCTATATATTATAATTTTGATATATTTATTCACAAAATTATGCCCATACCACTCCATTTCCCGGACTTTCCCCATTGCCAAAAGTACTGGTGACCACCATCAGAAGGCTCTCTGTCTCAAGCTCACTGAAATCATAGTCCTCCATGCATACCAGCTGTATTAGAAAACAAGAGTTAATATTAGTTTTGGATCACATTTTTGTTGTTTGTTCATATACTGCACTGTTAATAATACAACATTTGAAAGCATTTTTCAAAGACAGCATTTCTTACCCTGGTGTCGAAGGCACAGTTGAGCATGGTTTTCAGTTTTTTGGCAAAGGTCAGTGACTTCCCTGTTTCAGTGGCATAGAGAACAGTGCAGCGCACTCTTTTGGCCATGACTGTATTGATGAGCATTTGAGAAAAAAACACTGCTCTAAGAAGAAAGAACACAAATATTTTGATGTAAATGGCGTTGGTCGTTGGCATAAATGAAGTACAGTGTTGTTTTGTTTGGAGAAGCTGCTGGTCTGTTAGTACCTTATCAGTCCTTTGAAGCTGACCTTACATCTCCGAAGTCCTTTCTTCTCATCTTTCCACTTGTGTGTTAGCCATGCATCAGTCTTCAAAAAACACAAAAACAGCACATTTACACACTGCTAATGTCAAAGTTTTCTTTATTAACACTGCTGTTCAAAAGTTAGGGATTGGTAAGATTTTCTAATGTCTTCAGTGTCATATGATCCTTCAGAAATCATTCTAATATGCTGATTTGGTAACCAGGAAACATTTCTTATTATCAATGATGAAAACAGTTGTGCTCGTTAATACGTTACATCTCTAGTGGGGTCTACAATTTTCCACCCATTCTAGCCATATGTTTGATTTTGTTTCAGAAAGTTTGATACCTGATAATAGAAAAAGGGAGAAAGGATGTAGTTGAGCATCTCCTGATGGTACACAGGGGTGAGAGAGCCAGACATGGGTGGGACCAGCCACACCCAATCAGCTGGACAGCCTCCACGCACACGAACTTCTGTCTCCATGTGCTGCATGAAGGACTCGCTTGCTGTATGGTGGTCCGTGATGGTGACCTTATTTTTCTGCACAGCAATATAGCAACATAAAGTCCAATAAATATATAGATGGCTTTTTCTTCTTTCCTAACTCTATTTTTAATACATATTATTTCAGTTACAATAACAATGAGATAATCTTAAATCAATTTGCATATCAATATTTCAACAGTACAAAAGTGGAAGGACACTTTACCTGGTAACTATGAATTACTGCAACATTAATAGCCACGAGTGCCTGGTCTTTCCACAGTGAAGACAGCTTGCGTGTCTCTAAGCCCATTAGCTGTCCAACACGCTACAGGACATAAAGCAGTAAAAGCAAAACATAAATATCAAAATTATCAAGGTGTGCTTAGCTACCGCCATGAGATAGTGAGGACAAACTACCTCCAAAACGTTGTAGCGCTGGCTGTCACAGAAGTCCCTCACTCCAATCTCTGTGCCCATGTACCAGCCGTTGAAAGGACATGCTGTGAATTCCAGACCACCGATTTCCATTAGCATGTTGGCTACTGCAGGAATTGCATACCACTTGAGGTTTAGATCTTTGAACCATTCATACCTGGACAAAGGCAAGCACAACACCATTTAATCAGAGAATAAGCTGTGAAGACACTTTTCTCAAACTATAATTCCTTAATTCTTCAAATTTAGAAATCAAATATCTCCCCCTTTTCTCTGAAATGACCCAAATGACTTACTCTGGGTGCTCTATTGGGACCTCCAGAATCAGTTCTGAAGGAATATCAAAAATTTCAGGATCCTCTCCATTCGCCTGCAGGACTAGTGGCAGCACATCAAAGTGACCATACTTTGGTTTCCATCCAAGCTGCATACACACCTATAAAAAGAGTGCACAATATCCAGCAGTTATCATGTGATTATTTCTTAACAGAGGCAAATGGTTGGCAAATGCCATTTAAAAAAAAGATAAGATATCTTAAGATATCAAGATAAAGCAGAGGACATATATTTGTCCTCCTCAGAGCTTCTATTTTAATTACCTGTGTAAACTCCACACCTGCTGGGTCTCCGATCACACTGCCATCTTCCATCTGATATCCTGCATACTTTAAAAGCTGACCGTTCCAAACACGGAAATCATGATCTCCATCCGTTCTTTGAGGAAACACAGTGATGACAGACCTGCCAAAAATTAAGCGTAGCGTCAGTTCTGGCAGGTCACGTTAGTCAAGCTCGCATCAGCTGACTCTCAGCTGATACACGTCTACCTATAGCAATATGACGCCTATAACTGTGTATGCATATATAAGCTCCTTCAGTATTATCAGCAGCTATTGCATTTCTCAGGAGCTAATTAAATGGCGAAATTCGGCAGGCAAACCACATCATCTCACAAGGAATCCTTCAATCGGGAATTTAGCGAAAGGAATTCCCCACAAGGATTTCACCTCAGATTCATTCAAGTTCGTGAACTTGAACATGAGATTCGCCGCATTGATCCTAAGTTGCCTGTTCCCATTCAGTCGGTCAACTCGGTACAACACATGACTGGGATATCGTGCTCTAGCGCCATCTGCTGAAGACACCTTTATTTACGCCTGAAAGGCAAATGACGCATGATGACGTGGGCGGGGCCACCTGCCCACAGCATATAAATGCAGTCGTGCTGCTAGAACACCATCAAACCCCGGAGCATGTATACACTGCCGACAGCTTCGTCATTCGACACTCGAGCGGCGTGTAGCGTTTGTTGAGCGGGTGCTCGATGGTACAGTGGACAGACACGGTCTGCTTCTGTCCTCAGCTGCTGTTCCAGATACGGCACTAGCCATTTTTGAGGAAGCCACAGGGACTTGGGGCGACTGTATGGAAGCCGGGGAGGTTATGGATGATTTTAACAATGTTCCCCTGATGGCTCCATTGGAGTGTCAGGTGGAGGACTCTGTCTCGCTGGAAGCGGGTGAGGAATTCTTCGATGATCATTTTCAGCTGGAGCAGGTCACGGCTTCCCCCTCACCCTCCGAGGTGACGGGTGGAAGTGAGTTTATGGAGGAGCCCTTCATTGAACTATATGGAAGGGCGGCAGCAAAGCTGTCGGTGGAGTGGCCTGCCCCTCCCCCTATTCAAAAAAGCTTGCGCTTCGGCGGGTTCTATTTATCTCAGGTTCAAACTGTGGTAAGGACGCTTTACCCAGACTGTATGGCAGAGCTTACAGCTTCATGGTCAAAACCCTTATCTTGTCTTTCTCCGGTGCCGGGAATGAGTAAGTTCACCGACCTCGAAGGAGCACAAGAAGCAGGGTTAATATCACCTCCTCCAATGGAGCATTCGCTTGCGACATGCTTGGCTCCAATGCAAAATAGCGGTATCGCGGGCATCCCCACTCTCCCGTCGGCACCGTGTAGGTTCTCGTACAGACAACTTAGCAGGATTTATGGTGATCAGGCCTGCACGGCTAGAGCCTTGAGCACTATGTCCTTGCTACAATCATGTCAGGCTATTTGCTTGGGTGAACTAAGCAAGGCTGTGTCAGAGGGAAAACCATGTGACGAACTCATGGGGGAGGTAAGATCCACAGCTGATTATATACTGCGTACAACACGTTGCGCATTGGTATCATTAGGTCATGCGATGGCCAGTACAGTGGTGGCTCAGCGCCATCTATGGTTGACTCTGGCGAACTTGCCTGAACGAGATCGGAATGTGTTCCTCGGCGCACCAATCTCCACGACGGGTCTATTTGGAGAGGGTCTTGACGCGTTTCAAGCGCGATTTGAGAACTCAAAGAAACAGGCAGAATCTCTCAGGAGTTCAATGCCTAGAAGGTTTAGCAGACCAACACAGTCGGCTGCTCAGCCAGGGTTTAGGTCGTCTTCTCGACTGCCACCAGCTAAGAGGCTGGCTGCAGCAGCAGCGCCGAGACCCAATGCTTGGGAGGCTAAGCGAGTGCATGCACAGCCTAAACAGCAGGTGGGGTCGGGAAAGAAAGACCCGCCCCCAGCGAAAGGGAAATTTTTCTCCGCAGGACGGAGGGGACGGCCAAATTCCTAGCTCGCAAACAAGGGAGGATCATCAGCCCAGAGGCAGCCGCCTTCTTCTCTCAGTGAAAAAGAAACCCTGCAAAAGAGCGGGTTCACCTTTCAGTTCAATTTCAATAAAGAAACTTTGTGTTCAGCATACAATGCCTCATGTGTTGATTTGACAGAACAATCATACAATGCCTCATGTATTGATTTGTCAGAACAATCAAAATGTTTTGAAACCACCAAACTCACAAACTAACCAAGTGTTGTCAAAGGGGGTAAAGGCAGGGATATCCAATATCCAGCAATGCTCAATAAGAGAGGTGGAGATTTCCCCGGTGATGCCGGGGATCCTCGCTGTCAGCCTGGAACGGTGGCACGCATGCGCACCAACACCATGGGTTCTTCGCATGATTCAGTGCGGCTATCAGCTGCATTTCCTCTCACGCAGTGTACTGCACCGCTTCTGCACACTTTCTTCACGAAGAGAAGCGGCACTGACTCCGCTGCGTCATCAAGGCATGAGAGTATTCGCCTATTTGGACGATCTACTCCTGGCCGCAGACACCAGGGAACAAGCAGTATTGCAAACACAAACCCTTGTCTCCCATCTACGAGCTCTGGGATTTTTAATAAATTTCAAGAAGAGCTCCCTGGTTCCATGTCAGCGGATTTCATATCTCGGTTTAGACATAGATTCGGTAAAGAACACAGCTATGTTGCACTACAAAGAGCCGAGAATTTTCACAGCTGCCTAAGTCTTTTTTGACTGGGAAGGCGAGTTCGTTTTCATACAGTGTTGAGGCTGCTGGGGTTGATGGCCTCAATAATAGCAGTCGTTCGGCTGGGTCTCCTCTTTATGTGTGCGTTCCAGAGATGGGCGCTGAGCACTGGTCTGAATGTCACACGGCATTTAAACAGACAAGTGACGATAACGCCAGCGTGCATTCAGGCTCTGGTTCCCTGGGGATCCCCGGGTCTCTTGACAGAGGGAATTCCTCTAGGCAGAGTTACGTCACGTACAGTAGTGACGACAGATGCGTCACTACATGGATGGGGAGCTCTATGCCGGGAGAGTTCTGTAAAAGGAGAATGGTCATCAACACTGAAGGAGCGTCATATAAATTACTTGGAGTTGCAGGCAGTTCTTCTGGCACTGAAACACTTTGTGCAGCATCTGCACAGCGAACATGTGTTAGTCAGAACTGACAACACAACAGTAATGTCGTACATAAACAGACAAGGGGCACCCGCTCTCTTCCACTGCTGCAACTAACACAGACACTCCTAATATGGGCCAGCAAACAATTAGCGTCGCTCAGGGCAGTGCAGTCTTCCCCAATGCAGGGACCTGCTGTCCCAGGCAGGAGGACAGATTCTACACCCCCGGCCGGAAATGTGGCATCTATGGGCCTACCTGCTGAGAGGGAGAATCTAGTGGCAGCAGGGCTCCCAATTAATGTTGTGGCCACGATACAGAGTGCTAGGGCACCATCAACAAGGGGGCTTTACGCGTCGAAAAGGCACATATTTGAACAGTTGTGCGGACAAAAGTCATTGCCCGATTGCAGGAATATTAACTTTTCTGCAGGAATTGTTCGAGGGAGGTCGTTCACATCCCACACTAAAAGTTTACTTAGCGGCCATTTCGGCCTGTCACGAGGGTATTAATGGGGCCGTGCCGAGCACGCACCCGCTGGCCATTCGGTTCCTTAAAGGAGTGAGGCGGCTGAAGCCCGTTACAAAGTCGATGGTTCCATCATGGGACCTAACTGTGGTTTTGGAGGCTATGTGTGAACCTCCATTTGAGCCCTTAGAATCATTGAATCTAAAGATGCTGTCTTATAAAACAGCCCTATTGCTGGCGCTGGCGTCAGCAAAGCGCGATGGTGATCTCCATGCGCTGTCAGTGCATCCCTCATGCATCCAGTTTGCACTGGATGGGTCTAGAGTGGTGTTGCGTCCGAACGCGGCATATACACCAAAAGTCATGTCAGGGGCATATAGTTCGCTCTCGTTCGAGCTGCCAGCTCTGTCGAACCTCTCGATTGACTCGGAGGAAGACAGGAGACTCCATGCGTTATGCCCTGTACGAATTTTACGCAGGTATATCGGGCAGACGCAAGCAGTGCGTTCATCCAACCAAATTTTTGTGTGTTTTGCCAACCCGGTTCGTGGGAAACCGCTGTCCAAACAGCGTCTTTCACACTGGATCGTGGAGGCGATTTCAATTGCATACAAAAGTAAAGGGTTAGCTCTGCCAGCAGGGGTACAGGCGCATTCTACAAGAGGCATGGCAACATCATGGGCGTTGTTTAGAGGGGTGTCAGTAGACAACATTTGTGCGGCAGCCAGTTGGGCATCACCACACACATTTGTTCGGTTTTACCGACTAGATGTCACTGCTTTGACAGTGGCTCAGTCCGTGCTTACTGCAGGGGCTTTAGACCAAGGACCATCACTCTCTTGAAAAAGGATCATGTGGCGGTGCTGGTCCCTTAAGTTTAGTTCAGCGACTTGGCAGGGCGTGAATATATGTCCCATAGTCATGTGTTGTACCGAGTTGACCGACTGAATGGGAACATTGAGTTATGCATATAACTACTGTTCCCAGAAGGAGAAGATCTGGACTGAACAAAGGGAATGACTTTGTTGATTTATATGCAGGTGGCCCTGCCCACGTCGTCATGCGTCATTTGCCTTTCAGGCGTGAAGAAAGGTGTCTTCAGCAGATGGCGCTAGAGCGTGATATCCCATAGTCATGTGTTGTACCTTGTTTCCCTCCTTCTGGGAACAGTAGTTATATAACTCAATGATTTGGAAGTGACCTCAGTCTGCATTGCTGCTCGCATCGCTGCATTATTGACACAGGACTAGATGTGATTCACTCTCCATTCACCTCTGAAAGACTTCACAAAGCTAAGTTAAGTTCCTTTTTAATGCTCATTGCTAAAAGCTATCAGGATATTGGCAACATGCTTGTTGCTAATGCTATCCGTGTTGCTTGGGCTAATCTAGTTTTCATTAAATATGCTCTTGCTAGGCTTATGTGATCATATTGGATGTGCTTTATTTGTCATTGGCAACTACTCGCTTTGCACATGCTGTGCTTTTAGCACTATGCAGCACAGATTCAAGCAGCTTGTGGTGATAGTTAAGAAATAACAATTCATGGTGCAAAAGGAATCATTTCTGCTGTGGTACAGCTCTAAAAAGACTTAGTAAACAATCACCATTCAGTTGAGTCAGTTCAGCTTTGACTCTGTCGGGTATTGGACACGCCTGGTCTATCTAGTTCTTGGAAACACGGCGCTCTTAAACCTATAGTGTATTGGAAATATGCTTGCTCTAAAGGCTATCTGTTGTTATTGAAACATGCTTGTTCTTAAGGCTATTTGGTCGCTATTGTAAACATGCTTGTTCTTAAGGCTATCTGGTTGCTATTGGAAACATGCTCAGATTTTTTTAAAAGGTTTAAACGGGGGTGAGACCAAAAAAGTTTGAGAACCACTGCTCTAAAAGTTAGTTTCTATTGGAAACATGGTTGTTTTAAGGTTATTTAGCCCAGATGTTATTTGGAACATGGCTGTGTTTTAGGCTTATATCTGGTGGGATGTGTGTTCTTTCTATTATGAAGTGGTTGCTGTAGCCGTTCTGTTGACGTATCCTGGGAGTTGAGCGCTCACTGAAAACGTTTAGGTACGTAGGCTATCGCAATGTGTTATGTTGTTTCTCTTTTGCTTAGTTGAATTTAATGTTTGTTATTGTGTGTTTTTAGTGGAACATTCATGATTGCATGCTAACACCTTGATATGCGTGATTTTCATAGGTTATGTATGAGTTAGTGCTTGCTTTATATTCCTTGATTGGAGCATTTCTTTGATCATTATGTTTTGTTTTGCAGTCTCCCACATATTACGTGGTGGTTAACTGCAGGTCGTGCTGCTGTTTTTCTTAACTTGGGTTATTTTTCCTATTTTGAAGTTATATTATGATTGTTTTCATTTGGTTATTTTTGTATTGAAGTTTTGGTTTGATCAGTGTAACTAGGGCCATAAGGGCCGAGTGGTGCGTCCATCTACCAGTTTGTAGTGCGTCCCTCTAACAGTCACTCTCGTTGATTAATCTGGGGGTTTGCCAGCAAGGTAGGACGTGTTATTCATGTACCAGCTGACTATGTGAATGATTTGATTATTTTGTATTTGTACCGGACCCACTAAATTTCTCCTTTTTTTCTCTCTAGTTTGAGCCAAGGCTGAGTGTGCTGAGGGGGAGGCAGGCTATTCACCTGGGTGAAGCACATTGCTGTGAGTTTGGAGCACCAAGGTTTGAGCACCTCTTCCTATTGTTTGCTGTGCACACATATGTGGTTGAGAGCACAATTTCTTCCAGCTAGTTTGCCACCCCTAAGGTAAGCTTTAGCCTTGCAGTTTCTTTCTTTTTGGTAAATTAACTATTTTTGTTACACATATCTTTTGGTGGGGAAGGTACAGCATTTTCTTTCATTTTGTGAGGTTGGTTTGACTTGATTTGGCCTTCGCATTACGGATGTCTGGAGAAATGTTCTTTTAACATTGTGATTTTTAATATTATTGACATAATTAATGACATAATTTACTGCCATTGTTAGAATAACGTTATCATGTAATAAATAAAAAAGTAACTGTATTCTGATTGTGAGTATTTTGAAAGTATTTAATTTTTGGAATTGGATTGATTACATGTAATCAGTTACTAAAATACTGAAGTACTGTCTGATATTGTATCAAAAACATCAATGCAATGTTCTAAAAACCTTAAAAATTGATTTGCAAAAATTTACCAATTAGGAATTGACTGATTCATTAATTCATTCAGTCAGTCATTCAGTCATTCTGTCCTGGTGTTTCACTTGCATTGCAAGATTTCTGCCTTGGTAAATCTGATGATAATGACCATATTGCAATAAATACAATCAACTCACCTCAAGTTTCCTCCATTGGTGGCATGCTTAAGATGAGTACACAAGGCATGAAACATGTCCTCGGCGGTCTTGCACTCACGCGCATCGAAAAGCTGCAGAAGAGATGTAGGCTATATTAGTATAAATGCACAACATGGCTTTGGAAGTGCTAGCTATGATCTATGTTAAAAAAACCCTCAAACCTGTAAATTAGTCCACTGGATCCTGCCAATGCACCTCGGCGCATTTCTCCACGCCTGTTTGGCCCCAAAAGCGAGTTCATCTGTAGTGAGTGAGTAGGACCCGGTCAGGGTGATCTCCAGTGTGACCGTTTCAATCCGAGCCTGGTGCTCCGTTGGATTGGGGCTGCACAAAAGGTAAGAATGGGTTATTCACTTTGTAAAGTAAACCGACTGTTACATTTCCATCCCTGTTTGTCAAGTTGAAGGAAATATAATTTTTACTATTTTCAGTAACCTAATAAAAAAAAAACATTATTCTACTTTGATGGGTTCCTGACACCTCTCACATAAGGAAAATGAAAGTAAGACAGTTGACAGGATCTCTACCTCTCCTCCCACACAATCACATATCAATACACATGCGATTACATTAGCCTATCAAGAGTGTTTAGCAATTTTAGGCTGGTTGCATGAAGAGAGTGTCACTCTACTTATGGTATAAATTGAGTGTTGAATTTTAAGGCTGGCCTATAATAATATTCATAAATGTATTAGAATACTTGTCTGTAATGCTTAAATTAAAAGTTAAAAGTTAAATAAACTTGTTATTAGAGAATACATTGCTCCTACATTTTGAATGACGTGTAGTACTGGTTGATGAAATCCACTGCCTGTGTGAGGATGTCATCTGAGGAAGGTGTGATTTTGGAGTGACCGCGTATCAGAGATTTGGGATTCATTATGGAGCCCTCACAAGTTTTTGAATTGCAGAGCATATTCTGGGGAGGGGGAGGGGGGATTATTTTAATTAGAAATTTTACAAAATAATTTCATTCACAACCTCAAAACCTTATTACAATTTTGATTTTTAACTTTTGCATAACATCCACATAATACTTATTGTGTTAAGTTAAAGAAAATTGTTCAAAGTCCTCATCAATCCTTCATTACTACACCACAAATCTGCAGTAAACATGAAGTTATTTTGATTACAATTTAAAGATACCTTAGCTGCTCTGTGATGCAGTTTATCTTGGTGGGTCGAGCCATCCTTATAGTTTCGCAAATGAACAGCGAATGGACATCGAACTGGGCGATCGACTGACAACTGTTAGTGTGAAAATGTATATATTATTCAAACAGAAGACACAATAAATATTTTGTGAAATATGAGATGCGTTACTAACCTTAGACTGCACAGTCGGATCGTCTTTTACAATGGTTGTGGTTTGGACTTGTTTTCCCATCCTGCTGAAAATATTATTGCAGCCAAATCGTAATAATGTCTATGAGATTTACTGTATAATTTTCAGTTACAGTGCTGCTATAACCGAAAAAAAAGATCTAGAATAATTACGTCAAAGAGGAAAGACATGGTGAATACAAGTTAATGAAAGTTGTCATTAAATTAATGAAAGAAAGAAACACAAATGGAGTATTTACCTTTTTCAAGTGTGATGTTTATGTCTCAGTACCTAAACAGCAGTAGTAATCTGTTTCACATTCTGGTCCTCTGTTTTAACATCCTATTATATAGTCCAGTTAAGGATGCCACACAGGGCAGATCATTGCCTCACATTATTGTATAGGGTGTGAGCTGTAATGGTGAACATAATTTTAACAAGTACAACATGTTCCTTCCTGGATCAACATCTTTGTTGATCCTGCAACAACATTTAATCAACCAATCAGATTTGAGGGACAAGTTTACAGTTTATGTTAAGATTAGGCTTACAACCAGGGTTAGGTGCTTCTGCATCATTTTTATTCACCTACCATATCCCTCTGATTAGGTAGGGTTAGGTCTAGAGCTAGGGATAGGGTTAAGACAACATTTTTGGACAGGAATGTAGTTCCTGTCTTACTTGGCAAAATCACTGTGACCGAGCTGTAATGGAACCTATAACAATCAAAAGCACCAGTAACTGCATTCCTTGATGTGAAAAGGGAAGGACCACACAAAGTTAAAAAACTTCCTTGATGGAAAGCAACATATTTTAATTAAAATTGCTTTACTTTTTCCTCTGTAATATAAATAGTACATGATCATTATTCCTAACCAAGTTGCTCAATTGTACCTCTACTATAAAACCCCCAAAATTGGAGAAGACGGAGAAGACATTAAAAAAAAAAAAAAAAAATGAATCATAGGATTCTTCTACAGATTTCCAGCTTTGTAGCAACATAAAACCTTTTACTGGAAAATAAACACATTAGAAATTAAATAGATTATAAACAGTTAGAAATGAAAATATTATGATGTGACTATGACAATTACAGGACATTGTGGAATAATAGAAATGTTCAGTTTCGCAGTGCCATTCCCAGTTTTCTAAAGATAACCGATGACATCTGCTCATTAGTCAACTACCGTCTGACAAAGATTTCTGATGTTTCCGCAATCTCATCTGTTTATCACCATATTAGAAACCGGCAGAAATGAAAATATCATGATGTGACTATGACAATTACAGGACATTGAATCATAGAAATGTTCAGTATGTTCAGTTTCGCAGTGCCATTCCCAGTTTTCTAAAGATAACCGATGACATCTTCTCATTAGTCAACTACTGTCTAACAAAGAATCTCATCTGTTTATCAGTTAGCTCCTGTCAAGTTAGCTCCCTCCCTAACTTACACTGGAACATTACATTACACTGGTTCCATTTCACGCCCGCAGACTGATAGACAATAATTATTTAAATGGACATGCCCCATTTCATGCTGATCAGGTATGTAACTAATTTATTATTTTTCTTTTATTCTGCCTAGCAAAATAAATGTTAATTCTGGATTTTCTGGATTTTTATGAAGTTGTTATTTCTAGTAGATTAAAGTGAAGTCTGGTGTTACCACAAACATTGTGTCCAGGATATACTGAATGCTCATAAATTAATGGAGTATGGGGCACATCATCTGGGACCCTTTGAAAACTGTCTATCACTGACTTAGCAAGTTGTATGAACGTGACTATAAAAATTACACTTTTTGTTATGGGCAATCATGTGTCGGTCGACTTGAAGGTAAAAAGTTAACCCTGCATCCTCTGTCTAAGATCAAAACTGGCGATTTTGTGTCTGTGAGGTCACAGCAAATTCCGAGCTCGGAGCCCTCCACTCGGACAGCACACCAAAATACACATAGTCTTTCCTATATCTGATTATTTGTAAGTGTGAACTTGCGAACCTAAACAAAAGCTTTTGAAATGGCTTGACATATATAAACCACCATGTAGCTCTGGCACATTTCTGCTTGCCACATGCCAGTAACTGTGTAAGGGTCTGAAATCAATGTCACTGCAAACTGTCATTGAAAATAACTAAAACATGAAGGTCACTGCTGAAAGCAATATTATCTTGGTAAAACTATATAATTAAAAACCATGGACTCATGTCCAGTACTTCATGTGTGTATTTTTAATTTGTCATTTGCACTTTGCAGACAGTCCCTTCCAGCTTGTCTCTCAGCCCCCTGCTCATATGTATCAATTTATATTATAAAGCTCGTTTTGAGGAAAAATTTGGTTGTAGCTCGTTGTCTACGTTACTATGATTGTAAATAGGTGTCGTTTGTGTTTTAACAACGTTTAGCTCACGAGTCATTGAATCGGGAAGTTCAAATCTGTGAATACATTGCCAACTTTACTGAACTCCTTGAACTAAGCACTCACTGACCACAGTTCTTTATACTTGAGTCTGAAACTGAACTGCTCCACTGTTAATGTATGGAGCTGTCTGAAACACTGCCAGAGGGACATTAAACAAGGAAGTGTTTTTCCGAGCTCACAACAGGTTTTGCGAAAGAATGCAAATATCTTTGTGAGGAAAAAAAATAATTTCCACCACCACGTCCCTTTAGGGGCTCCATAGTATTACAATACATGTTAAAAATGCAGTTTATTGCAAGCGCCCTGTCTCTTTTTTTCTTTTTTTCCCTTTTCTCTTTTTTTGCAAATGTGGACAGAGCGGACCAGTCGGCCGCTGCACAAATGTCTTCAATGGGAACTCCACTGGACCATGCCCAAGAGGAAGCCATGCCTCTTGTGGAGTGAGCTCTTACACCTATGGGGCACGGGAGGCCCAGTGAGGTGTAGGCCAGAGAGATAGCATCTACTATCCATCTTGATAGTGTGAGTTTCGTGACCGGCAGCCCTTTGGTGCGGCCCCCGAAACAGACAAAGAGCTGTTCAGACTGTCTGAAAGAGGCAGAAAGCTCCAGATATATTCTCAGGGCTCTAACGGGACAGAGCGTGAGGGCATCACTATCTTCTCCCGATACCGGGAGAGCTGATATAACCTATATATAAATAACCTGGGCTCTGAATGGAGTTGAGAGCACTTTTGGTACATATCCAAGTCTTGGTTTAAGGACGACTTTGGAGTCATTAGGCCCGAACTCAAGACAGGAAGCGCTCATGGAGAGTGCTTGTAAGTCCCCAACTCTTTTAACTGACACCAGTGCTAACAGCAGAGCGGTTTTAAGAGAGAGGGATCTTAGATCAGCCGACTGAAGTGGCTCGAAGGGAGGTCCCTTAAGAGCTCGTAGAACCAGGGAAAGGTCCCAGTCCGGCACTGAAGGTGGCCGAGGCGGGTTAAGGCCCAATCCCAGTTCTATTTTATACTACCCCTAACCCTTCGCCTACCCCTTACCCTTGCCCCTTGAAACAGAGTGGCAAGGCGTAGGGGTGAAAATATTCCCCTAAGAAATGGGACACCACTACTACACCGTTACACGTCATTATACGTCATTGCTAGCGCCTACGTCACAGGATATGCGCTAATGTTTATCACAAACTTCCAAGATGCTGTCGTCAGCTGTAGTCATCTCAATTGCGTGAGTTACAGCTATTTTTTTTGCATTTTTCTTCTGAAGTTCGCAGAAAACAACGGAGATGACGATATCTTCGACGCCTAAGTATTTTTGGACTTCAGGAAACGTTGCTCGTTGTCAGCGCGAAAATGAGCCTCCGGGTTTCCTCAGGTGTCCCTGTTTGATAAAGAACATACAAGACTGGTTGATCATGTTGCAAAAAGCACGAAACTGTGTAAGCACTGTTCGTTTATATCGTGATCACATATAACCACAAGAAAACAATGCGTTCATAGCAGACGTGCAGTAAAAGATAAGCCAATTCCCTGCCGCAATTACATTCACCAGTTATCAGACATGAAAATATGTTGCAGTACTATCGTTAACGAACTTCAGCGATTTTTTTGCAAACGTTTCTTTGAAGAACATGACTGTAAATATGAACACAAGATTGAATGTGACATAAAGAAAATGATTATTGGCAGTCATGTTGCCTCTGTAGCCGGTGTATGCAGGTACATTTCTCATACCCCTTCGTTTGAAGTGTGGTCCCGAAAAATCTTCGTTTCAAGGGCTATCTGGCCCTTCCCCCTACCCCTACCCCTCCAACCAAAAGAGAATCGAGACAACCCTACCCCTTCACGGGAACGCACAAAACGGAGGGGTAGGGCCAAGGGGTAGGGGCAAGGGGTGATTTGGGATTGAGCCTAAGTCTCCTGGCTCCTTTAAGGAAGCGAACGATGAGGTCGCTTTTACCCAAAGAAGAGCCAGCCACCGGTACGTGAAAGGCTGCAATAGCTGCCACATACACTTTGAGCGTGGAGGGGGATTGTCCCGTGTCCAACAGCTCTTGGAGAAATGTGACATTTTGGTACTTCGCAGATATATGGGTCGAGGTTCCGAGCTAGACACCAGCTGGAGAACACTGACCATTTGAGGTGGTAGAGGCGCCTAGTTGACGGAGCTCTAGCCTCCATAATGGTATTCAGGACACCTTCTGGGAGGTCCTGGGGTACCCGTTGCATGGATATGCATGGAGGGCCCACAAGTCGGGACGGGGGTGCCAGATTGTCCTGTTTGCCTGCGTGAGGAGGTCGCTCCTCAGTGGAATCGGCCACGGAGCTGTCGCAGACAGCTGCATCAGCTCTGGGAACCAAATCTGGGTTCGCCAGAGGGGGGCTACAAGAAGGACTGCGCATTTGGTGTTCCTGATCTGTTCGATGGCCTGGGGGAGCATCGAGACCGGAGGGAACGCATAAAGGGGAAGGCTGGGCCCCTCATGGGCCAGCGCATCCCTGCTCTTTGAGAAGAAGATTGGGCAATGACAGTTGTCTTCTGAGGCGAAGAGGTCTACCTCTGCATTGCCGAAGACATTCCACAACAAGTGAACCTTCTGGGGGTGGAGCGACCATTCCTCTGGGGGAACGTTGCCCCGAGATAGCATGTCTGCTCCTATGTTCATCGTGCCTGGCACGTGAGCTGCCCTGAGTGAGTGCAGGTTGGCGTGAGCCCATAACAGTAGCTGTGTGGCTATGGCGAACAGGTTGCGAGACCTGAGGCCACCCTGGCGATTTATGTAGGAGACCACCGACATGTTGTCCATACGGACCAAGAAGTGGTGTCCCGCCAGATATGGGAGGAAGGTTTTTAGGGCAAGAAAAACTGCTCTCATCTTTAGGCAGTTGATGTGTAGGCGTTTCTCCGAGCTCGACCAGAGGCCGGAGGCAGGCCTGCCCTCGTACAGGGGTCCCCAACCGGAGTTGGAAGCGTCTGTTGAGATGACCCTCCTCTCTGAAACCAGACCCATGCTCACACCCTGCTGGTACCAGCTTGTGTTTTTCCAGGGGTCCAGGGCTCTGATACAGCGCTGGTCCACTCTGATGTTTATGAGGCCCGAGCGCCACGCATGGGCTGGTACTTGAGGTGTTAGCCACAGCTGAAGTGGTCGCATATGCAGTAGGCCAAGTTGATGTACTGATGATGCCAAAGCCATAAGGCCCAAGACCCTCTGAAACGTTCGGAGGGGTACACTGGAGCCCTCTTTGAACAACGCGGCGAGCCGCTGAATTGATAGAGCTTGGTCCGGCGTGGGCCATGCTCTCATATGTACGGAGTCGAGAACTGTTCCCAGGAACGTGAATTCCCAGGAACTCTTGGGAAAGTTTACCCTGAGCCCGAGGCATTCTAGATGGCCGAGGAGCCAGGCTTTGAGAGTATGGGACTCCGCCTCTGACTGAGTCAGAATGAGCCAGTCATCGAGGTAGTTCAGGATACACATTCCCCGCTGCCTCAGGGGGTAGAGAGCCGCATGCAGGGACGTGCACAGACATTTTGAGGGGCAGGGGCTCAAGTGAAATAAAGGGCACTTCTCATTACGTATTTTTTTTCTTTTTTTAAACAAAAAAGTATATATATTAACGCAACTCTGACTTCCTTTTTAAAAAATTAATTTAAAAAGTTAATTAATTTTATCTTCCTCAAACTCACGCAATTGTATCATTTTCAAAAGATGTCTACAAAATAATCAGTTCACACAGAAACCATGGTTCCCTTTCGTAAAGGGAACTCCCGCTGCATCGATACTCGATACTTTGGGGAATGCCTTCGGCATGAAGCGTCTGAAGTCTACTATACAACTATTCCAATCTTGATTGGTGCAACGTCATTACGTCACGCGTGACGTCGCATGTGACGGTGATCCGGAAGCTATAAAACGGTCACAGGAACCAGGAAGTGTTAGCTTCTGGTCTTCAGCAAGCGCTCTATGTACAACTTGTCTGTCTTATTTGGTGTTGTTTGTCCTGTTATATTGAGGAAAGAGTTTATTATATGGTATGAGTATGGCCGAGAAAAAGCAGTTTAGACAATGTGCGTCCCCTTGCCCACGTTTTCTCGCCGAGGGTGACACACACTCGCTGTGTGTAGTTTGTTTGGGAGTGGAGCATGCACAGGCAGCGCTCGAGGGCGCTGTCTGTGCTAACTGTGAAATCATGCCCCTGAGAACGCTCCGCTCCCGGCGAGCTATGTTTAATGAATCCGGCCAGCCCCGCGATCCTCGTGGATCAGGTCCCGCGTCTGTCGAGGCAGCGCGGCGTCTGCATTCATGGGGATCGCAGCGGGATCTAGTGGATAATGCTGAGACGGCTTCGGCCCTTTCTCAGCATTCTGAAGCTAGTTCCTGTAGTTCCGCTCAGGGTGCGGAAGCCCGCGCTGCGGCTTCTTCCGCCCCGGTAGCGGGACCGATGCTCGAACTCTCTGGTTCTGAGGAATTGGAGAGTATGAGCATCGACGCAGGGGAATGTGAAAATCAAACATCAGTCCATTCCCCTGCATTTGAGGAGCTGCTAGAGGTTGTGACCAGAGCAGTTGATAAATTAAAAATTGACTGGCCACCTGAGGTGCAGGAAGCGACAGTAAAAAGTAAGCTCGATGAGCGCTTCCTGCAGCCTCGGTCACAGCCTCTACGTCGGAGCCTGCCATTTTTCCCCGATCTCCACACTGAGGTGTCGAGATCGTGGGATAAGCCCTTCTCCTCACGCATATCTGGCCCCAATGTTCATTTATATTCCAATATATTGGGTGCTAGGGAGGAGGGCTATGGGATGATGCCCAGGGTTGAAGAGTCGTTTGCGTCGCACCTCTCCCCTGACGCTGCATCATCCCTGCGGGCTCCGACGCTTCCCACCAAGCCCTGCCGTACAACATCGGCCTTGGTGGGAAAGGCATATATGGCGGCAGGTCGGGCTGGTAGTTGTCTGCATACGATGGGGCTGTTGCAGGCATACCAGGCCGACCTCCTTAAAGAGGTGGACGACAGCGGGGAGGTCGCCTTCGACGACATCAGGGAGATGCGTCGAGTGGTTGACTTGTCTCTCCGTGCTACCAAGGAGACGGCCCGCGCCATCGGCCGCTCCATGGCAGCATTGGTAGCTACGGAGAGACACCTGTGGCTGAATCTGTCGGGCATCGGGGACAAGGACAGGGCTTGTCTCCTCGATGCCCCGGTTTCGCCTTCTGGCCTTTTCGGCGACGGAGTCAACCAAGTCGTCTATAGGTTTCAGGAGGCGAAGCGACAGTCAGCCGCATTTAAGGAGCTTATCCCCCGCCGTCGTTCCAGGTCTCGTGGGTCTGCTGCCAGGGGGCAGTCCCAGGAGGCCGCCGCCAGCTCCTCACACCTGCTGAGGCAGAAGGAGAGTGTTGCTTCTCGTGCTCCCCCCCAAGGGGCCTGGAGGCAGAAGCAACACCCTCAGTCGAAGTCTTCTAAGCCGAAAACAGATCTGAGGACTGTTATTCAGGCGAAGAAGGCTTCGGCTAAGAGGCCATGACGGGACACCCAGGCCTCTGAGGGCATCCCCCTCCGCGTGGGCTTTTTAAAACTTCGCTCCGCGGAGCCCTCAGGAAATCGATGTTGCTTCCCGCCGCCGAGTGCGCCTCGGGACGCATCGAGTTCCAGCGAATGTATCACACAGAATATTTCTATAACATCTAGTGGGTTAAAAAGTTCGCTACCTCTCACGAGGCCTGTAGAAAAAATGATTCGGTTAGCTCCTGCCAGAAAACTGCTTCAGGTCACCGATAATAAAAATAAATACAAAAATAAGGAAAGAAATACAGATGTGAATATAGCACCTGAGGTCAGTCCTGAGAGACTGATTCCCTTAGTAGATTATTTAGACACCTGGAAAGGTCTTCAAAATATATCTCAGTGGGTCCTGAATACAGTTGAGAAGGGATACAGAATCCAGTTCCAGTTTAGACCACCTAAGTTTAGTGGCGTTATTCACACACTGGTATCTCCTGATCAGGCTCAGGTGATGGAAGATGAAGTTCAGACTCTCTTAGCTAAGGAGGCTATAGAATATGTGCCCTTAGAGCAGAGGGATTCCGGGTTCTACAGCCGGTACTTCATAGTTCCAAAAAAGGATGGTGGGTTGCGTCCCATTATAGATCTTAGGGTATTGAATAAATCTTTGAGGAGATTTAAATTCAAAATGTTAACTATACCTATGATCGTTCAACAAATCAGATCTGAGGACTGGTTTGTTACGATAGATCTTAAGGATGCGTATTTTCATATTTCCATCATCCCACATCATAGGAAGTTTCTTAGATTTGCTTTTGGGGGAAAAGCTTATCAATACAGAGTTCTTCCGTTCGGCCTAGCCTTATCCCCTCGCACCTTCACTAAATGTATGGATGCTTCCCTTGCTCCTTTGAGACTTCAGGGGATTCGTATCCTGAATTATATAGATGACTGGCTTATTTTAGCTCAGTCGGAAGAACTGGCAATTCAACATCGAGATGTTGTTTTGAACCATTTGAGGTGCTTGGGGCTGAGACTCAATGTAAAGAAGAGTTCATTGACTCCTCTTCAGAGGACTACGTTCCTGGGAGTAGAGTGGGACTCAGTCACGATGCGGGCACAGTTGTCTCCCGCTCGTATTGAAACCATTTTAAACACAATGAAGAGTATCAGGTTAGGCCAGGCTATCACTGTAAAACATTTTCAGAGAATTTTGGGTCTTATGGCTGCAGCTTCCACGGTAATTCCCTTTGGTCTGCTTCATATGAGGGCCCTGCAGTGGTGGCTCAGGAACAAGGGATTTTCTCCTCTGGGAAACCCTTTTCGCACGATCAGAGTTACGCACAGATGTCTTCGTTCTCTGGTCATGTGGAAGAAACCAGGGTTCCTGTCTCAAGGTCCGGTTTTGGGAGCACCATGTGAGAGAAGAACTCTTACCACGGATGCGTCCCTCACGGGCTGGGGTGCGGTTATGGAGGGCCGTTACACCCGAGGTGCTTGGAAGGACCATCATCTCTCATTGCATATTAATTGTTTGGAGATGTTGGCTGTATTCTTTGCCTTGAGGCACTTCCTTGTATACCTCAGAGGCCATCATGTTCTCGTTAGGACAGACAATATGTCGGTGGTCTCGTATATCAACCGCCAAGGAGGTTTGAGATCTCGCCCTCTTTGTAGACTTGCGCATCAAATCCTTCTTTGGTCCCAGGGCAAATTTCTCTCTGTGAGATCCATTTATATTCCTGGGGTTGAAAATATGGGAGCAGACATCCTGTCGAGGCAGGGGCTGAGGCCCGGGGAATGGCGGCTCCACCCTGAAGTGGTTGAGCTTATATGGAGAGAGTTTGGCCGGGCGGAGGTTGACCTGTTCGCTTCTCATGAAAACTCTCATTGCCCGCTCTGGTACTCTCTCTCACATCCAGCTCCTTTGGGTTTGGATGCCATGGTACAGAGGTGGCCGAGGTCACTTCTGTATGCTTTTCCCCCGATCGCTCTGCTCCCTGGGGTTCTAGAAAGGGTCAGGAGGTACGGAGTGAGACTACTCCTTGTAGCTCCGTACTGGCCGGCCCGAATTTGGTTTTCGGACCTTAATAGTCTCCTGGAGAGTCCTCCATGGAAAATTCCTGTTAGGAGAGATCTTCTGTCCCAGGCTGATGGTACAATATTTCATCCCAGACCAGAGTTATGGAGACTATGGGTCTGGCCCCTGAGGGGGTCCCATCCATAATCAGGTTGCCTTTCCACTGAGGTGGTTAGGACAGCCATTCTAGAACCTCATTCTACTAGGAACTAAACAATTAAGTTAGGGAGGGCATCGAACCCAGTGTTATTACTGCCCACTGGCTTCAGTTCTGGTGTTCCATCCTACTCTCTAACGGGATCTCCCGTTCATGCTTAGGGCCTCTGTGGCGGCCTTAGTGCCCTCCGCAAGCCTCTAAGGGTGTATATGTAGGGACATTCCCACTCAAACTCCATGTTCCTGTAGATTGGAGGATAAATCCTTTCGTCCAGCTTATTGGCATCAGGCTGATGGGGTATCCCTGGCACCCATCATGTCCTGTGGATGACATATATTATATATATGAGTATATATAAATATATATAGAAGAATCTAATGAGTCGGTTTCCTGTTTATCTTACTCCCTGGAAGAGTGGTGATGCTGCCCCCTCTCACTTACTACTGGAGGAGCCACTCTGCATCATTTTTGCTCCGGTACTAAGGTGCCGGTAGGTAATAATTATGATTCTTCAAGGTATTCTATCCTCCATCGCATGTGTCGGATGGTCAAGGTCATAGCCTTGGAGGGTTCTATATAGGCCTCAGGCTGAAAGGAGTTAGTCCATCTAGCTAGGTCAAGGTTAGGAGCTATTTCCCTTTATTATTAAGAGAGCAGCTGGCTATCTATAAACCAATAGACTTATCTGAAGTATAAGGTGCGCTTTTGCCTTCACCTCTTATCCAATGCTTTCTATTTGTATGGGGCTCCCATCCAGGAGGTCAGTCGAGCCTCTAGTTCCAGACCTCCTCTTTTCTACACCAAATCTTATGACAAGCTAGTTTGGATCTGTACTCTACTTATTCTATCGTCCGTGAGATGTACCAGATGCTTTGTACCAGGGCGTTTTTCTCTCAGTATGGCGGCGTGGGTATTCGTTCCCCAAAGTATCGAGTATCGATGCAGCGGGAGTTCCCTTTACGAAAGGGAACGTCTCGGGTTACGTATGTAACCCTCGTTCCCTGAGTAGGGAACGAGACGCTGCATCACTCGGCCATACTTTTCGCGCCCTGAGAACGACTTGCTTTGACCAATTAGAAGCTAACACTTCCTGGTTCCTGTGACCGTTTTATAGCTTCCGGATCACCGTCACATGCGACGTCACGCGTGACGTAATGACGTTGCACCAATCAAGATTGGAATAGTTGTATAGTAGACTTCAGACGCTTCATGCCGAAGGCATTCCCCAAAGTATCGAGTATCGATGCAGCGTCTCGTTCCCTACTCAGGGAACGAGGGTTACATACGTAACCCGAGACGTCTCCTTAGTATTCACTAGGTTTAGGAAACCATTCCACAATGTGCATGTTTTGAAAACATTTTCTATGCTACTAGTTTCAAGTATATATGAAGAGTTCAGATGCAAAAACCTCTAAGTGCCATCTGAAATTTTCTTCTAAAATGAGCATTTTTTTTCAAGCTCGTATATCTAAGTTCAGTAATTTAACTTAAATGACAATTAATAGGTAATTTTCATTGCCAATAATGTGAAATAAGTGAACATAAACATACAAGCTTGATAAAAATGGTCATTATAGAAGGAAATTTCAGATGGCACTAAAAGGCTTTTTCATCTGAACTCTTCATATTTAGAATAACCTAAATAACTGCATCAAGCAGAGGGGCGTGTTTTACTAATAATTTGTTTATTTTTGCACAAGGCACTAAATCGTTTTAATTATTTTGGTGTTATCAGAATACATAACACTTTAAAATTAAACTTACCAAAATAATTGAGTAAAAATTCAATAAAAGCCAATGTCATGTATGTATTTGTGGTTGTATGGAATACTATTTTATAAAGGTTTAGAGGAAATAAAAAAAAGTTAAATTACTCATAAATAAAAAGTTAATTTATAAATATTGTTATTTTTAAAGTTTAATGTTAACTTATTTCTACTCAGTTTTATTTATGAATGTACCATGCAGTTACTCAGATTTACTACATTTTTTAGAGTGTATCCTCCATCTGTTTGCATCTGTATATTTCTTCTAAATTCACCAATTTAGATTTCTAAATTTCAGGGGGAAAGACTCTTGATGTAAGTCATTAACTGGGGACGTATGCAAATTAGGCGTCAACTAGTTAAAATGCGCACATTTGCATCTAATTGACAGGGCAATGCAGGTAAATAGAATAAACAAAATAACTTAAGCATATCACCTGGTGGTGATATATGCTTATTTTATTACTAACTTATTTTATTACATGGCTTGGTTGAATTCCAATGTAGAATGCGGTCTTATTTCTTGATAACAGACCGCTGTGCGGAGTATAACAGACCGCTGCCATGAAAAACAGAGCGTTGCTATGGACTCACAGGATTCTAACCGTAGAGACGGAGCGCACTATTTTCTTTAGCGGAAGCAATACAATCGGGTTTAACAATCGGGGGAGAGGGAGAGGGAGCGCTTCAGAACTCCTGACCTGATATTTAGATATACTATTCTTCAATAAATATATTTGTTTGACAGGGAAGCTGTGCGCAAACAGAAATATTTTTCAAAAATAGAAAAAAAGCACCCCAGAAAAAAGGGCACTTTCTCTCCAGGAATAAAAAGGGCAGGTGCTCAAGCCCCCTTTGATGTCTATGTGTGCACGTGCCTGGCCGCATCCATGCACTTCCTGAATGTACGAGGCGCTAGAGCCAGTCCAAATGGTAGGACTGTGTATTGATATGTCTGCCCCTCGAAGGCGAATCTCAAGAATGGCCTGTGATGGGGGTTCACTTGAATGTGAAAGTAAGTGTCTTTTAGATCTTACGGGCGAACTGAAGCGAGTAACCGTGCTTTACAGTATTCATCACCCAATCTGACACTCCGAGAATGGCCTGCCAAGCCAGAGCCCGATAAGCCAGAGGTAGGATTACATCTGACAGTGGAACGCCCAGACTCGGGGGCCCGACCTGACAGGGGTATATGTGAGAAATTTTGCTCGATTTGTGCTCTGTGTGGGTCGCTGTTAAAACAGCGTTTGGGTGCAGGGGTGTGTGACAGATGACGGATGACTGTTTCACATTCTGGTCTTAACATCCTATTATATAGTCCAGTTAAGGATGCCACACTGCGGGCCGATCCTTGCCTCCCATGGGTGTGAGCTATATAACAATCAAAAGCACCTGTAACTGCATTCCTTGATGTGAAAAGGAATGACTACACAGAGTTAGAGAATTCCTTGATCAAAAGAAAGATATTTTACTTCAAATTGCTTTCCTTTTTCCTCAGTAATATAAAAAGTACATGATCATTTGGCATAAGCTGCTCAATTATACCTCTCCACTTTAAACCTCAAAATTGGGAGACTATGAAAAAAACTATTCTAGTGCACTTGAACCTTATGATTTGATTTCCAGCATTGCAGGCAACAGAAAACATATTAGAAAATATATGGAATATGAAAAATAAACATATTAGACATTAAAAAAGATTAGAAACAGGCAGAAATTAACAGCCTACAACTGCTGGACATTTTGGAATTATAGAAAGTTTTGCAGTGCCATTTCCCGTTTTCTAAAGATAACCGATGACATATTGTCTGACACAGATTTATAATATCTCTGCAATCTTCACCAGTCTTGAAGCTCCCCCTTGAACTTCAGATTGGCTTTTAGTTATGTCCACAGACTGATAGACAACAATTTGTTAAATAAATAGGTAAATTCCTGCTGAATTGATGACAGATGAATTTAAGAGACATTTCCGTGATTGACATTTCCTTTTATCTTTTTCAACCTTACGAATTTAATCTACACAATTCCTCAAAAAAAAAAGCACACAATGCCATCTGATGAGCTCAGGCAAAATTAAACAATGCATCTCACCACTGACTTCCTAGATTTCCATCAGTGATACCAAACAAATGTATGTTTTCTCAAGACACAAAAATGCTTTTGAAATGGCTTGACACATTTAAATAAATCTTGTTGTAAGACTGGTTTTCCAGCTAAGAACACAAGATCAAACACCCTGCAATACAACTCACTAATCTGGCATGAGGATCTCAAAGAAAGATCATAGGCCACCGCCTTCCCTCCTCGTTTATGAATCCCCCATTACCTACTCCCTCTCCTTTCCCTCTGACTCGAAGTTGTGTCTTGATGTATCTTGTAAATCTATTGTTTTTTCCCTTCATGTTTGGTATCATTTTAAATGTCTTTACCAATGACGGGTAAAATTATCTCAATTTCACAGCAGTCACTTATATTATGAGAAAGATTGGAAACATAGAAGAATTCTGTACTCCTGTTGTGGGTACAGATACCTGATAATCATTGCTCCTCTCCCCCAAAACCAGGTGCAACCCTTTGGGGCACATTAATAGGCCCAACACAATTCCAAAAATAAGTATTTCAATTAAAAAGTAAATATTTACAGCTCTTTTTTTCTGGTCTGAGTATTTAAGCAAAACTGGCAGAACAGAAAACCAGAAAAAACTCCTGACTCAGAACTCACTGCTGTGTGTCTCTCTGCATTTCTCAGATTCATCTTTGAGCAATTTATGTTATGCATTTATCATTTCTGAATTGGCTTCTTGTTTAATTATGTAATTTATTCTGCATTCTTCTAAAATCATTATGACATATAGATTATGAGGAGGCTGAGGCTACACAAATCTGTGTCCAGGATCGAGCAAACTGAAGGCTCACAAATGGATGGAGCAGTAAGCACGTCATCAGAGACCGTTTGATTACTGTCTATCACTGATTTAACAAGTTGTATGGAAATGACTTACCAAATAAAAAAAATTTGTATGAGCAAGCTGAAGGCATCAATTAGAAAGTAAATTTTTAACCCTGAAGATCAGAGTGGTGAGTTTGTTTCCGTGAGATCCACGTATAGACTCAGATTAAATTGAAACTAAATTATTTTATATTAAGTGAACTTTCCTCCCAAACTTTGTTAATAAAACAATTTAGATAAAAATTAAAACATTAATAAAGTGATATATTGAGCAACTAATGCAAATAACATGACTGTGGAATGCAGCTCATTAGCGGCATACAATTTAATGCACTGAGCGATGAACGTTCTCGTAAGGGAACCGATCAATCCCGTTCATGGTAGAGAAAGCTGATATAGGCTACACAGGGAAAGTAACAATTAAGTTATTGACTGAAACATACACAGCTTTTGTGTCTTCATCATCTTTCCCGCATATATACTGACCCAGATAATCATCACAAAAACTTAATGCATGCTCAATTGCTGTAAATGAGTTTTTATGATGAATGGCTTGCTCTAACTAACTGTTGCTCTGGTCTTCGTCAACAACACGCGCTTGCACCTCCTGCTGGTGAGGTTGACTAACAGCAGATGGAGATTATGCTCGGTAATCTATTTCTTTTTCTTGCAGTTCCTGGATGTCAATGTTGAATTTACTGTCGAATTTGAACCACTGAATTTGTGGAAGCGAATTTGCAAAGTGAAATAAAATGGACCGAAAATTGCCTGTTGAATATTATAGGTTATATTTTTAAACAGTTTGAATATTTTGGAAGTGAAATATGAAAGGTGAATATGGATTATTGAATTTTTAATAATGAACGTGTTTGAAATGTTTTGAATTGAAATATTCACAGCTTAAATATTCAACCATGTTGAATGTCAGCCCATAAAAATGCAAGCCCTAAAAATACAATGCATTAAAATGCAAACATGGTCAATGCAATGCCTATTCTTTTCAAGTAGTGCAATTCAACAGGCTTTTTTGTTTCAAAAACATTTGGCATTATTTTACTTCCATATAGGAGGCACGAGAAAGAATTTTTAATCCATTACTGTTGTCAATATCATAGTTGAATCTGTTTGGAGTATGTGGGTCACATGACTTGGTTTGTCAGTTTGACCAAAGCCAACATGTCGGACTTTGTATATAGTAGGCATATATTAATCTGACTTTTTTCTGGAAAAAAAATAAATAAATACAATACACCTGCTAATATTAATTGTAAACATTGTCTTGAAATGTTGAAATAGAAAATTAAGTCATATGTTGATCATGCTGTTATTTACCGCATTTTGATAATATGTATCCCCTGGGATACGTTGCCAGCGTATAAAAGAAGGATTATCCACAGTATTGACAATGAATGGTGTCTCAAGGTAAACTGGGCCCTCTACTGGTCATGGAATTATTGCGCATTCCAAGGTGATGGGTGGGTTGTGGGTTTGAAATCTTGTTCCAGGCCTGGGCCCCTGAGAGAAGATCCTTATAGTCCCTCCTGGCCTCAGGTCCCCCTGTACACAGTACCCCTTATCTCAATCTATGTATTTTGAGTTAGTGCAAATGGTAATATTCAATTCTGATACTGAATATAATATTCTAATATTCAAATAAAACTTATATTATTACATTTAGTTGACTACATCATTGCATTTTTAACCATATATTTTCTTGCAGTTTCACACAGCTCATTTTATGGTAAAACAGGGGTGTCCAATACTGCTCCTGGAGGGCTACCATCCTGCAGAGCTTATATATTTTTCAAATCACAGAAACATTGATGTCTTGGGCCTTTTTATATACCCTAATAGGTCAACATATCCTGGGAGATACAACTCAGAAAATCCAAACTATATCAAATATTTCAAAAATTCCTTTGGCTATGTTTTACTTAAGTCCAGATTGTCACACAACAGAAGGGAACAGACAGGTAAGAGGATTAATAGATGTTTATTGAAGATGATCATCCATCACAATGAGTAAAACCAAAGAATATAGTTCTGATGTGCAGCAAAAGATTGTTGAGCTTCACAAAATAGAAAGTGGCTGTAAGAAAATAGCTAAAGCATTGAAAATTCCAATTTCCACCATCAGGGCAAAAATTAAGAACTCAATCAATTAAAGATGTTACAAATCTGGAAGAGGGTGTCCTAATGAGGAGGAAAGTTTGAGTGGCCAGAGACTCTCCAAGGATCACAGATGGAGAATTGCAAAAAAATTGGGTCTTCAAAGTTTAAATATTGTCTGGCTATAGCGTGCTTCACATAATGTTTATGCATTAGATCAGTAGGCGGTCTTTTGTGGCTGTTCAAGCACTTTCGACCACACTACGAGAGCAATTAAAGATTAGTTGAGTCTTGGGGTCAGAAAGCCTAAATTATTTTTAAAAAAATCAAACAACCCCTATATCACCACATGTTGTTTGAGAGGATTTCAAGAAAATCCCCCTCGCTCATCCAAAAACAAACTCCCAACATATTCAGATGTCAGACACAACTGGAACTTCAAAAGGGACCGGATTCTAAGGTTTGGTGCACACAGGGATAAAAAGTACCCCATCATGTATCATGTATTCTAACAGATAAAAATAAATCAAAACCTTAAGGCCTCTGCTAAATTCGTATAATGAGATTGAATCTTCCATCAGGACAACAGTCCAAAACAAACATCAAAATCAACACAAAAATGTGTCACTGAGCACAAAATGAAGCTTCTGCCATGACCATCTCAGTTCCCTGACCTGAACCCTAGAAAATGAGTGGGGTGAACTGA
Organism: Abramis brama; assembly: GCF_963993115.1. Lineage (NCBI taxonomy): Eukaryota > Metazoa > Chordata > Actinopteri > Cypriniformes > Leuciscidae > Abramis > Abramis brama. The sequence continues at coordinate 27,722,224 of NC_139967.1, read as the reverse complement.
AGAGAAGAAGCACCAACATGGAACTGGGAATCTGAAGGATCTGGAGAGAATGGAGGAATGGTCTCTGATCTTTTGTCAGGTGTTCTCCAAACTCATCAGGCATTATAGGAGAAAACTCAGAGCTGTGCCGATAATAATTATCTCCACCGTGTTTTGGAGAAAAGCATTTATTTCATAATGTGATTTACCCCAACTTTCAATTATTTTACTTCAATGAAAGGTTAGATTTTTGTGAATTTTTTTAATGAAAGATCAAAAGGATAAACAATGAATATTTATTTTTACAGCCATTTACCAGGGGTGTCAATAATTCTGACCACAACTGAATCTTCACAATCCTCTGATGTCTTCACCATCCATCATTTTGAGTGTATTTTTGTGTAATTGAGTGGCAGTTTCTCTCTGCAGATGATAAGGTTGTGGGGTGTTGCAGCATCTGTCTGGGTAGAAATACAGTTTACATTCACAGTACATTTAAGTACAAGCATTTAAGTTAATGAAAGCGAAAACTAGTCAATTGTGAATGGGCAGACAGTGAGCCCTTTACAATTTTAAGGAAAAAGGAAAAAAGTGATAAAACGCCATAGGATACTGTAGCATATATACATGTATACTGTATACAAGCTACAGTATCCTATGGCGTTTTATCTCTCTCTCTCTCTCTCTCTCTCTCTCTCTCTCTCTAACTCTAACTCACTCACTCACACTGTGTGTGTGTGTGTGTGTGTGTGTGTGTGTGTGTGTGTGTGTGTGTGTGTGTGTGTGTGAGAGAGAGAGAGAGAGAGAGAGAGAGAGTAATAATTGAAAACAAACAAAATGGATCATAAATTCAATATATCTGTCACTTACTTGCTTATTGGAGAAGAGAGAAGTATCCTCAACTGAACAGAGCTGCTCACATTACATGATCTGTTAAAAATAAAAGCTGGGGGAGAAAATATGATTGGTTACAATCTGAAAGATAAAATGTATAGGTATTGTAACTGTTGAGAGTGCACTGACAGTCTGTGTAGTTGGATGGTTGAACTCCAGGCAATCAATCACATTTTTTACACTCCCTTTACCTCCAGAAAAAGTGGATTGTATTCTTAGCCACCATTCATATTTCAATATTTTATCCTAAATTTATCGTTACCTGACTGCTAATATTCCACCTAAATAAGTCTGATAAGTTGACTGTTGAGTATATAAGTGCCATATATGTGCCAACTTTATGTTTAGATATTAAACAAAGTTTGAAATAAAGCATAAATGCATACATTTTAAAATAATAATAATTAAAAAAAAAAATGTTTTTGAAAAAAAGAAAAAGAAATGGGTCACAGATTTTGCACCTATTAATATAAACCACTGAAGCCTGAACAGTTGGCAGGCAAAGCAGTAGAACTTGTTAATGTTTTAAAGTTTAAACCACACTCATTGGCCTGAACATGTTTATTTTCCATTTAGCCTTCTAGTAAAAATCAAAAGAGAAAATGAATGCTGTGGTTAATGGAATCAAAAGCTTGTTGCTTTTCAAAGGCATTCTTTTATTCTGTTACACAAAAGTATCTTTTACTTTTACTTTAGGGTGTCACCATTGTTGTGCCAGTTCTTGCCAAACTGAATCCTTTAACTATAACCACGTAACTGAATAAAGATTTTAAGCGCAGGGTGTGATGTGAGAAAAATAGAACAAAATGACAGAATTCCAAAATTGTGGATAATAAAGAAACATACTTATTTAATGGCATCTGCTCTCTAATTTTCTCTTGAGTGATGTTCCATCTTTGCAAGTGAACTTCCTTCTCTTTTCGCAATGAATCTCCTTTTACCTGCATGATCTATCTATCTTGCTTCCTCTCTGTCATATTGGGCCTGTTTGCACCAGCCTATTAGGATGCATTTTGGTCAATTGGATCACAAGTAGACGAGGGAGACACATTTACATCTTTTGTCCTCTTCCAACCACTTCTGTCCTGATTTCTTTGAGGGGAAGGTCTTTTGGAGAGTAAATGTATGTGCTTTTTAAATCTTTCGATCTAATGGACACAATAAGCTCACCCAATTTGAATGCGCCCGGAGACGACAGAAAAACATACGGAGAGCTGCAGCTTTAGTTTCTGCTCTGATAGCCGCAAGACCATGCCGAATGTTAGAAATCAGGAATGGTGAGAGAACATTGTGATTGGTACATTTTTCATCTTCAAACCAAATTTGGGTCTTCAAAGTTTAAATCCTGTCTGGCTACCGTACTTCACATAATGTTTATGCATTAGATCAGTATTTGTCAGCCTTTTGTGGCTGTTCGAGCACTTTCGACCACACTACGTTTTATATACACCTGTATTTAGCATCATCCTTGTGATCCAATCAGTCAAAATGCATCTGTGAACAGGGCCAATATATCACATATTCACCTAAAAATAAAAGGTAACATTAGGTAAACATTGGGTAACAAAATCAGTGCAATTTCTTTTTTCATATTATTTGTTAAACTACAAGAGAACACCAGATGAAAATTTTAAAATGATCACAGTAGCCAATATATTTCATAAATCATAACATAACACTACATTTTGAAACTGGATATTTCCTTTAAAAACAAATTAAAGTCATTGGCTTCTCCAGTTGAATCATCACTTTCTCAAATTTCTTAATGATCAGAATAGATTGGGACGCAGAAATCGCAAGGTGGTGGGACATATTTCTATATTAATGAAAGGTGGTGTACAGACATAACAGCGTCTTTTTTATTATTATTTTTTTTTATTTACCAGGACAGTTCATATTAACAACAGTACACCTGTAACATGTCAGAATTAGCCAGGGAAAGCATAAAACCTTATAAACAATTGACAACTATAAAAGTACAACTGTAGTAGTACAGTTGTGTTTGTCCGCTACACAGTAGCTGCAGCAGAGGAACAATATGAAAGTGTTAGGAAAGGTCAGTAAAATTAGTTCCGAAAAACAGCATAGTTATACGCACAGGCAGCAACAACAAAGAATTCGGTAAAAGCACAAAACCAACAATCTAAGTAGCATGCACTGTCAGTAAAGCAGGTTACAACATTTGTTAGATGCAGATTAAGATAATAAGCGTTAACATTATTAGCAAGGTCCTAAAAGCATGCAATTACAGTTTACATCAAAGTACCGAAAAAAGACACATTCACAACTGAAACACAAGATGGCATCTAGAAGCGTTCTTCATCAGCAGTAAGCCTTGACATTTTTGAAAAAGATTTGTGATTTTGTATTGCTCTCTGGGCATTATCTTATGCCCATTGTTGCACAATGTTTAGAACTACCATTTTGTCTAGTCACAACACATTAACTCATCTGCTTAGTAATTAGGCCTACAGTTACAGTATTTATAGGCCAATGATTTACCCTATTACAATAGTCCCTTTACAGTTACTGCTAGCTATCATAAAATTACACTTAGCCTACTTGTAGGTTTAAAATTTAATTTCCAACAACAAATGTTTTAGCAACATATATATTTTAGTAAAATTATTGCGATCCTATTAAATAGCGCTCTGTTTGGCGAGCATTTGCGCATCATGGAAATATTTGCATGACTTTCTAATTTTTACAGATGGAGAATATACCTGTGACTTTTAAAGTTATGCACTGAGGAAAACGCCATGTCTCAAACGCACAAAAGATATAGGCTATGCTGTTTGCCATGGTGGATTTGATCCATGATCGACCATTAGGGCAGTTTAAGAATAGTGTGCACATCAAATTATCTTGATTCATTGAACCTGGGTAAAATTAGCAGGATTGCATGAACTTAAATTGTCCTCATGGAACCGCTTTAGCCCACTTTTCTGACAATGAATCGTGTTTACGTGATTCCCATGTTCCATTTTGTCGTGTCAAGGTAACTATGTATCAACGTGTGGTGGGCGGATCGATCCTGAATTTCGATACTGACGTGGTATCGAAAAGGATCGATCCTCACATAAAAATATCGATCCAAATGTGTGTTTTTTACCTGTAATTTTTATTAATTTAGCACGCAATTCAGTGCGTAAAATAAGCTTCTAAGTGGAAAAATAAGCGAATGTTAGCGGATAATTGTGTAGGATAGAACTTTTTCTCCTAGTCATCTGGATACAAGACGAAACCAAGCAATCACAGAGAGCGTTTGATGCTGGTGCTTCGCTGAGCTCACAGGCCCAGTGCGTTTAGGAAACGAAGACTTGCTTAGATGACAGAGAACAAATCGGGAGTTATTTCGCAATAAACAAACCAAAAGTGTACATAATGGTTCAAAATGTTGACGTCAGTAAGATTTTTTTAATGAAATTAATATTTTTATTCAGCAAGGATCGATGCATTCAATTGATCAAAAGTGACAGTCAAGGGTTTTACACTGTTAAAAAAAAAAAATCTACTTAATATAAATGCTGTTCTTTCAACAAAAATATGAAACTGTTTTCAACATTGATAATAATAAGAAATGTTTCCTGAGCAGCAAATCAGCATATTAAAATGAATTATCATCATGACTGGAGTAATGATGCTGAAAATTCAGCTTTGATCACATGAATAAATTACAGTTTACTATGACATAGAAAACAGATAGCCTATGTTAAATTGTAATATTACAGTTTTTACTGTATTTTTTATCAAATAAATGCAGAAGAGAATTAAAAATCTTACAGACCCCAAACTTTCAACAGTAGGCTAGTGTACAATAGTACATTTACTATAATTAGGGTAGTTTTGTAAACAGGCGAGTAAATATTTAGTAGTCATGAAAACGTATTCAGATTTAGCATATTAATGATGCAGTCACCTCATAAATCATGACACACTGCTCTAAAACAGGAAAGTTTTAACAAGTTCTAGTGCATGCTTTTAAAATGAAAAAGTATTGGTAGCCTATCGGTATCGATACTGGCGATATTGGCCCTGCATTTACTTGGTATCGGATCGATACCGAAATTTGCAGTATCGCCCACCAAATGTTGCCCCCTAAACCTGTTTTGTTGATATAGCCTAAGCCTACCGCTTATCCGCCGACAGAGGACGCTGTTTTGCTGGCTCACAATCTCGGAAAAAAACTTATCTGCTCTGGGAATTCAATCACACGCTCTGTAGATGCGAGATTAAAGTAGGCTACTGTGAGAGCAGCAGAGTAGCTTGCGATCATCCGTTTTTGCTGTTATAGTTTTTTAACAGAAAATAGAGGGATCGAGGGACGTCATTTTATATGAACGTGACTGTGACAGTGATCCGCTGCAACGTGGAGCGTCTCCAAACCAAACTGCGGCTTGGTCTCTCAGGTCTGTGAGAATAAACAGCGTTGTTTGGGAGTGAAGGATCAACTTAAAAATCGCGAATGTTTTGCCGAAATCAGACAGCGAGAGCGACTGTCGCTCGGGGCTCCGCGCTGGAGATGGAGATCCGCCGTGGAAAGTTCAGACAGAGTGTTTTCATGGAGACCCCGCAGGTAAAGAAGCTCCGGTGATCACTGTGTCCAGAGGCTCAGCTGGACTCTATGTGTTGGGTGTACAGTCGGTCGTTTACTTTTCCTAAATATTAACATTTACGAACACCAGTTGTCTAATAATGGTTCTTTTATCCATTGATAAAGGAGTAATTTATAGGTAACTGTAATTTCCTACAATCAGAATAAATGACGCAGTGCGAGTGGCTCTGTTTTGTCCGGCTTATTGTGGGGCTTAAAGTCAAAAGTGTTTGTTTAAGTGGTGTAGGCTAACTGTTAAGAAAAACGTACAGTGATGGAATATTGTTTTAAATTATCATTGATAGGCTATTTGAAAGACATTTGTCAGTGTGGCTTAACCAAAACGCAAGAGGCCTTTTTATATTAAACCTATAGACCTCATGACTGATTGAAGTTAAAATAATATTAAATTAAAAACAATAAATGCAAAAAAAAAAAAAAAAAAAAAAAGGACTATTCTTATTTTATGTATTATTGCAGTAACCTACTTGTTACCAAATGTTTTACCCTGCACAGTATAATTTTTTAATTAATGTGCCCTCATAATGTTTGATCAAAATAATTTCCCTTCCCCTTTCAACAATATCTCTTCTCTGATGATGTGTTTACTGGCATGAGGGTGGGATCAAACTGTCACTTACATCACAGCTATAGCCAACCACAATTATCCAACAATCCAATGAATTCCTAATGGACAAAGTCAAGTCCCGGCCTACTTTTTTTCTTGTCCTGCCGGCTGTATCTTTGATTTTGTATTCTTTTTATTTTTTTCCAAAAATGTGTGAAACAAACATGAATACATATATTGCATTAACTAAACCTTGACGTGTTTTAAACTAGATATTTCTCCTTTATAATTTCTGATACTTATTTGTCATTGACCCCCAGTATCTTATCAAACACTGCAGTAGATCCCTTGCATTCTTCCAAGGGGAAAGGGCTAAATGGCATCTGTATATGATTATCCCAGAGTAGGTTGAGTTAAAAGAGAACTCTGTCTAACCCCTAATTATTTTTATACGTAGCCTGCTGTGGTGAGATGGAAAGAAGCATGGTTGGTTCAGAATGTGGCTGTTGGATGTGTAGAGTCCCAGTGGCAGCTCTGGGCTGCTGTGCCTGAATTCCTTGTTTGGCTTGGGAGTTGGGACCTTAGTCTTCATTCTGCTGCGGTGACTATATGTTTACATTTTAGTTGTGCAGGAGGATTTAAATCCACGTTGATTTGACATTCAGGGATCTTAAATCTTAGGCAGATATATTGTCCTGAATGAACAGGAAAAGTCACATGGACTGTGTCAGCTTTTGATTCATTGGTTGTTTATAGCAATGGTTCTCAAGAGGCCTCAAAATGACTTAACATTTTTAAACTAAGATATAAACATTAAAATAATCTATAATCTAAATCGTATACCTGAAAAAAGGGTAAATTAATAAATTCTTAAAATGTTAGGGGCATTTTCTTATAATAAATATACTGTATATTCTGTTATTTAGCCAAGCTCTAAAATATTTTATAGTGTAAAAAAACAAACATTATCCAGTAAATTACAGATGAATTGAAGAGACATGTAAATTCATTTGTTTAAAAAGAGTGGGAACCCTGAAGAACATTCAGCTCCTAAAAATGTTGGAATTCTGAAATGTATTATTTTAGTTACTTTTTTAATTTAAAGAAACTGGGAATATATTTTCAAAAAAATTAAAACCTATGGCTAGGGGGTCTTTGAATATTATTGTTGGGGGTCCTTGAAAAAAAGTTTGAGAACCACTGGTTTATAGTCTTCTCAGTCCACATTCAAGATTTTTGTTCATTCAAGTCCATGCAAGTATTATAAAATTACTGTCAGAGTTAGAAGCTCAATTAATAACAGTTAAAGGGAAAGTTCACAGAAAAATGAAAATTCTGTCATTTACTCTCAACCGGGTGTGTTAAATTTTTAAATAAACACTCAAAAATAAAGTTCTTATTTTTTATCACTGAATTATGTTCTGTTTTATTCTTTAACCGCTCTAATCAGACTTTGCATATCTTTTTCATTAATACGATTTGCCTACTAGCCCCTATCAGTATCATTTAGGCACCAAATGCACGTTTCTAATTCAGTCCCTCATTCAAGATGCATGTGACTTTACTCAAGTCATTGTGTGCTTTGTTGAAAAGCCTTTAAGACATCCCAGTTCCCCGCTGACATCATATTACCCCCTATAGAGTGGATGAGATGTATTCTGTTTGATATCTTCACCGTGGCTGTTGATTGGAAATCAATATGACCTAATGAAACTCTTTTTAAAGAGATCTTTTTACCTTTGCATACACACACAGAGATGGGTGATCTGATTGAACTTTACATTATCTTGCCCCAGTTTGCAGTAATAGTGTGAAAGCTCAGGTGAAGCAATTATACTGAGCGGTAGAGGGGAGGAAGATTGCTGGATCAGTTAAGTAGACTTAAAAGCAGTAATGGAAAAATTGGCTCACAGATCTTGTGTAATGACTTTGTTTTATGCCAAGTCTCCAACAGACCTTAAACCTTTGCAGTGCACTCTTTTTAATTGCCAAAACTGATGCAAAATGCATATTTCTTGGGTTGTTTTCTATCATGCCAGTTGTCAATTTAATCACACTTTCATTTTTAGATTTGTCTATTTTTTTTTTTGGTTTGTTTTTTTGGTTTGCTTACAACACGGTCCATTAAAACCACAGTGAGGGACTCTGCCACATATATCCCTGAAGGAAGTTAAAAGTGATGTAGTCTACACACCACCAGACACACCCTTCCACCCACACCACTTGCTTCTTTCCTAACGGATCTCTGCTTAATTCATTCTGTACTGGATTCTCCAAGATGATTGCTCACGATTATTGATGCTATCAAGATTTTTTTTTTTACCTGCATTGGTTTTGTTAGACAAGTTTCCCTCAGCAGGCAAAGATTGCTTGTTTTACACAGCCTGAGTTGCTGTTTTTTTTCCTGACTGATTCTGTGTTTTTTTCATGGTGATGTTTTATCCATTGACTGGCTCTCCTGTGTATTTTCTTTGAGCACTTGACCATACTCTGCACTTCCTTAGGAAAAGGAAGATATGCAGAGACAAACTACATTTCAAAAGTTTGGAATTAGTGTGATCTATCTATCTATCTATCTATCTATCTATCTATCTATCTATCTATCTATCTATCTATCTATCTATCTATCTATCTATCTATCTAATCTATCTATCTATCTATCTATCTTATTATCTTATATAAATACAGTAGCCTATATATATTTAAAAAATAATGTTTTTTAAAAGACATCTCTTCTGCTCGCCAAGACTGGATTTCTTTGATTAAAAATACAAAACAAGCAGTAATATTGTGAAATATTACAATTTAAAATAACAGTTTTTTATTTTAATATATTTTAAAATGTATTTTATTCTTGTGATGCAATGCTGAATATTTAGCATCATTACTCAAGCCTTCAGTGTCACATGATCCTTCAGAAAAAAAATCTTGATTTGCTGCTCAAGAAACATTTATTATTATTATCAATGTTGAAAACAGTTGTGTACATTTTTTGATTCTTTGATGAATAGAAAGTTAAAAAGACCAGCATTTATTTGAAATAGAATCTTTTGTAAGTTGTAAGCCAAACCAAACTTTTGAATGGCAGTGTATTTATTAATACTTTTAATCAGCAAGGATGCATTAAGTGATTAAAAGGGACAGTATACATCTATAATGTTACTATATATATATATATATATATATATATTATTTATTTTATTTTTATTTATTTTATTTTTTTAAATAAATGCTGTTCTTGTGAACTTTCTATTCATCAAAATATTCCTGAAAAAAACACACCTCAATTTCCACAAAAAGTTTAAGCAGCACAACTGTTTTCAACATTGATAATAATAGTAAATGTTTCTTGAGCATCAACTCATCCTATTATAATTATTTCTCAAGGATCATGTGACACTGAAGACTGGAGTATTGATGCTGAAAATTCAGCTTTGCCATCACAGGAATACATAAAATAGAATTCAATTATTTTATAATCAATTATTTTAAATTGTAATACCTCACAATATCAAATAAATGCAGCCTTGGTGAGGATAATATATGCCTTTCAAAAACAATAAAAAAATCTTACCAACCCCAAACGTTATTGAACAGTATTGTACCAGCTACTATATTAAAATATTTCTTGCTGTGGTTCGTGTTAGATGCATAATATAATACAGATGCTTCTTTGTGCGCACTTGTATCTTTAGCTGAAGATTGTAATTCCACTCATATATTTGGGTTTCCTAGGACTTGTAAGGTCACACATTACACTTATGTGGCGCCTTTCGCCATGTTCAGAATGAGGCAGTACATGCCATAAGCTACGAAGGAGTTGATATCTTGTAGAAATGCAAAAACTTCCCCTTCAGCATGTTAGCAGCACTGCCAGGCCCCAGAGAACAATGGGGAATCTTTCAGCACGGGGGCCCAAACAGGAGCACATGCTTTTGGATTTAAACGAAGGTCCCTGGCAGAAAGCCCTATTAAGAGGAACCGGAGAGGAGGATAATCATCCACGCTCTGATGTCATAGGTGCCTCGCTCTTAGTTAGTATGCCAGGCTGAACCGTGAGAGCTAGGAAGAGGCGTATTGAGCTTTGCTTGAATTCTGTATTTATAAAAGAGAGGGGATGTTTTAGTTTCAGTGACAACAGGTTTTTGTTTTTTTGTTTTTATCTTTGTTTGCTTTGCTTAGAATAGTTTTTTGAACCGAACCCAAGAAGCATATTGGCAAAAACCTCTAATAATAAGAACAAACATCCTGTGATTGTGTTGTGAAAGAAAAAATGGTATAGAGACCATAAGGGGGAGTGTTATAGAAACATTGCATACAAGGCATTCCACCGAATAATTATTGACAACAAATGACAATCCCATTTTATAGTTTTGTTTTGCTGCCTATTATTCACATTTCTATAAACCATGCATGAGTTTATATCATGGTATTTAACACTTTTTAACCGTGTTTCCTGTATTTTCTAATTCATAGCCAAATAGTTTACAGGGTTTAATACAGTATGATACAAATACATAGTCAAATGCCAAAGATGCATAGTTTGATCTTTTAAGGGGTGGGTTACACAGCTTTCCATTGACACATCTTACCCCAATCTCCCGCATACAAGAATATTTCTGTGACATAAGATATAAACAGGTGACAGAATACAGTATGTTGCAGTTCATTATAAATGTCATGTACTAGGTCTTTTAGTCTATGCTGTTTTCAGTTGATACAAGAACAACTTCACTAAACATTATTTTTAGGTCGGACACCATGGAATAAATCATATCAAGCCTTGTGCTTTGTTACTTTTTGTATGAAACAATTTCTGTTCATTTTATTATGAAATTCAAACACTATTAAATGCTCTTTAATGTGGTGTGACAGATCGCTGTGGCCGCCTCAGTTCAAGGATTGCGGCAGAGCAGAGCGCACATTAAACTGACCGTCTCTTCAGCGTTACTACCAGTTATAGCATTAAATACACATGAATGAACATCAGAAGGTATGTTGAAAGATACCGTAAGATACAGTAACAAACCATGTATAGTTTACTGCATTTGTTGAGATTTTTTTTTCTTCTTGAGAAAAATTGACATTTACTGTACCTCCTATATATGCAAATGAATCTGTATCGAATCCAATTGAATTGAGATTGGAATAGAGTACAATCACTAATTGTTCATTGAAATCGAATCATGGAATTTGTGTCAATGGCCGTCCCTACCATGCACAGTTGCCGTGTTGGGTAAGTTACTCTAAAATAGTAATTAATATAGCTACTAATTACATCTTCAACTGTGTAATTAGATTACTATACTAATTACTCTCTAAAAGTATTGCATTACTTATAACCATTTACTTTCTAAATCCCATATCAACCTCGACGAGTTGAACTATACAAGGACAGTCACGAAACTGCACTTTTGTTTTTTTCAGATAAACAATACATTTACATAAATTATTCTTCAACTTACCAAAGTGTGCAATGGGAGAAAGTTACATTAAAAACAACATGTCAAATCCACTATTGTTTTACATAGAATTCTTGTATAGTCCATACAGTATTTAATGCAATTACATCAGAAGTAACTGTAATTAAATTACAGAAAAGTTAAGAGTAATCCCTTACTTTACTTTAACAAAGGAAAAGTAATTAGATTACACCAAATACATTACAAGTCAAGTAATTGCATAAAAAATATTAAGAGCTGCTGTAAAACACTCTTAGCTACACATTGTGGATATTGAAAACAGGCACAGTATTTAGTTGACATTGACTTCTAAACACCCTTCAGTATTGGCATGTTTTTGTCCTAAAAATAATTTGAGGCTCAGATGTTCACCAACAGCAGGATGTCAAATAGTCCAGGACTCAACCCAGGATCTTGTGCTCAAGGACATCAAGATCAAGTCCAGTCCACTTTTATCTTATCTCACTTGTGCAGACCTGACATGGGCATTATTCATACAACTGAACATGTCATGTGATGTTTTTCTTGTTAGGCAGATTACTCGTATCTCCCGAATTGCATCACAACCACAGAAATCAATGTTTCATTTCATTTCAGAAATGAATTTACTGTTTAATTTCTGTTAGATGAATGTTCTTCTCTCTCAGTGGGATGTTTTTGTCTCTTGCTGTGGTGTGTCTTCAGTTCAGTTTAATTTGTATATGTAGCCTATATTGTTCCAAAGCAAAGAGAACAATGGTATGAAAAATGTTGCTGCTTTAGCTCTAATCATGCTGTAACATTGTAGAATAAACAAACTCTATCAATGAATCGATTGGCTTCCAGTCTTATATCCACCATAGTGAGAATTTTTATTTCTCCTTTTCACTTTTATTGAAGTGGTCCATCCTCTCACACATACTGACTGTCTGTTTAATGTTTCAAGACATTTGTAACTATGTGAATGTGCACTCATAAGTTGTCTGATAATTTAAAATGTATTTTAGTGTTAATAATAAAATGTGTCACTTGTTAGCAAGACACATTTAATTCAATTCTGTCATCGTTTCCAAACGTGCATCAACACCCGGACAGTTAAATGTATGTGCAGACTAATGCTGAAATCATTGCCATATGTTGGTTTTTACTCGGCCTCCAGCAGCTTCTTGCAGCTACAGTCAAATAACAAACACAAAAAACAGAACCTAATTCAGATTGATATCTTGAATTAGACTTTCTTTCTTTTTTTTTTCATTTAAAGGCAGGGTTTCATTATCTAAATGACTCTGGCATTATATAATGCTTAACCTTGCTCTTTTTAGAAGGCTGAGTGTTTGTCTTGTAGCTTGAAGGAAGATCTTCCAGACAGAGAGGGATGAGACAATGTAGAGGCCCAGACTTTTGTTAACGTCATTAACTGTTTCTTAATCAACTTGGTTCAGCTTAAGGGGAGTTACTTCATTCATGCGTACCTGTCTGTCTAGAAAAAAAGGATGTGAGTCACACTCTCTTTGGCAGTTGCATGCCCTCACACAGCCCTGAAGTGATCACTGTTATAACAACAACCACTGTTATTATACTAGTTCTAATTGCTTGTGTTTGTGTCATAAGAGAGTTAATCCTCAAAGTGGATGCTTTTTCATAAACTCCATCCTCTTAAACATTATAGTGTGTGAGAGTGTCAGTTGGGGAAACTACTTTGAAACTGTTAAAGCAGTTCAACTGCAGTGATGCTAAGCTAACCTTTTGAAAAGGTTTTAGTTTGGCACTTACATCGAACTACAATGAAACTATATAAGGGGGCAGTATCTTTTTAAATATAAATCAGATGATATATGCCTCATTTATTTTCACAATCAGAGCAGCTTTTTTAGGCACAAAAGTTAGAGAAAAGAAATCCTGAAAAAAACATCACAGTTAAAAAATATTAAGCAAATGTTTATTTAGCACCAAATAAGCATTTTCTGTATTTTGTACGCTAGGAAGTTTGATTTAGATTTAGACTAAATTTGATTTAGTGAATGCATTTTAGATGGATCACTTTGAACAATGATTCACAAAGATTTTATGTGGGAGTGAGAGGACAGACAGTGAGTTGATTATTCCCTTACACAAATACAACTATAGGCTACTTCTTCCATTTTGTTCAACTTTGAAAAATAAAAAATTAAACAATAATTATTAGGGTACATGGAGCTAAAGGCGCACCGGTGTAGAAGACACATTCGACTTCATTCTCTTTTAAACCACTAGATGACACAAAAATTCAGCTCAGCACTTTTCTTAACAACCGCTTTTGATGATGCATGTGGAAATTTGGCTGATCCTTGAAATACTTTTTAAACAAACAAACCACTTTTATGATTTATATTCATACAAAATCTGTTGCTTCATCAGTGTATGCAAACAAAATGTAAAAATCTATTTAAAAATAATTTAAAATTTAAAATAATTACTTAATTTATAATAATTATAATAATTTATTAATGTTACAGCAAAGCTGAATTTTCATTATCATTATCTTCAGTGTCATATGATCCTTCAGAAACCATTCTAATATACTGATTTGCTGCTTAAGAAACATCTCTTGTCAATGTTGAAAACAGTGGTGCTGCTTAATATTTTTGTGAAAACTATTTTTTTAGCTTGTTACTGAAAAAACAACATTGTTTTGAAAACCGCTGAACTGCACCTTCACTGTTCTAAAAATGTAGTTGATAGTGTCACACTACATTTAGTTGGTTATTCCGCAACATTGCTGAGTGTTCATGGGTCTGTGCATCTAGGAAATGATCCGAGTAAACAGTGAAATTGCAGTTTGAGGTTCTCATTGTGTTTTACCCTGTGGACTTGATGGAATCTGCCCTTTTGCCCGTCTTTCTATTCGTCCGTGAAACTCAGTCCGACTATGTGTGGGTTGAGCACAGCATTGTGGTTGTACTCTAAAAGCGATGACGAGCACAGCTGTCTCACACAGACACTGTACTGTTATGTCACTGCTGGATGCGGTCCAAACCATTACATACCTGTATGTGTAATAGTGTTCACATCACAGAGCTGGCTCACTAAAACAACACTATACATGAACACCTGTGCAAAACACTCTTGTGGGATTGACTCAGGCTGCTAGAGTATGTAACACGCAGATGTCATATGAACAAAGACCTCGTGTCAATAATGTGCTAACATGCTCAGTGTGACTTCAGACACCAAACTGGCACCCATGAACTTCTGACGTTTCTCTCACAATGCCCTCAGCAGCTAAACATAGCATTAATCCTCATATTCCCCACCCTGATCTGTTGAGCTTTAATGCTGTCTGTACTCCTAAGCCAGTATGAGTATTTTTGTTCCACAATGACAAGATTAAAATGTCTCTTTTCTAGAACTCTCTTAGACAATCTGCCTTCAGTCAGTTGCGGCCATTCCTAGGCTGGACAGTGAGAGTGAGAGTTTAATGATCTTCAATCTTAATTTATTTCTGGACGAATCACATTAAAGCAGAGTCAGCAGGAGGTTGGTTTGTGTGTCCACACACTTTGAGAATGTCTGGTATTTGTTAACATTTATTAACTAGTTTTGTGCTCCGGCAACTGTGTCTAGGCCACTGTCACATCTCTGTGAGGAACTCTGGAGCGCTTGCAATGCTTGTGTTTTTCCTCATTTGTAAGTTTCCTCATTACTGTTGTACTGTTGTATTATAAGAACTCCTCCCTCTCTTGTTCTGTGCATGTAGTTTAAAGCACTTTTTTACTTTTTTGATAAATGTAAAATGTAGCCTACCTAGTCAGAAGATTTTAATATGATTTTTTAAATATATACTTATGTTCACCAAAGCTGCATTTATTTGATCAAAAATACAGTAAAAACAGTAATATTTGTGAAATAAATTGTACTTTAAAAAAAATATATATATATATTATGGCAAAGCTGTTTTGTTTTTTTTAGTAGCCACTCTAGTCTTCAGTGTCACATGATCCTTCATAATCATTCTAATATGCTGCTTTCTAAGAAACATTTCTTAATATTATAAATGTCGAAAACAGTTGTGATGCTTAGGCTAATGTTTGTGGAAACGGTGAAACTTTTTTTTTTTCAGGATTCTTTAAATAGAAATTCAGAAATCTTTAAATAAAACAGCATTTATTTAAAATATTGATACAAGGAATTTGAAAAATAATAAACGTATTCATTTCTTTCAAAAAATGACCTGAAATATTAAAATGTTATATGTAGCTTAACCTTGTCCATATTGCACCTTGCCTACTGTGACCAAAAAAACACGTTATTTTATATTATTTGAGTCAATTGAAATGTATTTAATTCAGGTCTTTTTTTTATGTTCTATATTAGTAATTGGAACTGAACTGATCGGAAAACGAACTGATAAGAATGTAACATACCTTGAAATGCAATGTAAGTTGCTTTGGATAAAAGCATCTGCCAAATGCATATTTGGTATAGCAAATGTAATTGGTATAGCAGCTGTTATTATTAGAGCCCAGACCCCAACAAACCAACATAAAAAATGCATGGCATGAACCAATAGAAAGAGGAAACTATTCCTCTTCTGGTACATCCTCTAAAAGGTGACTTTGGTGAAATAAATAGATTAAACCCAATCCCATTGTCATCATGAGAGTATTTTCATCTATGTCATTAACACACTTCTTGGTGTATTTTGAGAACTCCCTCTCATGGGCTTCTAAATGCTCTTCTAAGAGCACTAAATTTACTCTGATAATAAGGTGGCGTGCCAGGACGATTGCATCACAACTGCTGTTAGACCAACTTAACTCATTGTTAGATTATTCTTATCTTGTTTTCCATCAGAAAGACAAGATTTTCCCTTACTATTCACATCATTTGTACATCAGTCTTTCCTCATGATGTCAGAGAAAGTAGAATTATGTAATGTGAGAACTTCTCTCATCCAGTTGACTCATCTTGCATGAGCTGTTTTAGTCTGTTTTAGTGAGACAGAAGTGACTCAACCATTAACCCAAGGTTATGTATATCTAAACCTTTGGGGCTTGATGACTGAGAAACTGATACACCTGGAGATTGCTTTACCTTTACACGTGTTCAGATTGTAACTATGTTAACAACGCAAATTGCAGACTTGATCTATTAGCCTACATTAGGAAGATGTTTTCATATGAAGGTACAATACAATTGATTAAATTTTAGGTATCCCGATGTTTTTAAGTCTTCACCTCCCTTTCTTTTTAGGTAACTAGCTCCACTATTATATAATGTTATATAACATGTAGTTCACCATGCCAAGGAGATAGTTGTAGGCTAATGTTAAAGGATCTGAACAAATAACACAAATAAATACGCTGTTAAATATAACCCCCATGGATGCTCAAATAGGATTGTTCATGCAGTTGTTGTTTTTTTTAAGATGGAAAGCATATTCTGGACGACAACTGTCTGATTAAAAATAACCTCAGTTTACTCTTCTTGTAAATAACCCTAGCAGCTATAATGTTTGGGCTGTCTGGTGTAGCAATAGTTCACTGTTCTGAGTTTAGAGTGATGTTTCCACATGCGACTGTCGTGTGTCTGCGACTTTTCTCTCTCTCCTGGACAGCTGCTTTTTCCCTCACTGGAGAGAAAACCTCACTAAACAGAAACATAAAAACACTGGCGCCCTGTTCTCCGCTGCTATGGCCCGGCCTTACTGCTTTATTTGACCTTTTATTGCTGTAAAATGTGGTTTGTTGCTAATTTGGTTAGCTCATGCGTTAGGCAATGAATCTGAGACATATTGTTCTTTATTTACATAAAGTTCAACCAGTGCGTTGAATAAATGCTTTTATAATTGTCCTTTAGGGGGAGACATTGCTCTTTTTTGAAGACATTACAAGTCAATGGCTTACCAGCTATAAGCATCAACACATTGATTCTTCTCTCTGACATGCTGTACTTCAATCACATTATTAGACACTAATGAACTGTTACAAACACTCTTGATTTTTATTTTATTTTTATTTTATTTTAGCTGATATTGACGCGTGTCATCAAATCATTTTAAAATGTATTTAATGAGCTTTCTGTATAGTTTGTGGTACATTTATATTTGATTTATTTTGTATGTGTTTGAGAGAGAGAGAGAGAGAGAGAGAGAGCGAGAGAGAGAGAGAGAGAGAGAGAGAGAGGGTTGATTTGTTGGCAATGGAGGGGTCCTGGGACGGGGTCCAGATCACACGGGCTGCAGCTGACTTTAGAAATGAAACGTCTCCAGGGAGCTGATGAGCCTAGAGAAACTCACTGCCCGTGGACATGTGGAGCATGTTAGCAGCACAGTGACTCTGGCAGCAGCTCAGAGCAGACAGGAAGTTCTGGAGACCCCAAAGAACCAAAACTTTAAGGATAGAAATCTGGGCTCAGAAATCTTATTTCTAGACTCAATGTATAGCAACAAGTGACAGCCAGTAACTCCATGATGTTAAATGTTCTTTTGGTTTTGTTTAAATGTACAAATGTGGTTTTGTTTTGTATTGTGTTGTTATAACCATTTTAAGATAAACTAACTGCTTGTTGTGATTTGGTATTGATGAGTAACGTTGTATAAATTTAAGCAATAATGTAAGAGAGATTGTGGTATGTTGTGCATAGTCATCGCTAACGGACATTAAGCACGATACTCAGCGAAATTCACATTGTAGCACAACTTGAATCCGCATGCAGGTCATTATATCTATTCATTTATGAAACTAATTTTCATAACATTTTCCTTTGTTTCCTTGTGTGTGGGGTGAGCCATTTGCTGGCCTGTTATCAAACTGCATGGCATATTCACCTCCATTAAAGCAAATAAATTAACTTTATAGTAGAGAGTGTGAAGGGAATTTTTAATTTGAATTTAAACATAGCTAATATTCCTTTTTCTTGAACGATTAACACGTGTATATACTTTTGAAAACTAAATGTCCCTAACACTTGGGCCAAAGTTAGTGTGTGTTGAATATATATAAATTAGGAAACATTTTTAACTCCATGACTCTAGCAACAAGCTGAAGTAAATCCAAATTTGCTTTAGTATACATATCTAGAACCATGTATTGAATCATGTCACATTTGCCATTCTGCTATTCTATAAAAACTGTTGTTGAGGGCAATTCTCTGAAATTGGTGCGAGATCCTCCGGGCCGTGATTAAAGCATATTCAAAGCCATTGTTTGGAGTCTGTCTGGTTACTGCTGCGCAGCCGGCTAGTGGAGCACTAGAGACCTTATTCGCAAGTGAAAAGGTTCATAAGGGCGACACGTCGTCCGACTCAGCTGACGTCGACTGGAGATGTGCTAGAGGATAAATTCGTAAGCGTCGACTGGAGATGTCCCAGGTTAACTTAAGTTAGGTTCGTAGGGGAAATCTACCACAAGAAAAAACGCGAGAACACAGGAAAGAGTTTTTTTTTAACTTGTCAGGTGAGTTTGTTTCATAGTATGTGATTTAAATATACACCATTATTCTCCTGAAATCTGTGTGTGTCTGTGTCTCCTGGTAAACCCTACATTATGGAGACAAAATGCCCCCACAATAAGGTGGCAATATCTGAAATTTATCTGACATTTTTTGGTCCCCATGAGAAAAACGGCTTATTAATCATACTAAGTGATGTTTTTTGAAAATGTAAAAATGCTGAAAGTATTCTGTGATGGGTTTAGGGGTAGGGTTAGTGTAAGGGGATAAAATATACAGTTTGTACAGTATAAAAATCATTATGTCGATGGAAAGTCCCCATAAAACATGAAAACGCAACGTGTTTGTGTGTGTTTACAGTGCACGGGCCTCTTCTTTCTGTTTCTTGTGGTTTGCACTCAGTGTTTGAGATGGGGCTGGGTAGCAGCTGAGGCTCTTTGTAGTGGTTAGCAGCCCTTCAGAGGCCTTGCCCTTCCCTCTGTTTGTCTCACAGATGTGCCCTGACTGAACTTCAAACCATATGAATTAAAAACACAACATGAGCTGTCTTTATTCACTTATCTTTTAAAGGGTGTAAAAACTCTTGAATAAGTGTTGTTTTAAAAAAAGAGCATTTTCCCCCTGTCACAATACTTCCTTTCACTAGATTTAAGTGTATAGCAAACCTGAAGTGTTGTGGTAACTTCAGTATGGCATTTCCTTACTCCACCCAGTCAAATTCCTTCTGCTTGCCACCTAAGCAGCGCCAGCGTTATCACACTGGCCACCCAAACAAGAAGCCGTTTCTAGTCCCTTATTCTTGATTGGGAAAGGGAAATCTCCCTATATATGCTTCAGTACATCCGCTGAGGAACAAAGGCCTGTCAGAGGTTCCTTTTCACTTCACACCATATTTGAAAAGATGCTACTGAAACCAGTCAAATCATATGTGGGTGCACCAACCCATCCTGAATTTAAATTGGCCCTATTATGCTATTTTAAAAGTTCCCAATACAATATTCTCCTACAATATTTTACAAAGTTCCCCTGAAATATTTTTTACATGCATTCAAGGTCAAAAAACACGAAGTTTCTCATAATAAATATTGCACATCACCCCCTTTCTCACAGTGCTGAAACGGTTAGATAAAGGATTCAGTCTCTCTAAACCCCTCCTTTCTGAGAGCCTACTCTGCTCTGATTGGTCAGACGGCCCAGTCTGTTTAGTGTACCGCTTACAGCACGGGTTAGAAACATAACGCCTGTTACCATATCTGAATTTCAGCTCCGGAGGCTCAGCACTTCATACACCGTGATACGAACGGCAACGATGCCGTCGGTTTTACCGTATCAATTTCCTTTGGAAATGCATGCAAAGTGGATTTGCTTTCGCAGCACAGAAAACAGTGTCTTCTCGACATGACGACAACAGGAACCAAAGTCTTCCAGGGCTCAGCTACAACTAGTGTTTGAGGGTGGGTCAAAGTAGACATTGTTCGCGGGCAACCAATAAAGACCATTGGCTGACCATAGGCGTTATGCAAAATTGTTACAAGGTTCATGCAGGAAACAAGAATGGAATGACAACTCGTTTCAGGCAGTTCAGAATCGGTTCTTTCTTTTGGGAGACAATCGTGCATTTTGATCTTTGAAATTTTACAGATTTTGTACATTTATAAACAATTGTCAAACCCTTGTTAAAGGTCCAGAGTGCTCATTAACACATCAAATACATTTTGTACTTGCTTGCATTTCATGGCCACATCTTCTGCACAATTTTCTGTGGTGATAGTCCCAATCGATAGTTACCGTTGAAGTCCGTTATGTGGAGAAAAATCCTGAAATGTTTTCCTCAAAAAAATGAATTTCTTTGCCACTGAAGAAAGAAAGACATGAACATCTTGGATGGCGTTGGGGTGAGTAAATTATCAGGAAATTTTCATTTTGAGGTGAACTAATCCTTTAAGGAAATAAAATAAAATGTCCATTTTTACCTAAATAACTGGGAAAGAACACCACCAGAAGAAGTCAAATATGATACAAATTATGTAGACTAGATCTTTACTGATTACAGTAGGTACACATTTAGTTCTGTACTTTAATATGTGCATGATTCTACAGTCCTTAAAGGAATAGTTCACTTAAAAATGAAAATTCTGTCATCATTTACTCACCCTCAAGTTGTTTCAAACCTGTATGAATTTATTTATTTCTAAAGAAGATGTTTTGAAGAATGTTGGTAACCAGACAGTTGATGGACCCCATTGACTTCCATAGTATTTTTTTTATTTTTTTTCCTACTATGGAAGTCAATGGGGTCCATCAACTGTCTGGTTACCAATATTCTTCAAAATATCTTCCTTTGTGTTCAGCAGAAGAAATAAATCCATACAGGTTTGAAACAACTTGAGGGTGAGTACATTTTTTAACTATTCCTTTAACTTTCATGCACATATGGTAGATTGAGTTTCACAGAGTCAAGACCCCTGTGTCCACTTTGCTTTCACAAACACTGAGTACCATTCCCTTGGAGCCCACATTTTGCTGTCTTTTTTTTTTTCTATCTCCTAAGACTTGGGAAAATAACAAATCACATCTCTGTGTTTCCCATTGTGTGTTCTTGTTTCAGCCGAAAGTGACTCTGGAGTTTGAAAACCTGTGAGTTTGTTATAGTGCATAATATTTAATATTTGCATTTTCACTTATTGTATTATTTTTGTGTCAATCGGACTTCATTACCTATCAGATTAGGGTCATATAAAGAAACTGAATGGGCTAGTTACACAAATTCAGTAGGATACGGTTTTCTTATAGTAACTTAGACTGAAAGACTCTTAATGAAACATCATTAAATTAAATGTACTTATTTTCCCTTTTAAGGTTGCCAATATCCAAACAGATGCATAAAAAAAGAAAGAAACAAGAATTGTAGTAGAGACCGCAAAACGTCTGTATTGTAAATGTAAGTCCTGTTTGCTCTGATTGATTTTTACTCCCTTCAGTGAGAGGAATCTTTGAGTCTGGCATTGAACTGTGGCATTTTAAATTATTGAGCATATATTAAAAATTGATACCCTGCTAACACACATTATCCACTGTATGAAATATTTCAGTAGTATGCCTTCCAATAAATGTATTACTTGACCGGGGAAAGGGTCAATAAACCACTGCTTGACAATCACGATGACTAATTGTGTTGGACTTATGAAGCTGGATGCCATCATTATGTGGAAAGTATTAGGCAGACTGCAGTTACTCAGACAAAGCACTGTTCTCATTGTGCAGACAGATGGACCCTTTGTTTCCTATAGTTAAAGGGTAACTCTCGCCAAAATGCAACCTTGGGTGTTTTTGTTAATCTACCTGAGGAAAACTTTCGTTTAAAAGCATAATTAGAATGGAAACTCCACTTTTAAGTTTGACCGTATTTAAAAGGCAATTTGACCGAAAACGAAAAAACGGTCAAACTTAAAAGTGGCGTTTCCATTCTAATTATGCTTATCTATATAATGTTGCATTTTGGCGAGAGTTACCCTTTAATGTTCGTATATATTCCAGCTAAGGCAGCATGCAGACACATGTTCCTGAAGCAGTCAAGAGGTTTCATTTGAGGAACTTTACATACAGGTACAAATTAGGGTCTGAATTATTTATTTATTTTTTTCTAAAAAAAAAAAAAGTAATTACATTTATTGAGTTTTTCAATATATTATGACAAAGAAAACAAAAGAGAACAAACAAGAATAGCAACAACTTAAAAAGAGAAAAGGAAACCTAGCTCATACAAACATTCCAATTAAATAAATACTATGCTCAGCTGTTTAAAAAAAAAAAAAAAATCATATGGTATTTGCATTATTTAGCCCGCTTTCCAAATGTATGCAGATTGATTTGTGTGGTTTTGGAATTTTTACAGGAAATAATAAAAATAATAAATAAATAAACAAACAAGAATTAACCAGAATGCCAGAACTAAGCTGTCACTTAATTAGGGGCAAGCTTCAGACCAAAGGATGTGGTTTGTGTAGTCATACAAATTCCCATATAACAATAATAACAATAATAATAATAATAATAAAAATAATAATAATAATAATAATTTATTTTTAAATGTGTTCAATTATTTTATATATTCATTTAAAAAAAATGTATTGTTTAAATATATATATATATATATATATAATTTTTTTTTTTTTTCTTCCCGTAACTTGGGTAATAGGGTTGAATCACCAATAACTCTACCTATTTTGCCATTTATAGAGCCGGATTTCTTGGCCGTATATTTTACGTTTTTTTTTTTTTTTTTTTTAAATCCCCATCCTGAATGATGTGAAGGCTTTTGCGATTACTGAATAGATATTCGGGTACTTGTTTATGAAGGGCGTGTAGTTTCTCTCTCGCGCTGGTTGTGCTGTAGTGTTGTGAGCTGAATGGTGAATGAGGCGGTACAGTCGGTCCACGCGCGCTGATGCCCTTTTGTGGGGAAAGTCCTGCCATAGCACAGACACACTCACATCAGGACGCAAAGAAAGAAACTGCATGTAAATGACCCATTTTACAGACGGGAAGGAGAGAACATGATTTGAGGGTTTTAAGAAAGTCGTTTTTATGCAGTAGAGAGCGTCCCTTTACTGTACTCACTCGCTTTTGTTGTGCAGGCATATAGACGCGCGGACGCTTGGAGTGTCGTGTAGCCTACAGCAGCTGGGCGAGTTTGCGGAGAGAGCTTTCTACTCCTGACTTTCTTTTTAGGTGCCTTCAGTTATATTTCATGTTATTTGCATCTCATTTACTGTTGTTTCCAGACACATCTGGTCTGTGACGTGAAAACTATTTTCTTGGATTTGGATGCGTTTGGGTCGTGAATCATATAGCCTACTCGTCAACTTCTTCCTGTCGTCCGATAATGTTTGTCAACTCTCAAGACACATTGATGGTTTGAAGAGCATTGGGAGACTGAACTTTAAATCAGGAGCTGGTATTCCTCTTGAATGATGCCCATAGACAGACTCGCTGACATGGAGGAAAAACTTCGTATTTTGGAGGATCTCAATATGATCTACATTCGTCAGATTGCCCTGAGTTTAAAGGTAAAGTTCTTTTCATAATCTGGCTTGATATTTATTCCACCTTTGACATCTGAAGTAGGTCTGAATTTTGTTATTTGCCCTTTAATTAAATCAGATATTAAAATGCAATAAACAAATCATACAAACTATTTCTATAGCAAGTGCTTAACACAATAACTAAGAATACATGTCATTGCTCTGCTATGAAATGAAAAATCTTAGCTTGGCCTAAAGTCAAGATTTAAAAAGTCTGTGAAGATCTAATCAAATACGTTTTGTACTGAGGTGTGAGAGATTATATTGCCTATATGGTCTTGCTCAGTTTTCCTGTGTGGTGAAGTTGTATCTAAACGCTCTTACAGTGATGTTGATGTACAATGTATTTGATTACTCATGTTAGTTTGGTGTGTTCAGTCTTGGCAGTAATGCTTAAAACAGAGAAGCGGCGGCACTATTTCTCAAATGGTCCTGCTCTGCAGCTGCAATCGCACAATACAGTCTCATGGGATGAAAGTGTGTGTTGTTGGACCTTATTGCCTGGTTTGTGAATTCGTCGGTGTTCCGTGCCTGAACTCATAAGTATCATGAAAAAATGTTCAAATTAATGTGAGCTCTTTTGCAAGTGCGTCCACCGAGACTTCATTTGACTGGCCTTATCTTTGGAAACATTTGCACACTTGGTGATATTATCGTTGTGAACATACAGATACTAAGTAGGCAGTGGTTAATGATGTACATTTTTAATTTATTACTTAGAAAGCAGGAGGCACATGATAAACTATATGATAAATATCAAAGTGCATATCAAATACCATTATTTATTTTAAAAACCTCCTTTGGTTAGGCGTCTTTTTGTCCTGCAGCTGTTGGGTGTTAGGAACGCCTAGTATCTCACTGAATGACATGCTGAACACTGCCTCAGCCCCCGTCGCTGCACTGAGCTCTATGGGGTTTTGTGTGGGTGACCAAACTGGGCGGCTTCTCACCGCTCATGCTGAGATCACACCTCACTCCTCCAGGGTGCCTGCGCTCCTCGCCGAGTAGACAGATTATGTACTCACTATTCCTGCAATGTGACCCTAAATTTGAAGCCTGAGATAATGAAAGGACATGGAGGCGCTTCCTTTGAGCTGAAGGACATCTTCATAAATTCCTGGTGCATTTAAATACTTCATGGTCATGCATCTCAAAGTTGGCAGTCTTGAGTTCTCAGAAGTCAATTAGCTTCAAGCCTGTGTCAGTTTGAAAGGGACTCTGTGTTTAAATTCAATCGCTCATGTGATCTTCATGTAAAAAATGAACTCTTTGTATGATCCAGCAAAATGCTGCCCACTGCAGCTTTAGTAATTTGTTTCCTGTAGACAGGTTGGATTCCTTCTAAATTAGGGTTGGACATGAGGACTTGACATGATGGTAATGATTGATTATGAAAATATAATAATTTCATGACTTTTAAATGTATTTTAATGCTTAATTTATCATTTTGTGCTCGTTATAGTGGTATCACATAAGTTGCATATCTTTCAATCGAATCGAATAGAGATGTGAGGGAGGGGCAATAACAGATATTCATGTGCTAATATACTGAAAAACAACAGCTATAAATGTTACATTTATTCAGCATGGATGCAATATTGATTAGAAGTGACAGTGCAGTTATAATGTTAAAAGATTTCTATTTCAAATAAATGCTATACTTTTGAACTTTCTATTCATCAAAAAAATCCTGAAAAATATATCACAGTTTCCACAGAAGTATTAGCCTAAACGGCACAACTGGTTTAACATTGATAATAATACAAATTTTGTCGTATTTTGGTCTTTCACCTATAATCTTCAAAACCTCTAAACAGTGTCTTTTGGATGGCAGTAAGACGTTGTGAACCCCACTGTTGTTGTAAAGATTAATTTAAAGAGGAAAATCTTTCTGGGCTGTCTGACAACATAAAATGGTAGATGATTTTGCTTAGCCAGAGTGTGCTCAAGGGGGTGATATATTCTCCAGTGCTGCGGAGGCAGGAACCTGTGGTTTTCTGAATGATTAGGGACTACTGTTAGCGCTAGCATTTGCAGTCAGGTTTTTCAAGTTTTAACAAGTCCATTTCAGAATCAAGGCAGCCACATTCTTGGCACTACATGAACATTCCTCTGGTGTCCTTCCTTTACGATGTCTCTGTCTCCTGAAAACCAGGAGAACACTTCCCCGGTGTCGTCACAACCTTTTGTTGCTGCAGAACTGTGATTCATAGCCTGCTTGTAGTGATGGGTGATGGGAACAGGAAATAGCTGAGCTTAATGAGAGTAATTGGCTGGTATGATGTCATCTCTGCTTGACACACACTGCCTGACCACACATACAATAGCATGCTGTAGATATGGACATGTCTTTGTGAGGACTCAGTGATTGCTCAGTCATAGTGCTTAATGTGGCTTGCCCTTGCTCTTCGGTTCCTGCCTGAGGGGTGATGGGTCATTTGGTCACTTTCTCTATATTTAGCTTGCTGATGGTACACCTACAGCTGAAGAATGTATTTATTTAAATTTTAAACAATACTTTTTCCACCTTAATATGCAGAGAGATTTGTAGGTTGATAATAATGATATAATATATATATATATATATTCATCATCCATTATTTGCCATCTAGCAAAGCAATTCACAGTGCTTTAATTCCATGTGACAATTAGGGCTGTCACTTTACGTTCGAAAATCGATTGCACAGTCGATCGGACCAACCAACGCAAGTTTCGAAAACGAAAATAGGGAATCGGTTTTAACGGCCTTCTCTCGGAGCGTGTCCAGCTCGTCACGATACGCCCGCAGCGAACGCGCGTCACACAGCAACTGCAGGCTCTGACAAACACGCATAACAGCAAATTATACTGCTGCATAATGTGTCTCTTTTTACAACAAAACTGTGAATTTTGCCGGTATTCAGACAGTCTCATGCATGCAGACACAGATTCGGGCTACGGTCTACAATCACCTATGTAGGCGTAATTTGTTTGACATTTCTAATCGTAAACACAGCTATGTTGAATCCTCCAGTGATGTTTTTCATTGATGTTATGGCAGTCCACTCTGCTTATTGTTTTTCGAGAATGTTGCACTCCTGTTTTTCATTGTGCACGAAACTTCACGCCAATAAATCATCAGGAATATTGCTGACTTGTGCGCGTCTCAAGCGCCCTCTTAACGTTCGTCCTAATGCCTGTTGGTTGTCCGTGGATTTGCCCATATTTGGCGTTTAAAATGGAAACGTCTTTACACATGGAAAATCGATTTTACAATCGATTCAATGAACACGTATGTCTCAAAAATCAAACAGGATTTTTTCACAAAAGTGACAGCCCTTGTGACAATTTCTCGAATGTGCTCAAGGGCATTATGATAATCAAGCAACAATGTGATCTTTATATCTCTTCAGTTCGCTGTTGCCTTTTCTGTGGAATGAGTCAATAACACTCTTTCCATTCGCACAGCTTGTTTACATGGATCTGTAGCAGATACAGAGCTCTCTCTATACTCTCTCAGCAGTGTGTTTACCAGGGTTCCTCCTCTCAGGTGGATCAGTGTGGCCTTTGTGTGTCCATCCCAGCAGGAATGATGCCTGCTGCTCACGTTAATTTCTTATGGTATGTTGTGCAACTAAAATGACCCTAGAAGAATGTTATTGTGTTAGCACAAGAAAAAAGGACCTCATAACTCTGGCCTCCACCCATGATGTCCTGTGGGTCTTTGAACTCCAGCCAGAGCATGATGAAATGCTTGGGAAAGGGCAGACCTCTCACCTCACCTAGAACCCCAGTGTGACCTGAATCCACCTCAGATAATCACCACACATCAGCAGGTACAGGTGTCACATTTGGCCCAATAGTAGACAACTCTTGACGTTTGTTTTTACCTCCCAACAAGTTCTTAACTGTATAATGTGGGATATGAAGTGTCACCGCACCACCCATTTCTTTGTTTGAACATCCACGAGAATTGTCAAATATAACTCTGGAATGCTTAGTTTAAGCTTAGTTTAGCATTTAGTTGAGATGAATGAACTCCAGCGGTGAGCCCGAGCCAAACGTGACTCTCTTCAGGGTTCATAAGGTTAGAGGTCATAATTGTGCGCAAGCCAGAGCCATTTACTGTGTTGTTTGCCCATTCATCCATAGTAAAACGAGGTCTTCTTTTCAGTCTATTGGTTCAGCTGGAAAGGTGTTTAACTAGCTTTGTTATGGATTGTGAGGTTTAAAGGCTCTGACATACTTAAAACGAAGTTCTTTTTTGTTCTTCGCTTAGGGGTAGATGTTCGAAATAGCTGAGCATACTGGTTTAATGTTATAGGGAACATCGTGACACCATCCACACTGCTGGGAGCAGAGTTTAGATGAATATGTACTGTGCGCTTTTCTCTTAGTAACAAAATTTACACACAACAAAATTGTCAGCGGTGAGAAAACAGCAGTTAAGAAAGCATCTAATCATAGCGATTTGCATATGCCAAGCCGTTTCGAATGTCAAATGAATTTCGCAATGACGTCACACCAGTTTATTCTTCGATTTCGCTTGAAGTATATCAGAGCCATACAATTCAGTGTTATTCATCAACAGATGTCTTTATTGATTTATGTCAAGAAATGTAGCAAGACATGACCACTACTGCTTTGCTTCTTTTCAAATAACCCAGTTCTCAACATACAAACTGGGTTTCAAGGAGTCTTTTTCATGACTAGGCCCTGTATCTACAAGGCTCTGGCACTCCTCATGCCCTCCAGGCGGGGTGGGGTATTGGGAGGAGGGCATAGGCTGGTAGTGAAAGAGGGCATTGTAGTTGGTCACCCACGCCTCAGCACAGCCTCTATCGTTCCTGGCCTGGGCCTTGGTGTAGTCAGGAACAGGGCTGAATGGACACTCTGTGTGCAGGAACAAGCCAAATGCCTCGACTCAAGCCAGCTTCCTTTGGAAAACACCTCCCAGCATTCAGTGTGTTAGAGGAGACCGCCATCTCTCACCCTGTCTGCTTACTTTATTACCTATGTTGCGCTTTTAGAAAATGAGCCTCATTTTTCTAAGATAAGACCTGCTGTTGAATCTGTCAAATCTCCACCATTGGAGTTCAGTTAATGGGCATATATGTGTCTTACAGAATGGAAGATTTTCTGTCTATCCAATTTCACTGACAAGCCTTTCCGTATCAATACATCATACACCCATGGGTGTTGCGTTATACGCGTTGCCTCTTACACAGAGGACTGTGGAAAAAGGCCTATTCACACAATGACCATTCTGTGAAAAAATTGTGTGATAAACATTTTAATTTCTTGACCAACATGAACATTTGCTTGTTGTCAATGTGACAGCTTTATTTTATTTTTTACGGAGAGGTATTCTAATCTCTTCCTTGGCACTACGAATAAAAACTGGTCAACCAATAACATTTGTGCTTTTGGTCACATGACCAGCCACAGAGCCGCCGCTGTTACATAAAACTACAACTTCGCTCACGGACAGACTATTTTGAATGAATGAATGAATGAATGAATGAATGAAGCATTTATATAGCGCTTTCATATGTACTATTGTACACCCAAAGCGCTTTACAATCATATCAGGGAATCTCTCCTCAACCACCACCAGTGTGCAGCATCCCTATCACCCAACAGCCATATCACCCTGTAGCCCAAGACTGGTTGCCCACTGAAGCTCAGCAGGGTTGAGCCTGATCAGTACCTGGATGGGAGACCTCCTGGGAATACTAGGTTGCTGTTGGAAGAGGTGTTAGTGAGGCCAGCAGGGGGTGCCCGCATAGCTACAATAAACTTTGTAACCTGTAAGTTAACGCTGAACTGCCTCAAATTTGACCATTAATGACTGACAAAACAAAAATCTCAGACTCTCCCTTTTGAAAAAACCTTGTAACTCCATTTGAGCTTGATTTGGGGAAAATGTTAACAATGTAATGACACACGCAAGTGCCACAATACTTTGACAACATGGTGTTTAATTTTTTCCTAAATAGCGGTTCTACACTAACCAGCAATTTTCGCTAGATTCAAAACACGCACCACGCTGAATATTACCTGCCATTCATTTTCATAATACTTTAATGGTTGGTGACATTTTCTTTGGAAAAACCTCTGAGATCCAAAAGTTAATGCCAACAACTTACCTATGATGACTTGACAGCTTAGCGCGGGCATTTCACTTACGTTGGATGTGTCAACATCACATCAGCATAGGCCGTACTATCTGAATTCATGATTGGTTGACTGCCAACTTAAAATATTAAACAGAATGATAAAATAACGTTAGCAACCGGTTAATGGTAATTTCAAAAAAGTGTTTGATTTGATTTGATTTGATTTAGTTTGTTTCCGGTTTTTGTTTTCATTCCCTGAACCGGTTCGGAGCCTTGGGACAAACTGCTCGTCGTAACAGTTTTGATAGAATGAGTTAGGGGCTGTTTACACCTGGCCACTTAATGCGTTTTCTCAGATCCGATAGCTATCTGATTTATCAAAACGATTCCATTTACACCTGGTCACATAAATGTGTTTTTGCGAAACGGATTTAAATCCGATCTTCAGTTCCCACGCTATATGCAGATTTAATGCAGTGCACGTCACCGAAAGCAACAGATATGATCTGCATTTTATTGATCACCAGCAAATTTAAAATCAAAGACCGCAATAAGAGAGAGCGGCAACAGCCCTGGTAAGATCATTTCGTTTCTTTAATTTTAATGATGATGACTGTGTGTTAACCGTCTGCGACTTACTTTCACTTTGATTTGCGATAGTTTGCACGTTGGCTTAAAGAATAGATGCTCAGCTGCTCATCTGCTGTGATGTGGGCTGCAGTACCGCTATCATATCTGACTATAACATGACATATAGCCTATAACACGCTCTCACACGTTTATTTTTAGCATTTTTGGGAGGAGTACAATTTACATATGTGGTTTCAACAACCAGATGCATTTACACTTGTCCAGTTTCGTCTGGAATGCGGCCCAGACCACCTCCTGAAGTGGTTTGAGCGATCGGATTCAAATCCGTCTCGAATGCGTTTCGGAGGGCATTTACACCTGGTCTTTTCACGATCGGATAGCTATCCGATCTGAGAAAACGCATGAAGTGGCCAGGTGTAAACAGCCCCTTACTTTTTTCCCTAAGTATTTCAGCTGGATTTGTTCTTGCTTGGTTTATAATGTAGGTGTTTATGCTGTGACCTATCCCTCTCACCACCTGCAATGAAGCCAGTGGAGTTCGCTTGGCCATGTAATTGAATCAAGCCTCACGTTGGTAGTTTTGGACAGAGGAGTGAATGGAACAACAGGAGGGTCATTTTAGCATCAGTATAACAAACTGGCACACCTCCACCCTCTAGAGAATAGCTCGCAATTTACGGCTGTTGCTTCACAAAAGCTTCAATCAACATGGATGAGATAATGTACTTTATGCTGTTTGTTCATCCTTAGCGCAGTTTGATGGGAACCATCTGGCTAGGCTCCAGGGATAGAGCTGCTGAAGTGTGGGATGCTTAGCTTATCAGATACAGCTGAAAAGGAACCCTTGTCCTCCTGGTACTCTTTGCTCTGGGGCTCTGAAGATGATGTGTGGCCTGTCTGGATGTTCATGTTTAATGTATTGCTAATTTTCAGCTTAGCACCACTTTTTCAGTATTTTTAGCCATTCCAACCAGAAAAGTGAGTGGGATTGGGTCTAGTGATCAACCGATATAGGTTTTTTGATTGCCAATGGCGATATCTTAGAGAGCTGGGTGGTCGTTATAAAGTCGATAACTATATCACACAATTTAATTTAAAATAGTAAAAAACACTATCATAATAATTGCATCAATTAAATGTATATTTATTTTTGCATAATATTAATTTAATTAATTTGAAATAAATCATTTGAAAATGAACCAATGTGAAAAAAGCTAGTTTTACATACAGTACACAGAGATATAATTATGACCAACGTCTCTTTCAAGGAAAATCTCTTCACTCGACGACCATATTTGCAAAACCTCCGGGCAGCTATTTCGGGTTGAGTCCTATCGATTTGAGTGGGGAAATCCTGAAATCTTGAAAACTGCTTGCCGAACTCACAATTAAATAACATATTTCAAATCCGCCACAAATGAACTGACATGAACTGTCCCATAAATGTTGTTTCTTTTGCTCAAATAGTGTTAAAAATCGTGTGTTTCAATGGGAACCTGACGCTTCTAACGGTAACTGCAGTTGCAATTGGCTCTTTTATTCAGAAGTTTCTCCCATTCATAAGTAATAGGAGTGCACCATCTTTGTATATCTATAGTCTTTGTTATGACATTGTGATAAACTGGCTGCATAGTTTGATGTTGCTCGCTCGTATGTGTCAAAATCAGGATATGACCCATTCCGGATTCAAACTTCAGTCCTTGTGTCCCAACACCTCTTATATGACCTTCTGTGAAATCTTTGATTCTCTACTTTAAAAAGCAGTATGATTGAGTTAGTTAATTGTTAAATAAGTTCTAGTATTCTAGACTTTATAACTGAAGACTTGTAGTGTGAACTGTAGAGTCACATTCATAAACATTACAAAAAAAAAAGCACACAAAACCATGCTTGACCTTTTCAGCAGGTCATTATGTTCCCTCAGAGTAATACAGAATTGCGTTATATGGTACTGTTGCCCAGGTATGTGCCAACATTTATATTACTCATTTATTTTTTATTAAAATTTATGTCACTATTGCAAAACTTTGACCTGTTCTCCAATTTCGCAAACCATTCATTTGAGATCTCTCCTCCTTTAACCTCCCTGCAGTGAAATGACACCTCTTCATGATCTAGTGCTCAGGCATCTGTCAGTACCTATGAAATAGATGATTTTCTTACATCACCACCAAACCTCTCCTTTAGATTTATGGCTCCACCGGTGGAAATAGATTTTCCTTGTGAGAACAGCTAAGCAGTGTCAGCCTCCAGCTGCATCGATCTGACTCCTGCTATCCGTGTAGCGGCAGTTGCTGACGTCCACTTGGGCCGACGAAAGTGTTGAGAAGAACAGACTGTCTGTTTGTGTCTGTTGATGTCATTGGTACAAACCCCTGATGTCATCCAACTTTGTAGTTCATAGTTAAACTGTAGGTCGGGCAAGAGTGCTCCCTTTGTAAAATGACTTTTGCTGCGGGACTGAAGCAGATGAAGTATATGGAGCTACTTTTTTTGGATCCTTTTGTAAAGCCTTGTTGACGAGGGTGACATAGTTTGGCGTCCGTGCACTATGGAAAGGGTCTTCAATAAAATAACCATTAGCTCCATTAGATTTTAATTGAATTTAAATTATGGGTGCATTTAAAGTAGGATCTTTACTACACACTTGAGTCCAGTTATGGGTCTTGGTTCACCACCAGTCAGCTCTAAAAGATTACAGTATTATCAGCTACTATAAATACCAGTAGATCTGCTAGGTGTTAAATCACTTTCATATTAAATCTGCTTTAAATGAGCTGAGTACGGCTCATTTAAAGGGATAGTTTACCCAAAAATGAAAAATCAAAAAGATATTTTGAAGAATGCTGTGAACCAAATAATTTACCCATTTACTTTCATTGTATTTTTTGTCCATATCTCCTTTCATGTTTCACAGAAGAAAGTAAGTCTTACCTCTCATTTAAAGGGATAGTTCACCCAAAAATGAAAAATCTGCCATCATTTACCCTCATGTTGTTCCAAACCTGTATGAATTTTTTTTTTTTTTTTTTTTTTAAAAGATATTTTGAAGAATGCTGTGAACCAAATAATTTACCCATTTACTTTCATTGTATTTTTTGTCCATATCTCCTTTCATGTTTCACAGAAGAAAGTAAGTCTTACAGAGGGATTAAAGACATTAGTGTTAGTAAATTATGACAGATTTTTTTATTTTTTGGGTGGACTATCCCTTTAAGACTCTGCAGAGGTGCCCTTATTTACTGGATAGGTTTTTATCCTTTCTATACTCAACCTTAACCTTTTTTGGAAACTGGTCAGCTGCCCAGTACATAATGTGTCTCTTTCAATAAGCAGATAAAATGGGCCTGCCTTCATGAAGACTAGATGCATGTGTATGTAATCTTGACGTGGTCAAGAATCCTTTAGGTTAATCCAGTTTACTATGCTGCTGTGTAGATGATGCAGGAGCCGTACACTGTCTCCCATTGGCTAAGGAATGGGGATGACTAGTCTTAGGGATGAGCTGGCACCTACTCTATAGATTAACCATTTGTTTGACTAACCAATTATCGTCTGTCTGTCTGTCTGTCTGTCTGTCTGTCTGTCTGTCTGTCTGTCTGTCTATCTATCTATCTATCTATCTATCTATCTATCTATCTATCTATCTATCTGTCTGTCTGTCTGTCTGTCTGTCTGTCTGTCTATCTGTCTATCTATCTGTCTATCTATCTGTCTCTGTCTGTCTGTCTGTCTGTAAAACTTTTGTATTGACAAGTTTTTACATTTTTTTGAAATTGTTATGAATGGAATGAGATACATATACATATGTATCTCATGGATGTATATGTATGTGTGTGTATATGTATACTGTGTGTGTGTGTGTATTTTTTTTTTCTTTGTTTTAAATTCTACCTCTATACATTTAAATTTGAGTTTTAATCCTGCATCCTGTTTGCATCCTACCTCAGTTGAAATTTAGGAATTGAATTTAAAAGCCCTTCTTAATTCAGTTCTGAATTGTGCACAACACTGCAGGACGCAATAGTGAAAGTTATTGCATGGCATTTTTTTTGCTATGAAATTCCTTTGTTGTTGCTGCTTTTTCAGGATGCTGCCAGTAGACTTTATGATTTGAATCAATAATGGGCTTTCAATCATCTATAGTACAGTGCTTGGCTTGTTGCAATAATGCCAAAATCAATACTTCCAAAAGCTTTTTAGTAAATCCACTGATTGAACACCACCATTATCAGCTTGTGTTTTCAGCTCTAGGTATCTGCTGCTCAAATGTGTATTTTCAGAGATCCCAGTGATTCATAACTGCTCATTGTAAAGTGTTTACTGTTGTAAATGAGAAATTTGTGAGTAAGGGTAAAATTTAACAAATGTCAGCAAAGGGACACTAACTGAACTAACATAAATGTACATCAAACACAATGGGGTGTATATATTTATACATAAAATAGGGATTTGTATACTTGGATATGCCACTGTTTATGAGAATATATTGCCATTGGGGATTTGTTTCTTTTCATTCTGTTATGAAATTGGGAAGATTTTAAATATCTCATGTTGTGCCGCTCTTGTTGTGGTATGTGGTCAACCTCCAAACCACATTGCTCATTTCCTGCCTCAATGCACAGCCCCTCCTGAGGGCGAAAAAGCTAGCTACATATTTCTCTGAGAATTTATTGGTATTACAACAATACAATGTGACATTACAATGCAGTACAATGCATCTGTGACATCATGACCATTAAGAACTTAACAAGATGGAAGAAGAGACACTGTTTTAGATGCTGTATATGGTGAGGAAGGAAACAAACTTTAGAGACAAGGTCAACACGCCTCAGATAGGAAACAAGATTTTGCTTGGGAAAAAAAACATTCCTTCCAATGAGAAAGTAAATACGGTAGAAATCGGAAATCACAAGCCAATAAGGGAGAGTTTGGGAAGGTTATAAAGGCTAAACACCCAACTTAATGCACTCACTCAGACTTAATTAAAAGGCAAGTGAGATCATTTCAAATCTGTTTATTGTGTACAGCTTTAAGCGACTTGAACCATCAGATTGAAGCATTTAATCAGATTATAAATGTGTTGCACTAAATCTCATCATTGTTGCCTTTAAAATCTGTTGTTTTCTATATTCCAGCAGGCCACTCACTGACCTGACCCTCTGCCCTTTTACAGTGACGTCTGGATGTTTACTTTATGCTCACAAATGCATAATGCACTCACATTCCTCTCACAACACTTGGCTTCCTGTCTTACTTTGTCTGCCTCTTTCCCACCCCCTCTCCTTCTCTTTTTGTCTTTCTTGTATTAGCACAAGGCTAATTTTACTCCATGATGGGTAGTCTGTGGCCCTGACACATTCTCTTGCTCCTTGTGTCCAATAATACTGTCCGTCACAGTTAGTGCAGCTGTTGTTGAACGGATCTTATTACTGCCCCGATGATTCTTATGAAACCATTCCTCAAATGCTGGATTTGTGTTTCCACATGGGTGTTCATGTATATGTAACAGCCTGTGGGCATACACAGTACAGAACATCCTGTGGATGTGTGTGAAATGGTGTCAGGTCAAAAATCCTTTTCCCTCTATAAAGCTTTCTTTCATCTCTGCATGTTTCTCACCATGTTCATCGATTTTTGGAATACAATTCCCTACTGTCCCTCGCTTCCTTTGCTTTCTCTGTTTCCCTCTCTCGCTTCTGCTTGCTCTTCCACTAACTCAATCCATTCAGCCTATCGCCTCATATCTTTTACGTTTATTCAGAATGGCATTTCTTTTTTCTTTTTGCCATGGTTTCTTTTAAATCACCACAAAATGAACCAAAAAAGTTGTTATATAACAATGTATTTTGTTATATAATGCAATATCACTCCACTCTTACTGTGTGCTTTTGATTGTGTTATTCAATTATACAGACAGTGTATCCTACAAAGGGACCCACCAGCAGCACACAGGGCCTCTTGGCATTCATCTTCATTTTGCTGGCTCACTCCTCACCTATTTTCCACCTGGTTGAATGCGACCTGCTGTGCCCCCTAGAACTGCCATCTGAAGTGGCTTAATGAATCTAAGAGCCTGTCTGTCATAGGCCTGGCTTCAGTCTAACTCGAGCAGGCACTAGGACTGCATGTGGTTCAACTAAATAAGACTGTGTGCAACAAAACAGGATTGATGAAAATGCTATTGACTTGGGTTACCATGTTACACAAGCATGGGGCAGTGATCATTATTATTACAGGGTTGTTTGCTTTTGAGAAAGCCACCAGATAATGAAAGCTTTCCGCATCTAATAAGCAATAAATGACATTATAGACAGACAATTAATGTTTTTTTGTTTGTCTCTTTGTCATTCAAATTCATCCCCTTGTTTTTGTAGTCATTTGTAAAACTATTGAACCATAATGCCCCTGAAGTCTTAAAGTCGGCATGAAACGGAAGTTGCGATAGTCTTTTCTTCCCTATATTGAGACGTACTGTATCCAAGCGAAATGGCTTCTTGAATAAGAAAACTGTAGGGCGGGACTTGATTTTGTCCATTAAGAATTGGTTGGATGGTTGTGGTTTGCTATTGCTGTGATGTCATGTGAGTGACAGGTTGATCCCGCCCTCACGCCAGTAAACACATCATCAGAGAAGAGATGTCGCTGCAAGAGGGAGGGAAGTTATTTTGATTAAAGAGTGCCCATTAATTAAAAAAAAAAATTATGATGATGTGCATGGATAAATCACCATCATAATAAATAGTGCAATATTCCATAAAATTGTCCATTTTGATTTCATGGTGACTTCAATGCACTGTCCCATGAAGTCCTGCATATAAATAATTAGCCTGTTCAATGTTAATTAGCCCTTACAAATTTATACTATAGTGATGGTGGGGTGTTATCAGATGGTAATCAAAGATTACTAGCCATATATAGTACTTATAATGACTGGTCTTCAAACTGGGTTTCAGGGGCTAGAGAAACTGTGCAGGGGTGCATTCCAGAGAATAAAAAGTACTGGATTCAGCTTTTTGGAATCTGAAAGCATAAGATTAGATGATTTGTTAATCCACTAGCTAATACATTTTATTTGTTTAATTCACAGTAAGAAATAATTGTCACTCTTAGCTTGCTCACTTTGGAGTGTTTTGTCTTTCCAGGTAAATACATTTTAATAATAATTCAATAGAAATAGGAAGTTTATAGTTAGGGTGGCATCAAAAAGTTTGAAAACCCCTGAGTAAATATGCAATGTGTCTAATCAAACTATGAGTCTGCGCATGTATCTTTAATCATGAAGCTCTTTGGCAACTTTGTCTCTTTGGACTTTTGCTGCTTTATAAAGATTTAATTGCTTTAACCCACGTGCTGATCTGAACCATATTCCGCACTTGCTCCACTGAGGAGCGTTATTCTGAGCACTCACTGCTATTGTTAGAGGGGTGATGTAATTCAACGTGGATTTGAAGCGGACGAGGACGGAAGATGGAGAAAGACAGAGATGACTGTGGTCCTGCAGCGCTTATACTGACAGCTTTGTTTTTATCTACGAGTGCACGCGGGATGTATTTGTATCATTGTTTGCATGCTATCTAGGAAAACCTTATATTTTTTCGATAAACCTACACCGGACCGCGACTGTAAACCCACAGAAGTCAGCAGCACCACCGACGCCCCCTCTCCAGCCTCACTGGTTGGCTCTCACTCCGCCGCGGCTCGTGTTGAGTTGACCCCCTGTGGACGAGAGAGAGAGAGAGAGAGAGAGAGAGAGAGAGGCTTGTGATGACAGCTGAGAGATGAGCTCGACCAGATGACCGTGTCAAACACCGACGGTCCCTAGCAAGCATTCTATCCACCGTTGTGACAGAGCCACGTTTATTGCGGAGAAATGGACATTTGATCACTTCAGAGTTGGAGCGAATGGGCTGGATTGCGTAAGACCGCGCGGTGATTTCGGAGTTCGAGCTTCTACGAGCGACTCTTCAAACATGAATAACACGAAGGATCCGCGAGTAAGTGATGACGTTACCCGCTGTGCACTTACAGATTTGATTTCTCGTTCTGATCACGATGGAATATTTTTCTTGTACTGTCAGGGTTTGTTTTATAATTCGTCCTATGTCGAAAATATACCCCATTTTGATAATGCATCTGTGGGTGTTATTATAATAATGCCCAGGTAGCGCTGCGCTATTGCGTGCAGGTGCGCGTGCAGCAGCAAGGTCAAATGCCCGCGCGCACTCAATACCTGCTGAGTAGCCTACATGAGATGATGCGCGGAGGAGGCCTGCTCTTTTCAGACTGTATTAGACTATATTTGCTTTTTTTTTTTTTTTTTCTTGAGAGAAATTTTCTCTATTCTTGTTTTTAAAAAGTTGATAAACTTTTAATCCAATTATTTTTTAATTAAGATATTTATATCGGCTATAAAAAAGGGCTGTAAGTTTGTCAAAATGACAAGATGACATGCATTGCCAAACATGCATGATGACATGCATTGCCAAAAAGAATAATGTCAATAAAATATTGGAATAACATTCCTATAAAATTGTATTTATGATTGCACAGCATGGATAGTGGTAGGAATTCATCTTGAAACAATGCTTCTACTGTACTGCAGTAACAGAACTCTATGGGAGGAGATTATTTTCAGGAAAAAATCAAAGTCAGGATGAGAATTTTCTCTTGCTTTCTTTTCTTAGAGGGTTTGTAATGGAAACAGAGCTAGTGTTGTACAATACCATGCTATATGGTTCTGGTTGAGAAACTTTAAGTCTTCTTACACAGCTCATGGCTGAGAGAGCATTAGTTGTTAAACCTCTAACCTCGAGTCTAGTTGACGTGCAGGCATTTATAAGGTCTGTTTACGTAAACAGCACTGCCGAATATTGATGTTTGTGTAAACAAATCGCTCTTTTGGACCTATTTTCATTGAGTTAGTTGAACTGATTCACAAGATCAATCTGACAATTCTTTCACAAATCAATTCTGGAACCGGTCTGAGCTGTTCTCGAGTCACCAAGACAAGTCTCTTTCAGACGTGTTTGATGTGTGAATTTTTTATTTGGATCTTTATATATATATATATATATATATATATATATATATATATATATATATATATATATATATATATTAGGCTCTAAATTACTTTTTTGAACCATTTTATGTCATGTAATATGTTATGCTGGATGTCATGGAGCATGTGATGATGTAAAAGAATTGAATTGCTGAATTGCTTTTTGAAACGCACTGAACCAATTCCCGGAAATGAGTCAGACTTCCAGCACTCACTTCAGTTGTGGTGGAATTGCTTATTGTGTTACATCTACGGTCCTGTTAAATAGTTCCCCTTTTATCTGTCTCAAAATGACCCATGATCTCTGCCACAGTATATAACTTAAATTCTTAATTAGCACTCCCTTATCAAACCATTCAGATTCTTTCTTCTTTCTGTTTTGTGTCACTTTTTTTTTCTCTTTTCAGTCAATGTGTTGTGAGGGTTAAGTGTCAGGACCATGTTAAACCACTGGCGGTCTGATGCAGAAAAGGTCAGGTTTGAAGAGACGATTAGATGCAGAGACAGCTTGCTCTTTTCACTTTTAAGATTTTTGGATTGTTTTGAATCCTTTTGGTCGTGACTCTTGGTGTGGTGTTTTCTCTCAGGAATTTAATCAATAAAGATCAATGTGGGAATGTTTGGCGGCCTGTCATGATGTACAGGATTCAGTTTAGGCCCGCTATGCTGCTGCTGCAGTTGAATCATTACCGTCTAGTCTGACTGCATTTAGAGAATCAATATTTGCTGGAGAGATGCTGTTCCTTCCAGATTGTCTACAGAGATGCAGCTACAACGTATGAGAATTGCAGCTTGAGAAATCACAGCTTCCGATTGTAGATTTCAGGTTAGTTTCCCCTTTGATTTTGAGATAAAATTCTTCACATATTAAAATATTAAAATGAAGATGGCTGGGTATGTAACAGCCATAATTCTAATCAATTAAGCATTTGTTTTGGGAGAGTTGCTTAGCATAGCTTGAGCCATTTACTGTCAAGCAGAACTGTATAGTTTAGTTTTGACAGTGCCGTTTATCTTCAGGGACCAGAGAATGACGAGATGGACAAGAGGATTTTTTTCACCATTAGAGGCTTGGCTTGTATGGCTGAGTGAAGCAGTGCTCTTACTGTCTTTTATGTGGCTGCCAGTCTGAGAGGTTGAAATGCTGGCCTGTTTATCACACTGGAGCACTGCTGAATTCTCAGCTTCACTCACACTCACATTGCCCATATGGAAGTGCGTGTTCATGAGTGCTTGCTCATGTGTTTGCATGTGCACAGTGCAATCAGTTTGTTGCTGTAACAGTTTTAAGGTCTATACACACCAAAAGCTTAACAAAAAGAGTGAATCATCAAACCATAGAAAAAAGCAAAGAGATCTGCTATTGGTGATATGTAAAAAATATTTGTGCGTATCACCTAGGGTTTTACTATAGTTGATTGTGTTTATTTTTAAACAAACAGGATCCTTTCTACCATTGTAGCTGATTCAATTCAAAATATTTAATAAGAGTAAAAATGTTGATAAAAATAATCAAGGCATGATTTTATTTTCATTTACAAGCAGAATAACAATTTACTAAAACTTTTTATTTTATGAAAATGTCTGTGAACATTTTTGAATCTAATAATTATGGTGGCCCAGTAACACAATGAAATTTAAAAAGCAAACATATGTCCACAACACAACGGAAAATGTACAACACAACGGAAATAAGCCACAACACAACGGAAATGCTCCCGACCACTAGAGGGCTCTCGCAGTGCGATACAGTTAGTTTTCCTTGCCATTGTTCTATAGAGTCGGCAGTCTTAAGATATCAATACTACGATTTGTTTTAACAGTATGTAACCATTGTGTATCGACATAACATATTACTTCAAAATCACCTTATAGCTGCGTATTTATACTCGAGAATGCTTTGACCCGCTTCCACAGCGCATGATCCCTAAGTGGCAATTCCACCAAGTGGTTAAAACGTATAATTCATTATAATATAATTTGATAAATAAATATAAAAAACATTTGGTGAATTGCAGAATTACAGGAAGGTATTGGCACAATTTCACCTGTAGTAAGTCAGTCTGGTTATTAGGAACTACAACCTTTGAAACATAAAAAAAAAAAAAAAAAATTTTTTAGATTACAGATTTTTTTTTTCCTAAAAATAATTGTTTACTGTAAATACGTGAAGGGAGGTATAAAAAAATACCAATACAATCAAGCTTTGGATTTTGAACATGTCTGTTTTTGAATGTTAAAATTCAATTTAATTAATACAAATTATACGTTTTAACCACTTGAAGGAATTGCCAGACGTTCCCTTTGGATTCCGCATTAGGAATGCGCTGTGGTAGCGCGTCAAAGCATTCTAGACTATAAATATGCAGCTATAATGCACGTAGGTGATTTTGAATTAATAAATGTCAATATCCAATGGTTAGCCATACTGTTAAAACTAATCGTGGTGTTGATATATTTTTAGACTGCTGACTCTATAGAACAGTGGCATGGAAAACTAACTTTACCGCACTCCAAAAGCCCTCTAGTGGTCGGGAGCATTTCCGTTGTGTTGCGGCTTTATTTTGTTGTGTTGCGGCTTTATTTTGTTGTGTTGTGGCTTTATTTTGTTGTGTTGCGGCTTTATTTTGTTGTGTTGTGGCTTTATTTTGTTGTGTTGCGGCTTTATTTCATTGTGTTGTGGCTTATTTCCGTTGTGGCTTATTTCCGTTGTGGTGTGGCTTAATTTCGTTGTGTTGTGAACTTATGTTTGCTTTTTAAATTTCGTTGTGTTGTGCACTACTGGGCCACCGTAAATAATAGACAAAGACTGTTTCAACTGATTCACAGAAATGAATCAGACTTGCTTATGTTACCTGCAGGCTTAACCCTAACACTATAATATTATATAATAAATGCTGTATGTTGAAATATGTTATATAATAAATGCTCTTTATGTATGTGTATATGTCAGGGTGGCACATTCTCAGAAA
The DNA here is from genome assembly GCF_963993115.1 of Abramis brama. Lineage (NCBI taxonomy): Eukaryota > Metazoa > Chordata > Actinopteri > Cypriniformes > Leuciscidae > Abramis > Abramis brama. The sequence continues at coordinate 27,679,508 of NC_139967.1, read as the reverse complement.
AGGCAGAGATTTATTGTGTTTGTGAAGTATAATTATATATGAGTTATTAAATATGCATGTGTCAAAGCTGTGTTTTCATACTTATGAAAGCAGCATTAGTGGGAGAGAGGGCAGTGTGTGGGCTTCGTGTGTGTTTGTGTGTGTAGGTTCTTAATGTGCACTGCTGTTTGTGTGCTCTGTGTGCTTTATCTGGAGGTGGTTGCTTAGTGCATATGGGGGTCCACACTCAAAACACCAAAATCCCACACAAGCAGCCTATTTTATGTTTATATAAAGCGTGTTCCATGACGTGTTGACGTGTTCATGGGGTCTTTTGCTTTATAGCTAAAGTGCTGAGCTGGTATTTCAGGTTACATGCTGACTGTAAGTGACCACTAGAGCACAGACACACTTATTAAAGGGATAGTTCACCCACAAATGAAAATTACCCCATGATTTACTCACCTTCAAGCCATCCTAGGTGTACATGAGATTCTTCTTTCAGATGAATACAATTGGAGTAAAAATGTTTTTTTTCAACAAAAAAAATGTCCTGGCTAATCCAAGCTTTATAATGGCAGTGAATGGGAGCACAAAATTTGAAGCCCAAAAAAGTGCATCCATCCATTATAAAAGTAATCCACACGGCTCCGGGGGGTAAATAAAGACCTTCTGAAGTGAAGCAATGCGTTTGTGTAATAAAAATATCCATATTTATAACATTATCGACTAAAATATCTAGCTTCCGGCAGACGCCAAAGTCGATTTATGCCAAAAGAGTAACACTTGACGATGTATGATGTAGGATGTAGGAGTAGCGTAAGCTTTGACGCCTCTCGTGGTTCAAACAAATAGGGCTGGGCAACAATACTCAAGCTCCTCCGACATTTCTCTTTAAAAATTCTCGTTTTAGACTTCTAATTCGTGACTTGTTTTTTTTTTTTTTTGCACTATCCTCTGTGCTTCCGTATTCGTCAATGCGTCATGCATCAGGTCAAGGGTCACTCTTTCGCCGTAAAACGATGCGTATGGCCGGTTGTCGGAAGCTAGTTATTTTAGTTGATAAAGTTATAAATATGGATATTTTTATTACACAAACGCTTCGCTTCAGAAGGCCTTTATTTACCCCCCGGAGCCGTGTGGATTACTTTTATAATGGATGGAGGCACTTTATTGGGCTTCAAATTTTGGGCTCCCATTCACTGCCATTATAAAGCTTGGATTAGCCAGGACATTTTTAAATATAACACTGATTGTATTTGTCTGAAAGAAGAATATCATATTATACACCTAGGATGGCTTGAGGGTGAGTAAATAATGGGGTAATTTTCATTTTTGGGAGAACTATCCCTTTAAACTTACTTAGAGATTTACAACAAGTGTGTGAATAAGTATTCATTTATAAAGAACATTGTTGAATCTGACCAGTGCTAAAATGTGCATTATCTTGGGTTTATTAGTGCAAATGACACTAATAAACCCAAGATAATGCATATTATGCACACGCATAGATCATATAGGTACACTGAGGAAATTGAACAAAACGCATAAGCCAGTGGTTCTCAACCTTTTTGCCTCTTAAAGGGTAACTCTCACCAAAATTGAACCTAGGCTCTTTTTGTTAATCTGCCCGAGTCAAACTTTTGTTTAAAAGCATAGTTAGAATGGAAACGACACTTTTAAGATTGACCGTATTTTCGTTTTAGTGAAAAAAATAAGTGCCTTTTGAATGGGAGTGCATGGGGCACTTCTATGATGGCATCAAAATCGCTATTTTTAAAACACTAAGGCGGCTCGACACAACATAAAACTGTGCTTGAAGTATCACCAGGGGCTCTACACATGAACTTGAGCATTGACTACATTGTTTGTGTACACAAAGTTTACTAAAAAGAAAGGTTTTGTACGACTCACTTTATCAGTTAGTGTTTCTGCTGGCTGGAATTTTGTCAGTCAAAAGTAGTCGATCTCCGAATGCAACGTAACATGAGGAGAGTAAAGATGGAAAGCTCCTAAAGCTTGTTTCCATATAAATTCACGGATAATTTTTTATCCAAGTTATCATGCTTTTCATTGAAATTACAAGTTCATGACATTTCCTCATATTGAGTCAGTTCATTACGTTGCATTCGGAGATCGACTGCTTTTGACTGACAGGCTCCCCACTGTCCAAGATAGTATTCAACAATATATGTAGGCTAAGATATTTCCTCTGGCACTTCTGTTGTAATGATGACAATGCTGCTTGTTTTAATTTTTTTTAACAGAAAAATTAAGTTTCAATAGATGAAATTGATTTACTGCTGCTAACTGTACTGTCTTCTATTCTAACAGCGGTTGTTTAGTGGACAAATTACAGCTTGTTGCGTTTGCGTTGCCTTTTTTGATTGTTTATGAGAAGTGTGCTGTTATTTAATAAGTAATTGAACAATTTTCATTTTCCAGCCAGTAAAACTGGCCTAAACTCGCCTCATAAATTTTCCTTGCAAGAGAATCTGAGCTATATCTGTAGACCAGAATATCAAAGATATTTGGGGTTAGCCTGTTTTGATCTGGGACAATAAGCAACCACTTAGCAACACTCTAAGAACTTGTAAGAATCTAATGGCAGAGGTCAATGATCAAATGATAATCAGAAGATAATTGACCAGACAAGCACTTTTTCTGCATTTTAAACCGCATAAAAACATTAATCTGCCAGGATGCAGTCTCAGCAATGTATGCAAGATCACGATTGTCCACAATCTAGCAATGATAGCGGGATTTTGTGCCTCTGTCCGATTTGCATAACTCCGTTAGTGAATCGGGTGCTAAAACAATGCAGACAGGGCAAGCAAATAAGCACTATTGGCAGGTGCTCTTCACTGTAAGTCAGGGGTTCTCAAACTTTTATTTGGAGAAGAAGAGCACACAGACCACACTGAGACAAGCATTTTTGCTATTTTTTCATGCTGTTTTCTGTGTATGCCTGGATGTTTTTGACCTACCAAAACTATATGTGTGTTACTAGAGCACATCTTAACAGACAGAACTGGTGCAGATGCACTATATGTCTTAAAATATCTCTTCTTCTTCCCTCATTTCCCCCCTCAAGTCACACTTACCCTGTTTTTTTCCAACTTGATACATTTAGTATCCCTTCAATGGCCTTAATGGCATTTTCTGTTTCCATCACTCCCCTTTTTCAGTTTGTTTGATTTGCTTCCATCTTTCTCTGTTTTGTCCCAGTTTTATTATTTCCTCTTTTTTCCTGTTTTCAAACTTTCCCAGTCCTGCTGTGAGTTGCTCTCGGCGTGCGTGAGAAAGATCTCAGAGAAATGCAAGTCTGTCTATTTGTGTATTTCCATGTGTAAGAAATCTGTTGCCTCTCCATCCATCTAATGCTGTCATTTCCAGATTGTGTGTGAACAGAAATTGAATGAATCTATATTTGCTATTGCTAAGATTTTTAAATATGCGTTTTTTGTTCCATCGTTAGAAAAGTTTTAAACGTAAATTAATTGAATTAATTTGAAAAATATTTAAAATGTGCTGTGATAGGCTCAAGCATCCCCACAACCCTACATAAGACTAGCGGTTTGGAACATGGATGGATGTTTAAAATGATGTACTCTCACATAAGTTTTATTATACATGGGGGCCGCCATGTTGAGATCATTTGACCTGAATACTACTCTGTCTTTCGGTCTCGATAACTGGAAAGTGCTATTGGACATTTTCGATCACTGAGTAATTTAATCAGGGCTGAGAGTGTCATTGATGAGAAAATGTTTGTTTTGCATGATCCTGCAGCCGCACCATTAGGTGTCTGAGATGGCTGCCATATTGGCTTGTGTAATAAAGTGCACCCTCAAGGTATGTGGATTGTACATTGTCTTTTTTACTCATGCAAGGTGCGTTAGAAATGCACTAGAACAACATTCCTGCAAACAGCACACAAGCTGCACACAGACTCTTTATTGATTACTTGTATTAGTGTAGTTTTACAGTGACTGCTCACTCGTCCATACTTCTAGAACATAAACAGACGGAGAAGATAAGGGAAAGGCAACAGATGGGAGGGAGGGAGCAAGCGAGCAATACTGAAACAGGGTTTTTTTTCTGCACACTAGCCCTCAGAATGATAAAATGATGCTGTGCTTGAATTTTCATTCAGCTCTGAGCTGGTTGACTAATGGCCTCTCTTGTTCGCTCACTCCCTGATGATTGCTTATGCATACTCTCCTCTTTGCAATCATCTTCCAAGTAAAACTAAAGATTAGAGGAGGAAACAAAAAACAAAATCTGCAGATTTCTTCTCATGGTCCACCTATCCTGCCCAGGTCAGTTTGAGCAGGGCCTCCCATAATCATACAGTAAGTGAATGACAGGACAATGCTTTATGTGTTAAAGAGGATTTAGTGCGTGTCATTGAGGATTGAAATTAATGAGTGTTAGTGGAATGACGTGAGATGGATTTTGAATGACTCATGCTTAAGTTTGATGTTCATAACATTAATAAAAGTTGTTATGAATGAGCTGGTCATTGGTTGGTTGTTACCACTTAGAAGTTTGGGCTCAGTAAGATTATTTTCTTTTAAAGCAGCACAATGCAGTTTTGGCAATTTCTTCGCTGTTTTCTCGCTTTTTGCTCACAGGTTTCTCTATAGAGCTTCCCCTATAGCTTCGGAATAGATATTTGACAACACTGTCGTCAAAACAGTGTTTTTAATTAATAATAAATGCAGCCTATAAATGTAAATAATAAATGTAGCCTTGGTGAGAATAAAGGCCCTGACTCACCAAGCCACTAGTCAGACCCCGTTGTGGGCTTTTTGACCAATTGCACATAGTGAATTGGTGTCCATCAGCTTCCACCGGCATCCCTTGCAGTTGGTGAGAGAGGGAGAACTCTGATTGGCTGTTCAGCTTAGTATCGCGAAGTCAGCTTAGTGAATAAAAGCGAAAAATGAAAGATAGCAAAGAAGTCAAGACAGCACAGACAGAGGGCTGTTCTAATTTTGTCATCTTACCTGAGCATTCCAAATCCAATGCGCATTCATTTTCATAACATGAGCCGCCTGGAATGAAGAAAGTAATCCGCATGATTTATATTCAAAATGGTAGACAAGCGCTGTATATCTGCAATCCTAAAAAAATATTCCTGCTGATATAGACAGTTATTTTACACTCAAGTGCAGAACACACATGCTAGTTAACAGTCGCCTGTAGTCCTTTTGGTGTGTTTAAGCACAGATTTTTGGCCATGTGTCATGGCCTTATAGTCCGCCAGTAGTCAATAATTTTATCCCTTAAAACTCATCTTTGATCACCAAAATATTTAAACGTATTTTCCTTGAAAAAAATTAAATGCCTTAAAATAGCTTGAATGTAACTCTACACCCTTACCTCATTTAGTATGCAGTTCTTTGAAAATGAAAATTAGCCCCGCCTCCACTCACTCACACCAGCTCAGAGATCCACTCGTTGAGGTTACAAGGTATTTCGTGACATCAGAAACACCAGCGATTTCAAAGCGCGTTTTTGAGACTTCTTTGGTTCACTGCAGTTTTAAGGAGAAAATACTATACCGCTATTTTTTTGACTTATGCATTTGTACATGGTTTGTCTTAAAGCATATTAAAAAAACACAACATAGACATATAAACAACATTAAAAGCTTGATTTTCACCAAAGGGGGAGTTTAAGAGACTTCTTTTAAAAAATAAAAATATTATTGACTCCAAACTTACGAACATGTTTAGCCACCATTAGCAGGAGTGTGAACCCTGTATCCACTTCTTGAAAAGTCATCCATCTTTCTCTGGTCAGGTGGGCTCATGCCAGCTGAGTTTGTGTGCTCAGCAGGGTCAGAGCAGTTAATCCCGCCTGCAGACCTGCACTTTAATAGACATGCTAATGAAGAGCTCTGTCATAAGGTACACCAGTCACACAGCTGCGTTTAGGCATTAATTAATGAGTCAATAGTAATAGTGTATTGGGAAAACCATAACAAAGGGCTTCACTGCTTTGTTACAACACTTGCTTTTAGCATCAAATGCAAAATTGCATTATCTTAGTGAATGAGTTGAAGCTTGAACTTCTCTTTTAGCCGTAAAGAGCAGCAACTGTGAGTGTACAAAGCAGACTGATGTTGATTCTACAGGGGGTCTTTCTGCTGTTCAAGCTCTCTATGTGCACACACACCCTTACTCTCACACTTGATCTTAATGAGGCACAACAGCTCAGTTGCACACAGTCTGGAAAATGTTCAACAAAAAAGCACACACAGAGAGAGAGAGAGGGGGCGGGGAGAGAGGTTTAAGATGATTACAGTAATGAACTCCTGGCACTGCTGATTTGTGGAGCCATACATTAAGTTTGTTGGTCATTTTGGAGGTCCAAGGATGTATATAATATCTGAAAAAATGTAGCAGCAATAATCTGGAACTACACGATTTGAAATCTGCTGTCTTTTGCTTATGGGTGTTCAGTTCAGTGGGCATATTTGTTTTTGAGCCAATCAGCTGAGCTGTAAATGTCATGTGACTATCCCTTACTCTCAATGGAGAAAAATAACCCACGGAGTGTGCAGTCTTAAAGCAGGCGTAAACAGGGTCATGCTAACCAGCCAAATGTGACCTCTTGGTGGGGTCAGTAAATTAGATAATCTTAGTGCACCACCTATAGTTAATCTGTTTGTCAGTTATTGTTGATCTGGACTGCCTTCTACATCTATGGTGTAAACACTATGATCTAATAGCTGCATACGTACCTTTATCTACCAAAAGCTGCTACATGCATAGTTAATGTAACGGAAAGTGAGGTCAAGTCATACAGAATCGTACATCTGCAATCATGCATCTCAGGCATTCATCAAAGTCAAAACAGTGTGAAGGAGAATAAAAGCTGAGCTCTGTTGCATTTTAATGCAGTATATTCACGGCAAGAGCTGACATTTAAAGGGGACATGTCATGGAACAAGAACAAAACAAGATTTTACTTGCTATTTTTAAATAAGAGTTCAGTGTATGTACACGTATAGTCATTCACAACACAGAGAACTCTTTCTAGTCCACACAGTACACATTTATGGGAAATGTATAGTTCAGAAATAACCATGGTATTGATTTCTGAACCATGAGCACCTATCATCAGTATCAACACCTATTTAGTATTCAGTTAATAAACTGTGCAAACTTTATAGCCATAACAGATATGGGTTACATAAAGAAGTCTTAAAGGTACAGTAGCTAAATAGACTGTTTACGTCTAAAGCCAGGGTCACACTAGACTTTGAGCATGTAAAATTTCTTCAGACACTGCAACGGTCGTGATATGACGTCACTCTCTGCTGCATCTTTTTTATTAACATTAATTCAACATAAAACAAATAGCAATACACTCGAAATGTAAAAAAATATGCAGTCTAGACTTTACTGCAAAAATATCATTCTTTTAATTCAGCCAAAAGGATGTATCGATCTTCTACTGGTCACACGTCTTCATGTGATGCGAATTCACAGGTCAGAGTTCACCAAACTTGAACTTTGGAACGCAGTGAAATGCGAAAATTTGCATGCGTATGAATGGAAGTCAGTGGAATTAAACTTGTAGTGTGACCGCCCCTTAAGGATCGGTGAAAGGTGACTTTTTTTTCTCCTGGCCAGTCGTGACTCGTAAAGTAATGCAGAAGTGTAGAATATTGTACAATACTGTATATTGTACAATATATACTGTAATACTGTAGCTCAACGTATCTACATTAGTGTTTATCTGGTGTAAACCTGATACCTAAACTGGTCCTCCAAGGTCACTGCTTCCACTTTTTATTACGGCTCTATACTTAGAGCAGCCAGAGGTGCTTAATGCCAATTAGCTTGCTTGAGCTGATTAGAGACCAGTCCCACACACGGCCTTCAACAGCATCAAAGTCTGAGATTAACAGCCATAAGGGAATATAGATCAGCCCTAAGTGTGTCACTGAAGCATGCACACCCCCCACACACCTTTTACCTCCACTAGCCCAGAAACTGAGCCTGTAAGGGGTTTAGCAGGGATCTCTAGAGCCGGGACGTTACCTGACTGAAGAAGGGCATGAGTGTCAGGCCTGAGGTGAACATGCTGTGTTTGGGTGTGGAGAGAGGATCAGTGGCTGTCGCAAATGGAGGATCCCTGGAGAGAATCTGTGTGCCTGTGGATGGTTTGCCCATGTTTTTGTACAATATACAGAGTGAATACTGAGCAAATCCATTCGATTCATGTCAGTGGTTAAACCAGAGTGTATGGTTCCATGGCTAATGGTTTAACTCCTTTTTTTTAAGTTGTATCTTTTATCTACTATAATTAATGCATTATAATTATTACGGTCATGGATATACTAGAAATATTAGGGAGGGTCAAAATATTTATTTCCAGGCCTGGAAAAGTCTTAATACAGTTTTAATTATTGTGGAAATGTCTGTTGTGAATATATATATTTTTTAGTTATGCTGAGATCTAAAATGTTACTCTTGTGTAGAGCTTTGTAGAGTAAAACTTGCTTGAAATGTATGATTCTGATGTTCAATGTGATTATTTTTTTTTATTTTTTATTTTTGTTGCTATAAATCCGTTTACAAAATGATTTGAATAATTTTTAGAGAATCAGTTTGAATCAAAATGATTTTTGAACATCAGTATTACCACAAATAACTGAAAAGGGGATGGAAAAGTCATGGGAATGCATTGGTCAAAATAAGTGAGAACCTTATTAGAATCAAATCTGTGATTATGGATTATCAGTCTTGCTTGCAATTTTGTCATATTGCTGATTGATGTTGACATGAAGGTTTTTCTAATTCAACTCCATTCAGTTCATAAAGAACAAACTAATTTCAATGACTCTCTGATAAAGCTGTTCATTTCATTTAGAGTCTAGACAATTACAAACAGACTTTTTACTCATCAGAATATGCGTAAAACATTACTGATTCTGGTTAAGACAAGATCTATAAGTCATGTTGTGATCCTTTGGCTTTGCCTAAGCAGGTTAAGTGAGGTTATACTATAGGCTCAAAACACACGCATCTGCTGTTTCTGGTGCTGATTCCCAGATAGCACACACACCTACACAATTTAAAAAATATATTTTCCATCCCAGATGTGGGCTGTGTATTGTCAAAGTTCACAGCTCAAGCATGCACATGTATGCTCACACCCCTTCTTTTTTCTGTCTCAGCCTATGCAACTCTCTCCAACACACACAGACACCTCTTTTTCCCCAAACACACATTTACACACACCCTTTTTCAGTTGTCCAAAACCAGCTGTGCTGGAAGGCTTCTCGCCTTTGTGTGGGTACAGCTGGCTGGAGAGCAATAGTCACACACTGTGCATTTTAGACGGCCCTCACACACACATACACAACAACATCTCAAATGGCCCATTGTGTGCTAATAATGAGACTTGTGTATTGCTGTGCAGCTTAAATAGGATTCCATTTTGGCCTGCGCAGTGCTAACAGGGTGAAAACTGTGTGTCTGGAGTACAACTGGCCTGTTGAAGCTGTTATTTTCCTTCGAGTCATTGCAAGTGATTGAGCTTCCTCTGGCAGTGTTTCTTCAGTATTTAGGTAGCGTTCTGAACTGGATGAAAGGGTTCACGCAGGTCAACTGAACCCTGCCCATAGCAGCTTTGCCGTGAAATCCAAACCATAGAAATTTGAGTCTTCAAACTCTAGAGTGGATTATTTGTGTCAATGGTCACTAGGTGTTTATCTGAAGATTTTTAGAGCTTGTTTTCCTGTTGTAAATGAAGAAAATTAGGGTTATTTTGATTGAGTATACTATAGCTACTACATGCATTTTGATCACATTGCTATTTTTGAAATTTTATATGTACTGTTCCAAAATTGAGGGTTACAATTTTACAGTGCATTTTTATATGTACTGTTCCAAAAATTGTAAGATTTTTTTTTAATGTTTTGAAAACTCTCTTATGCTCACCAAGGCAGAATTTTTTTAAATCAAAAATCAGTAATAGTTTTAATTGTGATCATGCTACACAATATTACTGATTTTTGATCAAAAATCTTTTGTAACATTTTCAAAGTCTTTACTTTCTTTCTTTACTTTTTTTCAATTATTTGTGTCTTTGCTGAATAAACGCTTTAAAAATGACTGACCCTAAACTTTTGAATGGTAGTGGTGTTGATGTATATTAAGAATTACACAATGAAATAAAATCATTAAAATATGTTAATATATTTTAAATAACAAAACAGTGACTATTTTTTAGACTATTACTAAAAATTATTTGGCAAAGAGGATAAAATAGTGTATTAATACTATTTATATTTTTAATTAATATAATAATATAAATAGTTAGTTTTTTATGAGTTACACAACAACATGAAAGCATTACATATAAAATGTAATTATAATAACAAAACAGAGATATTATAAATGGTCTGTATGGATAATACTGGTTTGGAAGGCTAGCTAGATATCTGGATACGCTTACAGTATGTCATCTATTGTAAGCTTAAGTCTCGAGTCTCGACTTGTTATTAGTATGACTTATCTTTTATGTAACTGAATATCTTTGCCTATGCAGAAGGATTTGCCTTTTGGCCTGCAGAAAACTGAATCACCAAAACTTTACTCAGTCACCAGTGTCCCTTTTTGTCCCTTCCAACCCCATGTGTCTCCTTCCCAAGCTCATTTCTCTACATCTACACCCATATCAACTATCAATGGGAAAGTCCAATACTGTCCTCAACGCTGGCTTGAACCACAAGAACAAAAAGAGGAGAGCTGAGATTGGGTGGAACGGATGGGGAAGGCGGGTGCATATTTGAGGTTGACTGATTGGAGGCTGACTGGCCTCGGTCAGTGAAATCCAGTGTGTCTGTGGGTGTGGTCAGTGATTTGGCCTTTTCAATTGCTGTTTTGCCTTTGGGTGTCACCATATTTTCTCTCTACTGTGTGAGAAAGTCAAGGTTCGGAAATGCAGAAGAACGCATTAATTAGTGTGGTGCGAACTTTTGACTTTTAGTGAAAAGCAAATTGTTAAAGTAGCTGAAGAATATAATACCACTCTTTTCACTTACTCTATAATCTCCCTTAGTGCTAAAGGTGATCATTTCCTGTGTTTTTTCAGGCCTGTGGGTAACATAGTTGGCCATTTTCCAGTGCTTCTTATGTTCACACCTATTTAAGCAGCTGTAAGCAAAAGTGATCCAGGTCACACTGTGCTTTAAGTTGGTCAGTGTAGCCCAGAAGATTTCATTTCATATTTCTCTTTAGCCTTGCTGTTCAGGAGTTACAGCTGCTGCTGTCAGTCAGGAGAGCTTCACACAGATGACTGCAGCCAAGTTTTCATGACAGGAAATGACTTCACAGCATTTGAATCCTCTGAGAAGAGCAAAATATCCTCTGAGACGTAAACTTTGACTTCTTTGGTCAACCGGCTTCATCAGAAAGTGTATATATGGTTGTCTAAAGTGATCTAAAAAGTTAATTTACCAAAGGAAACTTTTATATAATTACTGTTGACAAAGAGTTCCTCATTATAAATGACACATCAGTACAGCTAATTGCTAACATACATTAGCAAGGTGCATTTTCTATCATGTTGCAACAGTGTGAGCTCTGACTATTTGAGACTTGAGGATCTGTTTTTTGATATCTTTGCTGGTAATAGGAGAGAGGTCAAAGTTTAAGATTTAGCCTCAGCGTGAGAAACAGAGTAGGCAAAACAAGACAAAACAAACAAGCGGATAAGAGCATTATCCCAGAGAGAAATGTCCTGCAAGACGTCACTTCATGCAACTATAACCCCAGAGGGCCTATTAACTTAACATTGTGATTTGGTTGGCTGGATTAATTCACAATGGCTAATGACAAAATGTTAGCAAAATTGCTTTTAAAAGCAATTTGGTAATTGCCACGTGTGTCAGCTCTTCATAACACTAATGGGTTTTTCACACTAATCTTAACACTGTTTTAATGTGCAGATTACATCCACTTTTAACCCAGGCTTAAGCAGCATTTCACAGTTGTAATGTTAAAAGAGGGTTAGCACCGTTTTTAACCCTGGGGTACGAGGCACTGTAAAGCCTAGAGCTAATTGGATGAACATTAGGTATGTTTACATGCACTGATTTGTATCAATGAATCCAATCCAGTGTTAGATTCTGAAAGATCTGTTTATATGAACTAAACGTTACAATTCAATTCACATATTCATTTAAATGTGCATTACTTCTATTCTGAACACAACTTCAGAGCATACACAGTGCCACGAACTGGAGAAAAGCACTGAGGTACTGTCACCAGAGCTACCGTGAATTTTTGTCATTAAAGGGTTAGTTCACCCGAAAGTAAAAAATCCGTCAGTAATTACTCGCGCTCATGTCGTTCCAACCCCGTAAGACTTTTGTTCATCTTCGGAACACAAATTAAGATATTTTTGATGAAATCTGAGAGCTGGCTCACTCCTTCATAGGCTGCTAGGTAATTGCAACTGCCGGTCCAGAAACGTTAGTAAAGACATTTGTTAAAATAGTCCAAGTGACTACTGTGGCTCAACCTTAAGTTTATCAAGTGACGAGAATACTTTTTGTACGCAAAAAAACAAACAAAAATAACGACTTTATTCAACTATTCATTTTCTTCCGTGTGGGCCTCTGACGTGAGTTCAGGAGAGCGCCACGACGCATCGACGACTACCAACTGAATATTACTTTCTAGCCCCTCCCATTCCGAGGGCTTTTTAACTCCCTACGGTGGCCGTATTATTTCAAATCTGCCGGCAGTCGCGAGTAATCTCCCCCTCGCATTCGTCACGGTGCCACTGAGTGTCAAAACGTGAAAGGCGAAGCTTGAATTTCCAGGTATGTCCCTCTTTGGCTAATGTATTTTCAAGATGGAGGCGCAACATGGCTGCCGCCATTCGAGCGACTCGCTCGTATGTATTCTAAATGGCAGATTCTACGCTTAAAATGCTAACATGGACTAAAATAACCTAGCATGATGTTAAAAAAGGGTTTAAAATAAACTTTAAATGAGTTTTTCAAGTGTGAAAATGTCTTTATAAACATTTGGGCTGGAGTGAATCAAGCTGCAAACATGGACTGGCGTATTAATGTGCTTTAGATCAGCATCTCATTATCTGGCTCCATGTGGCTGGTTCCTCTGTTTACATTCTTTCATTTGACATTATAAAGCCATTAGTTCACATTCATTATTTAAGGTATTTTCAGGGGGAAAGACTTCAAATTTATAGCCTATCCTCTAAAGACCGTAGTCATTTCCCATGACTCATGTCCCCTGCCTCTGAAAAAAATGTACTTCCGATATCCCTCCTGCGGGCGTATCGCCACATTATACATGTCTCGCATCTGCCGGGGGTTTTGAGTGCTTTGAGAACAAGACCAGCTTCATTGTGTAGTTATTAGCAATTACTAAGTCCAAGTAGTTTGCACTTCTCAGAGCAATAAACTGATCATTTTCCTGGCGGTCCTGTAGCTGTAGGGTTTTCGGGGGTCTCTGAAGCTTGGCAGATATTAAAATGCAAAGCGTTTGTCACTGTAATTACAGACTCATTAGTTTTTTCACACTCTTTATTGTGTCCTCTATCTTTCTGAAGATTCCATCTCCCTCAATTATTCCCATCTGGGTTAATTTTCAACATTCACGCTTCATTACCGGGAAACAGAGTGCTTGGTGTACTCTCCTCCCTCCTCTTCTCTTTGCTCCTCCCTTTCTCCCTTGCTCTTTCACATCTTCTGCTGCCAGCCCGCCACCATCGCTCACACTTACACTGATGACTGGCACACAAAAACACACACACACACACACACACCGCCTGCCGTGCTGCTCTGCCCTGGCACCTGTCACAGGGTAGGCAGTACTTGGCAACCCTGGAAATGTGTTTGAAGGGTCTTTGTGGCATGTGGTTGTATATTTACTAGACACTTATTCCTGCAGTGCTTACATAAGTGTTTATTTGAAGTACTTACACTACCATTCAGAAGTTTGTGTGGGTACGATTTTTGTAATCTTTTTGAAAAAAGTCTCATGCTCACCAATAATATTCAGCAGTCAATGTATTTGAATGTATTGTAAAATGTAATTTATTCAAAGCATGATTACTCCAGTCTTCAGTGTCACATAATCCTTCAGACATCCTTCTAAAATGATGATTTGCTGCTCAAGAAATATTTCTTATTAGAATCAATGTTGAAAACTGTGAAACCTTTTTTCAGGATTTTTTGATTAATAGAGAGTTAAGAAAACATTTATTTGAGCGAGAGATATTTAGCAAACATTTCTTTTGAGCAATTGAATGCTTCCTTGCTTGTGTGTGATTGAACCATGGCATGAAAGTGAGCAAATAAAACAAGCAGTTACACATTTTTTTATTTATTTGTTTGTTTTTACCTTTCTTCATACATTAATCAAATCTACCCTAATGAAAAATCCAGAATGGGAAGCTTGAGTGATTGAGAACAGCATGACAATGCTTGTCCACCAGCTAGACTTGCACTATACCAGCTCTAACCAGCATAAACCAGCCTGGACCAACATGGAATTCGTGCTGGATTATGCTGGATTTTCCTGCAGGGTCGTCAAGTCACCTTTTATTTTTATGGAGCTTTATACAGTTCAGATTGTTTCAAAGCAGCTTCACAATAATAAACAAGAAAGTAACAGAATTAATTATGCAAACTTCATCAAATATAATGACAATAATATCGTTTTTCAGTTTGAGTCAGATCAATGTTGATTCAGTTCAGTTCAGTAGCGGTATCGATGTTGCAATTTTTGTTTTCAGATGAAGACAGTAGTGTGTGCTCAATTCAACTCAAGTTTTGTCCTCATCCGATAGTCAGTGCAGTTAAATCAGTAATATATAATATATAATAGTCTGTCAATACAAAATAAAAATGTAAATTTTGTTTTTCAAAATATTACAAAGATGCCCATCATCACTTATAATGCTTTGGCACAAACGCAAAATCCATTATTAGGCAATCTGATATGGAGCACTTGTTTCCTGGTCTAATTCATAAATCAATTGAAAATTTACATACCCACTGTCAATAGCTATGTTTCCATCCAAAGTTGCAAATTTAACTTGTGCGCAAAATTGGAATATCGCATAAAACATATTCGAATGAAGCAGCGTTTCCATCCAGTGAGCCGAAGAGGACAAAATCATCACTTCCTGATAAACTGATGCTAAATATCACAAAGAAAAATGGAATTTGCTGCAGTAGGAGAAGCCACTGTATAAAATAATTTTGTATATAATAAATGACTTGCCTCTAGGAGCGCGCAGACGAAACGCAATAAAGTTATCTTGCTTTCGGAGGCTGATGCTGCTGTTTGGGAACGCAGTCGTGTAAGACAGTTCTGGGAGGCAATTATACTGAACCACTTTGACGACAGACTTTGCTCAGGCATATCAGAATGACCAAAACAGCATTTCAGACGAGATCTGTCTGCTGTTTGCTCCAGTAACACCGTCCCATCGCGAAGTCACATGTCTTTTTTGATGCGCATCGGGGAATTGATTTGGTTAATGTATTTCCATCATTCCAGTTTATGTGCAAGTTTTTTTACCAGATAAAAAGTTTATCCGACTCAATTGAACGCATGTGTTTTTATGCACATTTTTAGAATTTATGTGCATTTTGGCGTTTCCATTCAGCGTTTTTTTATGCGAATGATGAAAATGCACATAAAAATAGGTGGATGGAAACATAGCTAATGACAATGTTTTGCTTGACATTAAATGATGTCGCTTACCATTTTTGTTACAAAATGGCATAATTACTAGAGTTTTTACTGCTACTACTGTTAAACTATAAGAAGTCAATATTGGATCTTTTTCAAACACTGTCCTAACCAGTTGAGATTTGGCAAGTTTACAGTAAAAGGCTGTTTTCACACTGACGCCACACTATCACATGCAACGTTTTAATGGATTTCTTTTTCTTAAACGTATCCATCATATCAGTATCCATCTCTCTTTTTTCTCCAGGTCAGCTTTTTCTCACCCTGACAGTGTTTTGAATGCTGTTGGTGGTCAGCTCTGTTCTACAGTTTATGTACTTGTCTCTGTGTACAAACAGGAGCTCTTGCTTTTTACGCTCATCTAGCCCATCTTTTGGCTGTTACTGTTAGATCCAGTGCAGTAAACTGTACAGCAAATCCGGTTTTGACTTAAAAGGAGAACCAAACGAAGGAGCTGCCTTAATTGAGGCCTGGTTAGACCTTAACGAGCTTCTGAAATCTGCACACAAAACGAGGGTCCTGTTGCCATGGCAACATAAGCCCCACTGTAAGGCAGAAGGGCAAAGCATAAGAAGGTCTGGATTATGTCACTTGAGAACAATGTAAAGATAGAAAAGTGACCAAAGGAGCATTTTAAATGCTTATCTTGTTTTGTCAGAATAGACAAAATCTTTAGATTTACACAAACAAAATAAGCCTTGATGGATGAAAGTACAGTTAGTTTAATACGGTCTCACCAGTCATCGATCATTAAGGCAACCAAACACTGTAAAAAATACATCTGTCCCTCACAGCCTCATTTTCACTTGTCAAATTAAACTTGTCTTGTTTTCAAGGTATATAATCGATAAAGGTTAAAATGGACTTGTTTTATCTCTCTCATGCTTTGTTCTCATTTTCTCTGCCTCATTCATTTCACAATAGATTTAATGCTAAATCCCATTGCAGAGTTAATTTGAATGACAGTTATACTCCCCCACTTGAAATCCTCAGTCACACCCATCTCTCCTTTCTTTCTCCTTTCCTCCCTAAGCACCTCCTTTTTTTCCATTTTCATCCCTATTCTTTCTTTTATTCCTGCCCTGCATAATTCAGCCTCGGCTCACTCACATCTTCCCCAAAAGATGCACTGCTCAAGCTCACATGCTAGATATGGCACCACATCCAGACAGTTTGCCACTCTCTATTCATGTGTAAATGATTCAGTGTCCTGGTGTCTGGTTGTTTGAGGCTAAACTGAAGTCAAGAGGCCAGAGCATCTCTTCCAGCTTGTTAACCCCCCGTATTCAATTTCATACTTCACTGCATGGAGACACACAGCGAGCTGGAGCAGTCCATTACAGAGGTCATGTGACTGGAGTGTGTCCTCTTTGCTGTGCCTTTGGACATTTTAGCTTAAAATAGAGATCATTTATGGCCTAAGATTGTGTATATATATATATATATATATACATACACACACACACACATATGATTACACATATGATTGTAAGTATTAATCAGTAAAGTGAAGCAGGGAAAAAAGGCAATGACATGTTTGTGTTTATGTTGAGTTTTCCTTGCGTGTTTTTTCTTTTGAAGACTGTCTTGTTTGACTCCTCATAAATCATCTCAAGGCCCCAGAGAAATGGAAGGCAACCTAAAAACGTTCATGTGGTTACTAGTTTTATTCAAGTCAACATTGTGCAATCTTACTGAACAACCCTGAGAGCATTAGGTTACACTGATGAAAGTCATTTCTAATGTTCAGATCATGAAATTTCTTGACAAAGTACCAATTGCACGTTTACTTTTCGTAGTGTTTATGGTCAACATGTCTCAGTTTATTGTATGAGATTAACCGCTATCGTCCATTTGGGTGAACCATTTTATACATCGTAATTTGTACAACTAGGCAGCAGTAAACCTGACATGAGCCTCTGTTTTTTTTTTCCAGGACAGTGACATCCAGAAGAAGATCGACTATGAGATCCGTATGCGTGAGGGTGCGTGTAAGCTGCTGGCTGCATGTTCTCAGAGGGACCAAGCGCTGGAGGCCTCCAAGAGCCTCCTCACCTGCAACGCCCGCATCATGGCCTACATGTCAGAGCTGCAGCGCATGAAGGAGGCGCAGGTCATGCAGCGGATCGCACGCAGGTCAGAGCTCACTTATGATAAATGTACTTTGGATTGGTTCAACTTAAAGGTACACTATGTAAGCAAGCAGAAGCTCCTCTGTTCTGTGTTTTTTTTTTTTTTTTAACCAGGTGTTTCCCTGGAGGTTTGAGATTTAGCATGCTCCATGTCAACCGTTCTCGCTCATTGTGACTAACTATGCTACTTCTACATGCGTGGTAGCGTAGTAGCTGGACCAACTTTTCTCTATTTACAGATATGATGAGAATCTCAGATATGATGAGAACAAGTTTGGTTAAACTAAATTAAATGTGGAATGTTTGGGTGGCTTTGATATTTGTGGTGTTTTATAAAAGGTAAATCAGATAATAGTTTTTTTGAGGTTAAGCATTTTTAATTATACTGTCAGCACCAGTAAATATGAAGTTTTATCAAAATATGCATAGCTGATATCTACACTTTGACCATAAGTACTTCAACATACACAAATCACATGCTTATACGCTGTCTTACTAAAAATAGCTGAATGTATTTTTGAATGTATTGACTAGAGGTGGGCGATATATTGTTTAGACGATAATATCCAAATTGTTGTCTGGACGATATGCAAAATTGGGATATCGAATATTTCATAATATGTACAATCCGACCCCCCAAACATGAAAAGAGCTGAAATAAGTTAAAGAGAAAACAAATAACGCACACTATAACCTTCTAAACAATTATATGTAGCGATTTTTAATACTGTAGGGCAGTACTATTCCCGGAAGCACCCTCCGAGTGGCCCAGCCCATGGTCCCGTGTCGTCAAAAACGCACATTCATGAGTAAATTCGAAATAGTGCGCGCAGAAGCACATGTGCAAAAAAATTTAAGAATCAGCAATCAGAGGAGGACGCGCTGAAAACTGTAATGCTGTTCTCTTCCTTCATAACTCGTACTGAGAAGGTTTGAGCTGCAGAGGAATTTGTGACAGTTTCACCTGTTCAACCACATCAAAGTTTCGTAATTAGTAAGTCCGTGCTTTTTCTCTTTTTGTTCTTATGTGCTGAAGGGCCGCTGTGCCTTGGTGAAACGGTGTTTGTACGTGAAGAGCTCTTTTCCAAAACGCCATAAACCTAAAAGCTGCCTCAAAGAACCAGCAAAAGTAATGATTATGAATATGTAAAATATTGCAATAAGATATTTTAATTGTTTATTAATTTCTGTGTCGGCTGCAAAGATGAAGTCGACGATAGGCTATTGACTCGCGATCTTCGCAGTAGGCTAGTGAACGCACCGGAGAAATGCACATTTATTATAGTTTTATTTTGTTTTGGATGGTTTTGTTTAGAACCAGCTTTCTGTAAATATATTTCACATTTTTTAGGCCTGTGAGGCGAGTAGGCTAAGGTTCGGTTCATGATGATATAATCTCCAGTTCAAGCACCTTTGTTGTGCTAGCCTATTTATACTTTTTATGTACGAAATCCAGGAAATTGGTTAATGAAAAAATTATTAAAATTAAGATACAATTAATACAAAATGAAATTCGTTTTAAAGAAAGGCTTTGTGCTTTCTATTTTGAGGTCTCTGTGAAAGTTTGAAAGTCTTTTAGTGCCGCTTTCAGAGCGCTCGCGTCCATAATGGAGAACTGTCACGTGTTTTTTCCTCATAAATGCAAACACGAAAAATAAAAGACAAAAGACTTTTTTAAAAAGACAAACCATCAATTTTTGGGAAAAATTATGGATTTATAGCGTTTTGGGGAAAAATGGATGGATTTATAGCGTTTTGAAAATATTTTTTTTTTACTTTGAATTTATCATCAACAATATTGTTGTTTGATTTAATAATTACTGTTGCAAGAGGTGCCTAGTTCCGTTTTTTTATTTATTTTTTTGTAAGTGGAAAAAGTAGGGGCTACCTCAGATTCTGTTTAGTTAGCTCCTTTATTGTTTTTTTTTTTTTCTATAGCCTACAATAATAGGTCAAATGCAGCAAGTCAAAATACCAACTGGACCTTCTTTGCCAGTTTGCACAAGTTTATTTGAAGGATGGCAAAAATTTCTTCTGAATATCGATATCGAGATATTGGAAAAAAATATCGAGATATTCATTTTGGTCAATATCTCCCACCCCTAGTATTGACTCAAAGTAGAAATTATCGGACAGCCACAAAGCACATGACTGCAGAAAATAGTGTTGAGGTCAGAAAGAGTTTAATGTGGTGAGTGTTGTCCATTTTACAGGGGTAATCTCAGCCTCTTTATCAGGATCGTCACTGTAAAGCTAGTGTCAAAGTGTTAACTGTCAATTTAAGGCAATTAACTCCAGACACACCACATACACACATAAAGCTGAAGTGTGTAATGTTTTCAAAAAAAGTTTTTTTTCGTATCCCAGTTTATTTAACTGTAATTAGAGCATTTGTAGGTTAAAGAACTTGTTGCCCTGGCCAATACGCCTGTTGTCTTGAACTTATGTATGGATGTCAGTACATTGCTTTATTTATTTGAGCATATCAACCAACATGACACCACAACATTGGCTCAATAATAGTATGAACTGACCAATGGCATACAGGGGAAGTGCTCAGGAAATGGTTAGTATTTTTACAACTCCATTTGGTGACACACACTTCAGCTTTAATTATAACTGGTTTGAAGCACTTTACACATTGTGGTTTGTGTCTTATTGAGTGTTTGTGTTCAGGTCTTCTGATGCAGGTCCAATGGATGACCGATCCCCATGTAAAGGCAAAGTAGCCATTTCAGGTATGTTCGCAGAAAATAATTCAGGCCGCCGTGACTGTTTTAAATCACATAATGAAAAAAATATACACTACCGTTTAAAAGTTTGGGGAAGTGTAAGATTTTATTCAGCAAGGACAATTCAAAAGTGACACAATAAATCAAAACAGTTAAGACATTTATAATTTTACAAAAGATTTGTATTTCAAATAAATGTTGTTGTTTTTTTACTTTCTATTCATCAATGAATCCTGAAAATTCATCATTCATTCATTCATTTATTCACTGAAGACTGGAGGAATGATGCTAACATTTTGCTTTGCATCACAGGAATAAATTACATTTTAAAACATATTAAAATAGAAAATGTATTTTAAATTGGAATAATATTTCACAATAGGAATGTTTTAGTGTATTTTTAGTGCTTTGGTGAGCATAAGAGACTTACAACCCCAAACTGAATGGTAGTGTATATAACATTCTCTGTTTTTATTTATTTATTTGTGTATTGTGTGTAAATCATGCAAACCAGTCTGTTTATACGGGTGCCTGAGCACTAAATCACACCCCTGCTGTTTTATGTATCAGCGCCTGTGTCTCAGTCTGCTGTGGGTCTTCTTTTACGAGTCGTCCTCCCCTCCTCACTGTCTGGATCTTTTAGAGGGACCAACCCCCCTCTTAACACCCAGTGCTATTAACTCCCAGTTCAAACTCCTTGACTGCACCCATGGCAATTTGTGTTTGAGATCTACAGTGAGAGGCCTGTAGGGGTGATACTCAGTAAATGCTGTAATTATTACGTCATCATGAAGAGGGTTATAGAGGACCTTAAACCCTCACTTCACAGTCACATGCACGCTAATGTAAACCACTCTCATATGTAGTCACTGACAGAATCTGCTGATTTTGAAGAAAAATTGTGTGCAATGGTTTTATTGGTAGCTAAACACATTATCAAATTAGATGAAATATTTAATAAACAAACACAAAAAGGGTGAGGCATTTGCAGAATTTTATCAATGAGGAGCATTCCTGTTCAGCAGAAATCTGCTTCACTTTCTGCAGCTGCAGAATCTGTGTGGGATTCCTGTTCATGTGCCATTATTCCATCACACCAATGCATCCAGACTGTTATTTAGTTCATCCCACGCACATACAATCTATAATTCCTACATGCAGCCTCTCTTTTGTTGTCTGCTGTCCATCATCTGCAGTCAGTATCCTACTAATTGTTCCATAACAGCCTCTTCCTATTAATTGAATAAAGTTCTGATGTTATCAACAAGCTTGATTACACAGATCTTGATAGAGAGGCACATCCAGCTGGGCTTGAGCGATGAATGTGGTCTTGATGTGGCGGGTGGGCCAGTATGATAAAGGCAGCATGGCGTAAAATACCAGATGTGTGTTTCGAATGTATTTTTCTGTTGATTGACATGGAGTGACAGCCAGCAATGGTTGCTCGCAGCTGTGAGTGACACTGTGTGTGTGTGTGTTATAACCTTGTGTGTTTCTCTCTGACCTCTGACTCCTCTGTTTTGCAGATCTCCGGATACCTCTTATGTGGAAAGACACAGAGTATTTCAAGAATAAAGGAGGTAACATCTGTTTTTCCTCCTCTCTTTGATATGCATAACACTCAACACATAAGTAACACTGCATGTTGTTTAATAACCCATTGAATATCACACACTAACAATAGGGAATACTGCTGTGGTACATTGTGCATTCAGTATATGCATTACCACAATAACGAAAAACACATTTATTTATGAAGCGTTCAGGCCCAGCTAAGCCCTCTGGGTAAACAGAATATTATTACTGGCATATAAAACATTTTCCAGACAACAGTGACTAATGTAGTTTTGCCTAAGGTGCTTAGAGCAGCTGACAGAGGTGACATTATGTTGATAAATGTGACGCAGGAACCCACATGCATGTGTTATTCTCTCATGGGAAAGCTTTTATATGTGCTTTATCCTGTTAATATGATCATATATTTTAAAAGCCATCAACATGATTAAGGCAAGAATGTTTAGGACTGGTTGTGCCACAATTATTCATGTTCTATAATTTGTACAGGGAAAAAAAATTACACAGATACTAATTTTCCCCTAAGCAGGAAAAAGCAGGACAGCACACACACAGGTGCAGGAGTAAGTGTTTCCTGAATGAATAGGGTTGCTTTGGGGGATTTTACAGGCACTGGGCCAAACCTGCAGCTACATTGGGGAAGACATTAGAACAGGTGGGACCTCTAAGTAGAAATCATGTAAAGCAAATGCCTTTGTTTCTTTCTTCAGAGCTGCATCGGTGTGCTGTGTTCTGTCTGCTGCAGTTGGGTGGTGAGATCTTTGACACAGACATGGTGATGGTGGACCGGACGCTGACAGACATTTGCTTTGACAACACAATTGTCTTGTGAGTGTGCATGTTTTGTTGCTTTAACTGTTTAATTGGACATTTATTTAACCCATAAGGTGTTTAATCTTTGTGCAACCTTCTAATGTTCATAGTCTGTATAAACTCTACACGTGGATAAATACAATATTTTGTTAAGCTTTATATTAGGTGTCTTTAACTACTATGCACTTACATAAAAACGTACATACAAAGTACTTATTGTGTTCTTGTTGTATTGCAAAACACATTTGCTACTATTGAGGTGGGATATAAGGTTAGGGACAGGTTCACTGGTGTGGGTTAAAGGGTTAGTTCACCCAAAAATTCTGTCGTCATTTACTCACCCTTATATCGTTCCAAATCCATAGGACTTTTGTTCATCTTCGGGAACACAAATGAAGATATTTTTTTGAAATCTGAGAGCTTTCTGTCCCTCCATTAACAGTCTACGCAATTACCACTTTGATGGTTTCATAAGGAGATCGTAAAACTAATCCATATGATTTGAGCAGTTAAGTCCAAATTTACTGAAGAGACACGATCACTTTATGATGACCAGATTGAATTTAGGCTTTTATTCACATATAAACATATTAATCAACTCGCACATCAGTTGTGGTAAGCGGAAGCTCAAGCATGTTCGCTTGACTTGCGAGAACCAAAGAGGTTCAGTCTAGTGTTACACAGCACTTTTGAGCTTCCGCAAGAACCAGTGAGGTTCGTTCTCATGTGTTACACAGCACGTTTAAGCTTCAGCAAGAGGTTTCTCACAAGTCTTTTATGTGCTCTGATCAATATTTATGTGTGAAATAAAAGGTTAAATTCTCAGGCTCTCTTCTAAGCTCTCAGGTTTCATTTAAAATATCTTCGAAAAAGTCTTATGGGTTTGGAATGACATAAGAGTGAGTAATTGATGACAATGTCTTCATTTTTTGGTAAACTAACACTTTAAGGTGAAAGGGAAGGCATAACAGTGTGATTAAAGATGCAAGTACAGAAATTAATTATAGCTATAATTACATGCAGTTATTTTAAAATATAAGTACAATGTAAAAACACATAAGTACACAATAAGTGCACTTTATCAAATGATTCAAATGTATATTTAATTATATTTAAATGTTAGTACATAGTAATTCAAGACCAAGCATTTTTATAATAATAATAAAAAATAAAAAAAGTCCATTAGAAGCTCATTTGGAGCATATGTTCCTGTTGGTTAATGTTTGCTCAGATACAGTAAAGGCCTCTTTAGTGAAAAGCACAGATTTAAACTGCATAGAATGTGTTAAACTTTACTAGATAATTTCATTCAGAAGTTGTAAGTACTGCTACTGTTCAAAAGTTTGGGGTCGGTAAGATTTTAAAAATCTTGAAAGAAGTCTGTTATGCTCACCAAGGCTGCATTTATTTGTTCCAAAGTACAGTAAAATTGTGAAGCATTATTAGTAAATCGTTTTTTAAATATATTTTGCAATGTCATTTATTGCTGTGATGGTAAATCTGAATTTTCAGCATCATTACCTTCAGAAATCATTCTAATATAGTGATTGGAAAAATTGATCAAAAACATTTCTTATTATTCAGTGTTGAAAACAGTTGTGCTGCTTATGTTTTTTGCATATAATATTCCTCCAGGCTTTTTTGATGAATAGAAGGTTTAAAATAACAGCATTTAATGGAAATGTATTGTAACATTATAAATGTATTTACTGTCACTTTTGATCAATTTAATGCGTCCTTGCTAAATAAAAGTATTCATTTCTTTATAATAAAAAAAACCTCTTACTGATCCCAAACTTTTTTAACAGTGGTGTATACTACTGTATATGTAAATGTAATTTTGCACCCTATTGATATCAAATGTGTGTAATAATATGACGTACATGTGCTTTATTAATGCTGTTTCCTGTGTGCAGTAATGAGGCCAGGCCTGGGTTCGAGCTGCGTGTGGAGCTGTATAGCTGTTGTTCAGAAGAGGACTACTCAGCAGGCAGCACACCGAGGAAACTGGCCAGCAAGCTGAGCTCATCTCTAGGCAGGTCAACGGGAAAGAAAATTAAGGCAGGCTTGGAGCCTGGAGCCTGCAGTCCCACCAGCAATGGAGGAGGAGCGACAATCCTGCTGCCTGTGCCCTCTGTACCGTAAGTGTGTAGAAATGTAGGCCAGTGATAGACTTAATGATAAGACAATACTGTTCAATATTTTGGGGTCGGGTAGATTTTTTAAATGTTTTTGAATGTCTCTTATGCTCTCCAAGGCTGCATTTATCTGATCAAAAAAATACAGTAAAAACAGTAATACTGTGAAATATTATTAAAAAAAATTAAATAACATTGCTATTTTAATATCTTTTAAAATGTAATTTATTCATGTTATTTATTCACAATTAATTACTTCATCAGCCTATCATGTAATTAATTCAATTACGTTTGTATTTGATAGTCCTAGTTTAAATATGTTTGCATATTCCCTATTTTATGTGTTTACAGGGGGCCCAAATATCATCTTTTGGCTCACACGACCCTCAATCTCTCTCACGTCCAGGACAGCTTCCGCACACATGACCTCACCATCACAGGAAACGGTGAGCTGCCAACTCTTTCTACCACTGCCTTTTTAAAACTGTTTTTAACTAGGAACATCTTTATTTTGAGAAGAAAAAGTCAAAATACTGTTTATATCAGGCACAAATTACAGTATTTTATCTTTCTTTTTTACTTTAGATATTAGAATGATATGTAATTTAATGACAGAATTTGATATTTTACATAATTTTGACTCTATAAGAGTGACAAAATAAGATGCTTTGTCTGATAAAGAGATTGTAATGTCTAAGTTCGGTCATCAAGTGCTTGTGGGATTTTATTTACAGCACATTTGTTTATGACATGATCATTTTCTTCACATTGCAGGTAATCAATTACAGACAGGCCTGCAAAGCACATTTGTGTGTGTGTGTGTTGTCGACATCTGTCAGATTTATTGTGTTATAGGGTCACGCTCATAAACTTCTCTAGATGGCCAGTCGTGGTGTGTGAAGGGCCAATAAGAGTCGCTTATAGCCTGAGGAGTTACTGCAGACAGTCTTACAGCCCGAGTGTGGGCCGCTCGCTCTCGCAGATGATAGTTTAGTTTGCTGTAAAATATGTACTAAAACTCTAGGGTGCAAAACATGATGTCATTTGAATTGCTTGTTTACTGGGTTTTAAAATAGTTTCTAACTTGGTAAGATCACACCTTCTTTTATCATTCTCTCAAGTAGGAGTGTCATTACTGTCTGATTTTGTCTCTCTCTGTAGAGGAGTGTTCGTACTGGCTGCCTCTGTATGGGAGTGTGTGTTGTCGTCTGGCCGCTCAACCTCACTGTATGACGCAGCAGATGATGAGTGGCTGTCTAAGGGTAAAGGTGTGTAGGAAAAACACACTCGGAATATCATTTTTCCCCACTTCACAGTTGTCTTTGGCTAATGTTCTCCTTCCTTTCTCTTTAAGCTTGGAGGTGAGCCACAAGGCTGGACAAATGTCTATGGTGTTTTAAAAGGAACAAATCTCTTCTGTTATCATCAAAAAGAGGACATGGAGGCCAGTGTGGAGCCCGTCTTAACTATTGGTATAAACAAAGTAAGCCACGTTCAGTCACTCTGGAAATTTTAAGCATCCTCATTTATGCATGATATCAGGGTCATTGTTCTGCTTTTGGAAATAGCGTGAGATAATTCTCCATTGTGCTTTTCATAAAATAATTCTTTCAAATGCATTCTCTGTTTTTAGAAAGATGTTTCTGTTCCAAGATGTTTCATTGTGTCAGTAGTCATGAAAAGATTTTTTGTTTGGCCTGCACTTGGAGTGTATCTTTCGGTGCCCCTAGAGAGCTGTGTATCATGAGCACAAAGAGCCTGTTTTAACATCTGAGAGCTGCACATTCCTCAGCTCTCAGGTGACTGCTGCGCACGGCAGGCGCTTTACTTGTGCTCTGCTGCCACCTACTGGTTTTAATTGAAATTATTACTAAATACTGCAAAACATGAGCTCAGGTATTACAGTTACAGGTATTACTGCATATCATCTGACTTAATCATAACTGCATAGTTCGTAATGGTTTAAAAGTAAAGTTTGAAAGTGAAAAACTAATATCTCACATCCTTTAGATGTCTTTAAATATCGTATATCCTTTAAAGGAATGTAATGTAAGCTGTAATATATAGTCAACCAGTCATTATTGCAAAATAAAATACATCAGACTGTACATTATTCTTCTTATTCTGCATACATACCAAACAAATAAATAAATTACATTAAATTTGAGTTTAAATTATTTTATATTGTTAGAATAAATTGACCACATTCAAAGGTGATTAAAAGAAACTATATATAGTTGATATCATTATTATTATTATTGTCAAATATACATAAACAACTATCAAATTAGCATACTTTTATTTTGCACTGAGTTTTAATTCTTGTTCAATTTGCTGACCCTAAACTTCTGAACGATAGTACGATAGAACGATATATATATATTAATTTATAGTTTATAACGTGTTGTTTTCATGTGTCTATTTCAGGAGACAAGAATAAGAGCTGCAGAGAAGGACCCTCACAGCAAGGCACAGAATATCCGTATCACTAACCAGTATGGAGGAGAGGAGGTGACACACACACTAGCAGCGGACAGCAGAGAGGACACACAGCACTGGATGGAAGCATTCTGGCAACAGTTCTATGATATGAGTGAGTAAATGAACTGTCAACTTACTAAAATAAACCATATCTTGCACTAAGTGACTAGTTTATTCTAAAACCATAAGCCACAAGAAATTAACATTACGGTGCAAAAATTCATTAAAGTTGCAGTAAGCGAATTCTAAAAGAAACGCTGTTGAGAGTGAGTGAGCGAGTGAGAGAGAGAGAGTGAGATTTGAAGAAAGAGAGATGACTGAGAGACATTACAAAAGAGAAAATATCAGAAGAAAATCACTGAAAAAAAAAGGGTTATGATCAGGCAAGAGCTTTAAGACCCGCAGTAATATTAGAAAAGCTTTCCAGAGCTGGAGAGAACTACGCGGGAAGGCCTGAAAACGGGGTTGCGTTGTTTCTGCTCCATACATGAGTAATATTGGTTTTGCTATGTTTCCCAGAACCAATATATGCTGTTGTAATGTTAGTTTTGAGTCATTGTCTGGAGCTGTTGTGGTGCTGGTGACTAACAACCTACTCTTGCTTGTATATACTTTACTTGTGTACTGTATGTTAATTTTTTGTTCTTCCTTGTCGTTCGTTCGTCAACTTTGCTTTATTTTTCGCGAAGCATTATTTTGATTCCCTTAAAGGACAACTCCAGTGAAAAATGAACCTAGGGGTAATTAACACATGGTTACCGAGTCGATCGTTCCCTGCGATGCGTTTTCATGAAAATCGAATGTATAGAGTTTAATCTTTAAAAACATATTAGCTCATAACACTAGTATATGGGGCATAGAGTAAGTAAAAATAAATCGCTAGTTAATACCACTAACAAGGCTCAAAATAGCCTCACACTAACACGGTAACATAATGAGGGTCCTTACATACAAACCGAAGCATTGAGAACTTTGTAAGTGTACAGACAGTTTAATAAGAAGATACTTTATAAAGACAGTACATTACGCGTTTACATGCAGGAGCCATTTTGGAAAACAGTCTCGACTAATCGAGCCACAAACGCCGTGCTACGTTAGATTTCACAAACGTAATTCCTATTGACCAGAGCTCACGTAGCACGGCGTTCGTGGCTCGATTAGTCGAGACTGTTTTCCAAGATGGCTCCTGCATGTAAACGCGTAATGTACTGTCTTTATAAAGTATCTTCTTATTAAACTGTCTGTACACTTACACAGTTCTCAATGCTTCGGTTTGTATGTAAGGACCCTCATTATGTTACCGTGTTAGTGTGAGGCTATTTTGAGCCTTGTTAGTGGTATTAACTAGCGATTTATTTTTACTTACTCTATGCCCCATATACTAGTGTTATGAGCTAATATGTTTTTAAAGATTAAACTCTATACATTCGATTTTCATGAAAACGCATCGCAGGGAACGATCGACTCGGTAACCATGTGTTAATTACCCCTAGGTTCATTTTTCACTGGAGTTGTCCTTTAAGCTATGATCATTTGCTCTTGCATTGCGTGTTCGTGCATTTTAGAGATGGAGCAATGAAGAGAGGGGCGTGTTTGGGTTGATTTCAGATATCCACAGTGTTTCTCAGAAATTGCTTACTGCACCTTTAACTGTGGTAAAATCATGTTTATGTCAGCCTTTGAGTAGCTTTTTGCTGTTATGAAACTGCGAGGGCAGCAATATGCTAAAAGACACAATGCTCAGTCATATATATATATATTTTAAAAAAAATATACATATTAGTTAACAGCATTAAATTATTACAATAAATAATTCTTCTGCAAAGTAATATGGTTTATTAGCCTGATTGCAGGTTCAAAGCGCTTGCCAAAAAAGTGTGACTAAGCCACTTGCTCCCTCTACAGGCCAGTGGAGGCAATGCTGTGACGACCTGATGAAGATCGAGCTGCCTTCACCACGCAAGCCTGCCATAGTCACGCCGAAGCAGGGTTCCCTGTACCATGAGATGGGTGAGTGCGTTCAGACACATTTACAGAGGCTGGAGGAATTTTAAGCCCTACTTTGTCACAAAATAAAGCACTTCAGAGCCATAACACCAGTCAGATGATGACAGAAATAATGCACAAGCAGGATTTCCTGCCATGAATAACACAGATATGTGTCTAACGATGATGTGTGGATTGAACTGCATGTCCTTGTCCTCTGTCAGATCTGAGCCTTTCTCGTAATCAGTTTCTCCTTTTAACTGCTAAATGAGAAATCTGCTGTTTCTGACAAACTGACAGTCTTTTCTCTCTCTCTTTCTCCGTCTTATTTTCTCTGTGGTTTTTATGTCTATCTCTTTGCTGATGTTTTCCTTTTTTTTTTTTTTTTTTTTTGTTCCTCACTATTGATTTTTCATACACTGGTTTCATGCCTTAAATTTGTAATCCAAACATCCATCCCATACATTTACCCAACCACCGTACCATTATTTGGTTACTATATAAACCCTCATTCCCCGTGCCCTCCCCACAACCCTGGTGCATTTTGCTGCCCTCCCCCTCCCCCTCTTCAGTGACCCCTGCATCCGGTGAGGGGCTTTTGCTGCAGGATAACGCTGTCTCTGCTGAGATCCGAGCTCTGCTCTCCTCCTATTACAATGACAGGTGAAGTAACTGTAATGAGAAGTTACCTGACCTCACCTTCTACCCACATAAGATGCCACTGTCCCACGTCACCCCGTGACCAACAACTTTCAAATTCTTGAAACAAGATTTCAAATACGGTTCTAACCTTTTATACATTCAATGAATAATACATAAATTACTTTCATTATTTTATTTTATTTTCACTTCTTTTATTTCAACAATATATTTTATTCTAAAAAGTAAAAAAATATTATAATAATAAATGGAGCAATTCCAAGAGGGTCCTCACACCATCGGTGCTCGGGCCCTAAAAATATAAAATGTTAAAATAAAATGAGTAAAAAAAAAAAAAATAGCATCAGTATAGATTGCTGTTTTATCTTAAGAAAATTGATTATATTATTTTAATTCATTTTATTTCAGTAATTAATTTTATTCTAAAAAGTGAAAAATATAATATTAAAATTTTACTCTTAAGGTATTTAAGATTTTACTTTTTACCCGTTTATTTTAATGTTTTTGATTTTATTTTATTGTATTTTCACTTTTTGTGCACAATATATAACAAAATAATTGTATTTTATATTGTATTGCTTTAATTTGTACTCATTTTATTTTATAATAATTTAATTTAATTATTATATGATATTATTTTATTTTAAGCTTTGTAATTGACAATATTTTGGTGTGAGAAGAAGCTCAGTGGTCAAAAGTTACAAAAACCGTCCACTTACTAAGAGCAAAATGTTGGATGTTGAGGATGTTCTTGAACGACTATGTAAATTAAGCATGCGACTGTAAATAGACTGATAGTGTCGTTCCAGGAGTCTTTTTTTTTTGTTAGAAACAGGTTTTCATTGTGGCTCCTGTTCCTCTCCCGTCACAGTTATTGACGCCTCTGACGACATTGGAACGGTCACTGACATCCTGGCGCGTCGCATTGAAGAGTTTGAGCTGAGGACCCAGCTCGAATCGCCACCTCACTGGATGTCCCTGTTTGCAGAAGATCCCCCGAGAACGCCCCTAAACCGTAAGCACCTGCCGCCCCACTCGCCCAGCCCTCGCCTGCACAGCCGCCAGCCCCGCAGCCCACGCTGCCACCGCACACCCGGACTTCTCTCCTCCAACGCCAGTCTGACCTCAGACGGCGACAGTCCCGCCAGCGCCAGCCCCTGCTTCCGCCAGGCATGGTCCCCCGACACCTCTTCCTCTTCCGGTCACTTCCGCCCGCGTACCCTCTCCCTGGATGCCAAGCTCTCCACTCTGCGCTTCCGGTGCGCCTGCCAGCCGCCCGCCGCCGGCTCTGTGTCTCCTCGCCCCGCTCAGACTGCTCTGTCCTGCTCCAGTTCCACTTCCAGCAGCAGCTCCAGTGAGGGCAGCAACAGTCAGGAGTCAGACCTGGGCTTCTCTAGACCGTCCAGCGCTCGCCGCAGCCTGAGGAACCTGAGAGCCAAGCTAGACCCCAGGAACTGGCTGCAGAGTCAGGTGTAGCTGTCACACTTCCTCTGGTTACTATCAGAGCCATCGTAACTTCCTGTGTCCCCCTGGAAAAAAATCTGGAAGACCTGAGGTCATGTTTGCTCAGCATCCTTTTTACATAATAACTGGGAGAGGCAACATGCAAAATTAACTTTTTCTTCTGCCTTTTAAAGGAGCTTCTACAATGGGAACTGAATATATAATACACCTTGATATATATAGCATTACACATTGTCTCTGCATGAAATGGCCATTATTTCAGACCTTTGGGGAATGTGGTGTTTTTATGTGAGAGAGATTCCTGATACAGTGGTTTTAGACTGGACTGAAGCAGACTGCCTTGGTGTTGTAAGATCTGAAAGTTTTACTTTTTGACCAGCCATCGTTTCAGTGCATCGTTTTAGATTTATGTATTAGAAATAGGCTCAACACTGTCTCAAGTATTCATCATCACAAATATTAAAGGCTGGCCATACACTACCATTCAAAAGTTTGGGGTCATGAGAGATTTTTCGATTGTTTGTTTGTTTTTTGAAAGAAGTCTCTTATAATCACCAAGCCCACATTATTTTATCACAAATATTTATCAGAAAATGTACTTTATTCCTGTGATGGCTAAGCTGAATTTTCAGCATCATTACTCCAGTCTTCAGTGTCACATGATCCTTCAGAAATCATTCTAAAATGATGATTTGCTGCTTAATATTTTTGTGGAACAGCATTTATTTGAAATAGTAAAGACATTTATAATATGTTACAAAAATTACTGTCACTTTTGATCAATGTAATGCTGGTTAAAAAATTAAAATAATATATATTTCAAAAGAAATCTTACTGACCCCAAACATTTAAATTGTTGTGTATTTTCAGGATCAATGAGTTTCATGGAGAAACAGTATTAATAAACCTAACGTGTGAAAGTTAGCTTAAAGGGATAGTTCGCCTGAAAAGACAATTATGTCATCATTAACACCCTCATGTCATTCCAAATCTGCATTACCTTGTTTACTCTGTGGAACATATTTTGAGAAATGTCTCATTGGTTTCTTCCATATAATGGAAGTCAATGGTAGCCAAAACTGTTTGGTCACTAACATTCTTCAGAATATGTAATTTTATGTTCTACATAAGAAAGTCATACCGGTGAATGATATAAATACATGCGAGTAAATGACAGAATTGTAATTTTTGGGTGAACTATCCTTTTACCACTAATGAATTTCACTTTATTAACAAGTGAAACTGCATCTTAAGATCACCAACCTGCAAGTTATCAATAATTGACTTTCTTTCAAGGTGCACTCGAGTCATTTTTGTTGTTGTGCTAAATGGTCGCTTTTGACATACAGTATACTGACATCTTGTGGTGTGGATGCAGCATCAAAAATCTATATTTTTCATTTGCAGAAATGCTAACAGTTAGCTATGCGTAATTTCTTCTTTAGCAAAAGTGTCTAATAACAGGAGGGTTACTGAGTTAAAGTGAGCACAGTAATATTGCTGGTCATAAAGTGACCCGCTCCATGTAAAATAAAATGAATATGACTGAAGTGAGTGTATGTGATTTGATGCATATTTTTCAACAGTTTCACCTGAGGAAAAAATGACTGAGTGCATCTTTAACAAAATAATACGTGTAGAAATATCTGCTACTCTGTAAAAGTTCATAAACTTTTCTTTGCATGGCCTCCATATATATATATATATATATATATATATATATATATATATATATATATATATATATATATATATGCAAGGTCCAGACGTCTGTATTCAGGTTTATAATGATGGGATATATAATGTGACTCCGTTTACTACCTGTGACTGTGATGACCTCAGGATTACTGTACATACCTTATCACACTCTGCAAATGTGAACCCCTACAAGTCAGAAAAAGCTTCAGAATGCACATTAACCAGTATTCAGCACAAGCTATGAAATATGGCTGACAGTTGGAACGTTTTGGGTGCTTTGTTTTGAGCCATTGCAGAAACGGCCTGTCTGATTGAGAAGGGTTGCAAAGGCACTACTATGCAAAGCTACAACAGTTCAAAGATAATTGTGTATTGTAGATTTCGTTTACATAAGCGGTACATGCATTATTTTAAGATATCCTTTTTCCTTGTTGGCTTGCAGGTCAGTTCTGTCCAACACTTAATGTGCTTCTAACTGCTGATTTTGAGTGTTTCAGTGTCATAGCGCATCTTCCAGATCAGATAAACTGTGTATTTGCTTGAAGACTATTATATTAGCAATATTTACAATAATGCAAGTCTAGTTGGATAACTGTTGTTGTGATTTCAGTAAAGCCTCAGGAGTGAAGTTACAGTCTATCTTGCCATAAAAAAAATATTAAAAATACAGGTTAATAACTTTTCTGTATTGCAGAAAGCATCTACTCAAAATATTAAGCATCCAAACCTGTATTATATTTTGATCTTTCATTTGAGATGAAGATAGAGCTGATAAAGACATGTTTTCTTTATAATGATTACGTGTAGTGTTTTACAAATTCCATAAAGTTGGAAGTGTAGAAATGGCAAACTAACTTTTCCTCTTAAATTCAGACGTAGTAGGGAAAATATTTGTCCTAGTAACTATGATGCTACAAAATTAACAGTTCTCAATCAGTCAAAGCGCCACTGGCATGTATTTAAAAACTGTAAATTCA
Source organism: Abramis brama (assembly GCF_963993115.1). Taxonomy (NCBI): domain Eukaryota; kingdom Metazoa; phylum Chordata; class Actinopteri; order Cypriniformes; family Leuciscidae; genus Abramis; species Abramis brama. The sequence continues at coordinate 27,645,109 of NC_139967.1, read as the reverse complement.
TTCAAACAATTTTTATTGTAAAGTTTTGTAATTTTCATTTTGTGTTTTTATTAAAGTTGTGTTTTACCATATTAATTTTTGTTATAAATAAAATTATATTGACATTCTATCAGGCGAGTAAAGCTCTAACTATCCTTGTAGAGAACATCGAATGTTAACTTGGAGGTAAGTGTCATTTCAGCAGGTTGTCTGCATGTCTCTGGACAAATCACTAATAGATTCATGTACAAAAACAATTTATTGTAAAAAAAAGAATGACCTAAATTAAAGGACACCAGCCATTTTGTGTGTGTGTGTATGTGTAATTCTCTTTAATTCATGCAGTGGTGATTTTACTAGACTAAATGTTCAAGAGAGTAAACTCATTATGACCCAGTAAAATGAATCCCTTTAATTTGATCTCATGCATTACATGTTGAATATGGTTGCTTGCTGATTATGATACTCCGTGTACTGGCTGTGAAATAACTCAAAAACATTAAAGCATTATTGCAGAATGTGAATAAAACATAAACGTAATCATTTATTACAATAAGAAATTACTAACAGAGAGCATAGAGTAAATGAAATGTGTGTCAGGTGCGATGTATGATCTTCCGCATTAATACAGAAGAACTTTGTTAGTTGAAAATGTACCTATTACTGAAATCTGGTAACACAAATTAAATGGATTAGACGGAGCCTCTCTGGGAGGAAATATATCTATGTTCATGGTCAGAGATAAATAAATTACATAGAAAAACAATGTGTATTCGATAGTATTTACACAACAGTGAACATTGTCTTATTGTACACTACTGTTCAAAAGTTTGGGGTAATTTTATTTTTTTAAGGATATTAATACTTTAATTTAGCAAGGATGCATTAAATTGATTCAAAGTGACAGTAAAGACATTTATAATGTTATAAACAATTTCAATTTAAAATGAATTCTGTTCTTTTTAACTTTGTTCATTTAAGAATAGAAGGGGGAGGGTGGGGAATATCATGGTTTCCACAAAAATATTAAGCAGCACAACTGTTTTTAACATTGTTTAGTATTACTACAATAAGAAACGTTTCTTGAGCAGCAAATCAGCATATCAGAATGATTTTTGAAGGATCATGTGAAGCTGAAAATTCATATATATGCTGAAAATATATTTCATTAGAAAACAGTTATTTTAAATTGTAATAATATTTCACAATATTACAGTTTTTACTACCTTTTTGATCAAATAAATGCAGCCTTGGTGAACATAAGTAACTTACCGACCCCAAAGTTTTCAACAGTAGTGTGTATGGAAGAATTTCATTTTGACAGAAGGTTCAAAGCATTTAAAAACATGCAATGGCTGCCAACTTCTGTTATATCGCTATCTGCCTATAAGATAACACTTAAAATTAGATTTTTTTTTAACCATTTCATTTACATTGGCTTTCATAATAGCGAGGGGTTTCAAATATTACACTAAAACAATAATTTCAGGAGAAGTACCTTTCTCTAAAGGTACAATGTTGGAAGAGCAGGGTTTTGACCCACCAGTTGTGGTTCATTCCCTCTGTTAGGCTAGTTTGTATCATTGGATACCACTTTCTCAGGTGTCTGCTATGATCAAATCATTTGGTCTCGGCAATGACAACTTTTGTATTGTCTGCACACCTTTGCAGGTATGACACCATTCAGAATGCTGTAAGCACATCTCTGCTTAAAAAAAAAAAACACATTGCATGTTACAACTATATAACCTACATTATCAAAATGTCTCATACTGGTATTATGAAAAAAAAAAAAAGTTTCTATACTCAGGACCAAATGTTATGTGACTGTAAGCTGGATTTATGTGTAAAAGAGAAACTGAAATCTGTTCTCCAGTTGACACCACCACCACCTTTGGTATCATTTAGTAATGATAAACGTAACAACTGTATGTAAAATAATAAATGATGAAACGATAAAATGATGATGTAAATTTCGATTGTAAACGAAATTGTACTGAATCAGTCTCTCAACTCACATCATGTGAGAATCCTCCTCAGTCTTGCAGTTGATGATCATTAAAACCTCAATTGTCGACTTTGGCTGTTTGTTTTGGAACGCAAGGAATCGTTGGCCGAGTTGTGCCTGTGAACGCTTCCCTTCCAAACCCTTTTCCTGTGACTCTTAATCTCAGAGTACATGGTACATCCTCATAGACTGGGTTTTGCGGTTCTTAGTCCCTGAGAAATGGTAAAAAGAAAAGAGGGAAGAGGAACCGTCTTTAGATGGTCTCTACAAAGTTGGCAGGAAAGAGACCCTGGCGTCCATCTTTGCTGAAGCCCCTCCACCACGCTTTGTCGATTGTTTCCACGTCACTGATGATGTCACCAGGTTCAAAAGAGAGCTCATTTTCATCCTCTGTGGAGAACAGGGAAGTTTCAAAGGACATCTCAAATTACAAATTACACAACACTGCTGCTGAAGCAAACAACACCAACCTGCTTGGTAGTCATACAACGCTCTCACGCGCAGAAGTCTTTCTGGTGATGACTAGAGTAAGAAGAAAGAAAATGTAGTACTGCTGAATTGTTTTATCACATTAAGATGTATTTTGAGTCATTAAGTATGGTGTTGTATGTACTTTGCCATTCTCAGTCACCAACTCTGCTTGGATTTCATCTAATTCTTCCTCCTCACGATTAACCGTGTAACAGAACCGCTCAGGTGTGCTGTGCTCAGATACATCAACATCCTCTACTTAAAAACAAAACAAGGTGTAAAACTCATCATTCATGTATTTATATATATTCACCACACAAGAGACAACAAAACTAGATAACTTGTGTACTTGGGCCACACCCCTTTACACCCAATGCAATTTGGATTTCGCACAAACCACTCTACAGAGACAGCTAACTGTTTTCTCCTTGAAAACAAGTCAAAATTAGATGAGGGTGGTATAGTAGGTGCAGTGTTTCTGGACCTTAAGAAGGCTTTTGACACTGTGAATCACCAGACACTATTATCAAAATGATCTTTTTTTAATTTCTCGGATGAGGCCATGAAATGGATGGAGTCCTACTTAACTGACAGGAAACAGAGCGTACATATTGGTAATTCTTATTCTTCATACCTCGACTGTAATATTGGTGTACCCCAGGGGTCAGTATTGGGCCCTATCTTGTTTAGCCTGTACATTAATGACTTGTCTTCAGTTTGTCAGTCTGTTAATATACAAATGTATGCAGATGATACAGTTCTTTATTTGCATACTAAGAGCAAACAACAGGCTGCAACTAAATTAACACTGGTACGTGTTTCTGACTGGCTAAAAATGTCAGATCTGCATCTTAACATTAACAAAAGAGTGTATGTTCTTTTCTAAGAAATCCACAAGTGCACAGCAGGCTGATGTTTTTATTGAAGGAGAAAAACTCATGGTTGTGTCCGATTTTAAATACCTTGGCATTATTTTAGACTCTAATTTAACTTTTAAAAAGCATGTTAAAAGGGTGGCTAATACCATCAGATATAATCTGGCTAATTTCAGACACATAAGGCCATATCTAACCACAGAGGCAGCCAAACTTTTTATGTATACCATGATTTTTTCCCATATATCATACTGTTTCACAAGCTGGTCCCAAGCAAACATGACAACTCTTAAACCAATAGAAACCCTTTATAAGCAAACTTTAAAAATACTAGATCAAAAACCTATCAGCTATCACCATTGCCATATCACTACAAAATACAACTTATTCAATTTTGAGAGAGTTTCTTACAGTTTCAAGATGCCTGCCTCATTTTCAAAATATTACATGGGCTTGCACCTCCACCACTGGGTGAATTTATACAACAAAAGAACAGCAGTGGCAGGGCAACTAGGGCAGCCACTAGGGGAGACTGTGTTGTACAGTATAGACGTAGTAAGTTTGGCCAAACAGTCTTCTCAGTACGGGCCTCAAATTATTGGAACTGTCTCCCTACTGAACTCAGAGAAAGCACCAGCTATCTATCATTTAAACACTCAAGAGATGGATAAAAAACAATCAAAACTGCAATCATCAATAGTTGGTTTACCTTATCTTAGGTACTGCCCTTCTTTGTATTGTACTAATTTTATTATTTGTTCAATTCTCCTTTATCTTCCTTTTTCTTTCTTAATCTGTTTTCTATCTTTCATGTATTCTTTTTTTTTTTTTATTAAAGTAATATGATGATGTGTTGACCTGCCAAGGGACTACAGATGAAAATGAGCTTTTCTGCTAACTCTGGTGCATTTACATTTTGAGTGTAAACAAAAACTGTCAATTGATGTGCATTGTCCCTTTTAAATAAATAAATAAATAAAAGTCTGAAATACACTACACAACTTTTGCCCTGATCTGCAGTCCGGAGGAGTCAGCCCTACTTTCTGACAGTCAGCTCCAGTCTGCAGAATTTTGGCAGTCAAGAGTTGACAGATTTCACATCACATCTATGATGTGCACAGACAGTTTTTTTAGCTTCCGTCGTCCAGTCAGAGCATATCAAACATGTCTGATATTTTGAGTCGATTTTAGAACACCTTGTTTTCATTTGTCATGCGTCTCATAGCAAAGAGGTGCATGTCTCCGATTGATTTTGTTGTGTTTGGAACAACTTACCTCCAATTAGCTTATGACCTGTACCATTCAGTGGTCTGCCACATTCAGATTCATCTTCTTCAGTCATCTGATCATACTCTGATGTGTTCACACACGACTCTGAACACAGCACAAGAAGCATGTCTTAAAAACCTTAAAAATATTATGCATTTCTTCACGTTACATCTGTGTTCCCATCACCTGGGCTCTTTGGAAGGTCTTCCTCAACTTCATCATCTGAGATCGATACCACGTGTCTGGACATGTGGTTGACATTAGGGTGGAATTCCTCGGATTCTGCAGAAGGCTGCTCCTCAGAGTCTGCTTCATCCTCAGACTCTGACTCCTCAACCTCCACCAGGGAGCTGATGACACTCTTCTCATCCTCAGGCTTGAATTGTTCGGTTTTCACTGCTTCTTCATAGTTTGTGGTGATCACAGTATCTGAAGGCGGAACTGACATGGCTGAAGTTTCCTCTGGATCCTCTACCTCTTCTTCATCTTCATCTTCTTCGACCAGCACAGCCTTGACAGTGAAGTCCACTTCTGGTTCACACAGCATTCCAGAGCCAGTTACAAGCTCTGGAGGGAAGATATTGTCAAGATGAGTCATTCTACAAGACCATTTTCAACCATTTTCAACCATTTAGACCCAAGTAAACTTACCCGTATTGTGCAGTGGGTTATCAGAGAGCGAAGCTGGAAAACGTTCTGTTGTGACAGCAAGTTTCTCCCTGCTAACGTCATAGGCGCAAGACTCTGACTTGTCGTGACTGTCCAGCAGCTTTGGAGACACAGGGGAAGCGGAATCGTGTACGGGTGCTTGAGGAGGTGGCCGGCTGGGAGGTGACGACTGGGGTGGAGGGGGTCTGGTGACAGGCAGACTGAGTGGGGGCGACACCGGTGGGACAGAGCGCGGGGAAGGTGATGGGGAAGGAGATGTTTCAGGATGCTGTGGTGAAGGGATCATCTGATAGGGTGGACTAAGTGGGGATGTTGGACGTTTGAAGGACGTGGAATGTGTGCGTGAGAACGGAGACCTTGCAGAGGGACTGTGTGGGGATGTGGGACCAGAATAGGAGTTGGCCCTCTCAAAGATGAAGGCTGTGTCTGTCAAACTGCGTTGGTAGCGACGGAATGGAGATTTGCCTGAGGACCAGAACATAAGTCAAAAGCCTCCACAAAACCTCAAAAAAATATAATGAACACTGTAAGTTGAAAAAGTTCAGGCATTTTGGGTTTCTAAAGGCCTTGTTTACCTGATTGTGGTGATACAGGGCTTGAAGAATTTTGTGAGGATGCGGATAACTGCCTAAAAAACTCCCTGGGATTGATGGTGCGCTGGGAAACAAGTACTGCTGCCTCCTACAGGACAAAAGAAGAAGAATTGTTCAATCCAGCAATGTGTTTGTGTTGATAAAGGAATAGATATGAATGGGCCTTAAAGCAGAGCCTCAACTGGTTTTGCTTCAAGACATATTACAATGAACAAAGTGGTGACCCAACCAAAATTCTTTAGGATGCAAAAAACAATTCAATTGGTTACATGCTTTCAGCAGTTTCACCACACAAAACACTTAAACCATGTTTATTCTTGTTGCAAGTTAAAAGGTTCGTTCACCCAAAAATTTAACATTATCCCATAATTTACTCACTCTCAAGCCATCCTAGGTGTATATGAGGCGTATATGGCCAAAAACATTCAGATTCATATTAAAAAACATCCTGGCTCTTCCAAGCTTTATAATGGGAGTGAATAGTAAATGAGATTTTGAAGTCCAAAAAAAGTGCATCCATCCATCATTAAAGTAATCCATATGGCTCCAAGGGGTTAATAAAGATGCATGCGATGCATTGTGAAGCAAAGCGATGTAATTTTGTATGAAAAATATCCATATTTATAACTTTATAAACTAGAATCACTGGCTTCCGTGCACAAGTTGAGTTCCGGCGGAAGGGTGAACTCTGACCTGACCCGACCCGACTCTGACCTGACCCGAAGTACAGAGGACAGAGCAAAACAAAACACTGGTCATGAATTAGAAGTCTAAAATGAGAATGTTTAAAAAGAAATGTCGGGGGAGCTTGAGTTTGTTGCCCAGCCCTATTTGTTTGAACCGCGAGAGGCGTCTACTCTCACCTAAGCTTACGTTACTCCTACATCCTACATCACACGCCGGACTTCAACTCTCTCGTGAGCGCGGACGTACGTTACCGGAAGCTAGTAATTTTTTCTTACAAAAAAGCATCGCTTCGCTTCAGAAGGTCTTTATTAACCCCCTGGAGCCGTATGGATTACTTTTATGATGGATGGATGCACTTATTTTGGGCTTCAAAATCTTAGTAACCTTTACTCCCATTATAAAGTAAACCATGGTATAAATACCATCAAGTTTGATTGGACTTTGACATCAGCAGCAAGATAAGTGTTTCTCTCCTCCTTTTAAAAGCTAATAATTCGTTTTTTATAAATTTTTATTACGATATAGTGAATCATATGGTTCTTTTTTTTTTCTAAGAACAACTGCATTACAGTACATTATTGCAGGAATACACAAAAAAAACAAAAGTAAAGCCAACAAAACAGTGTTTGGAACTTGTGATCTAATAGATTGTAATAATAAAGTTTCAAAAGACAGAGTGAGAGTAGTTTATAAACCCTAGTGTAGTTATTGTAGTTAAGAACTTCAGGCTGTAGACAGAATCTGGATGATTCACAAAAAGGGAAAAACTAACTGCTGCTTTCTCAATGGACTCGCTGCGTCTAAGTCGGGCCCTCATGTCCTCCTCATGCTCTCTCTGCTGCTCCACCTGTCAATTGCACGAAGAACCCAACGTCATTACAGGATATGACTACATGATCATTTACCCATATGCAGGTTCATTACCATGTTTAAAAGCTTACAACTTTTTCAAATCTCAGTAAAAGAAACTGAATACACTTATTAACGCACTCACCCATTTCACTTTTTCCTTATTTTTAGCCTTTTCCTCAAGCTGAGCCTGGATCCTCCTGAGGAAAAAACAACAACAACAGGAAGGTAAAGCTGAAGGAATTGACTGTTCGCAAAAGACCCGCCCCCTTTAGTTACTGTTGCTATGTCCGACAAGCCACGCCGCTCTCACGCCACACACCATGTTCTTACAGTGAAAAATACATTGCGGAGGAGAGAGGACACTGACAACACACTGGAGACAGGACAGACCAGGTTACTTTTGATATGAAACAAAGTCTCACCTTTTAAATTTGGTCATTTTTTAAAGAAATTGAAACAATAAATACCGTTTTGTGGCTCTTTAATGTGTCTGACAGATCACTGTAGAGCCTCAGTTAAAGCTGCTCGTGAACCGATCATCTCTTCCTTCTAGTTAATTTATAGCATCAAATAAACATGAATGAACATCAGAAGGAATGTTGTTTTAACTGCGGAAAGACGTCAGTGCACTCCGTTTTTCAAGTTCAAATCCTCCAACGATTATCTCCTAACTTTCCTGACTGCTTTGTCGGACAAAAATGGCGGATTCGGCGGATGGCAGATTATGATTGGTCAGATCGCCTGTCAATCAGCTCCCCGCGAAGGGTCAATTAATTCTCCTTTGGACAGAAGTGGTTTTTGATCAGGTGGACAGCGCAAACCTTTGTTCTTCAATCATCTGTAGCTTTTCGTTCATCTTTCTGTCTCTCTCTTCAGCCTCTCTTTTCTCCTTTAGAACTCGTTCTCTCTCCCAGCGTCGTCTGTCTTCTACAGCCCTCCGACGTTCTTCCTCCTTTCTCTCCTCCTCCTCGCGCTAAAACGCATCATATTACACAGATTTGTGATACATTACATCTGAATAGAACTTTTCATAGAGTCTGAACAAGGAGTTTGTGATCAACAAATTGATTATAATATTAATTATTACACAGCTATCTTGATTCTGGTAAACTGCAAATATTAAACAAATCAAATATTTTTGTATAATGGCTGGTTGACTGTACATTATTCCTGACTGACATGGCTGGGATATTTCTATATCTTTTGTTAAATATTGGCAAAATCTGCAGCATTATGGGGATGTTTGGGAAAGTGCAGCAGTGAACATAGTTGAAGCTGTACCTCTGCACGTGCCCAGAAGGAGTCTCTGTTAATCCGTCTCATCTCCATGGCAGCATTTGTCTTCTTGTAGTTTGTACCCTGTGGGTGTGGCACACAAATGCAACAAAAGACCCAAAACATCAATGAGAGACAATTAGACCACGTCCCCTAAGTGCATCAATAAATTATACTGAGAAGCAGACTTCTTCTATGTTAATGAAGGAAGCCAGCCAAGTCTTCTTTTTTTTGTTTTTATGGTAACTTACCACAGTCTCCTCCTTATCCATTGCCCTTGAGGGTCTCCTCAGTTTCTCCATTGGAGGTCGAATCTTTGCAATAGCAGCCATAATCTGCTCCTCTGTCACCTCATCTTGCTCCGAGGCTTTAATAAATACTTGAGCCTCCTGTGATGACACAAACATCAAGAGATAAAAAATACTGACCTCATCGTTAAAGCTGTTCCATAAGAACACACTTAGCTAAGTAAGATAAGTTTGCATATCAATGTGTCTGCTGTTTTATTGCATTTAGAATAAGAACTGACTGTTAATCTGATAATATTCTGCAAAACAATTTGATTTTTCTCTGCATCTATGTAGACAACAAATGCAGAGCTACGGAGTATTTTTCTCAGGCACAACATATGTACAACATCATCAGCTTTTATACTATTAGTAAAAGTGTGTATTTTAATATCTGGCCTATTATAATATTTATCTGGCCTGTTGCAAAACAGTATTACACACATTTTTACAGTAAACATGCAAATTTACTTTATTTCTGTTCAGAACAATTTTAATATAATGAATTAATTCATAAAAAATAGTGATAACTAAATTTCAGTGAAGGACTTTTAATGGCATATAAGAGAACAGACTATGGGTCAAAATTATTTTCATTTGTATATCAGAGGATGTAAGAATGTATAGGCCCAAAACTAACATTTTCCCTTATAAGGCATTTTCCTGTCATCAGCATCAATCTACAGCTCTGAGGTCACTGAGATGAAGATCCAATGAGGATCTATGTGGTTAATCGCTGCTCAACAAAACAGCTCAGATCACTAATTTAACATAGTGTAAAATAGAGTGATCTGGTTTATGGGAGAGAAGGAAGGGAGTAGAAAAGCAATGAAATAGACATTGTGCCGGAGGGCCTTGTGAGTTCAGGATTGGGCTCCAACCCAACAAAACCCACAGCTTTACAATGGATTACCACACTGTTACATTCGGCTCTCTTTCCACATTTCCCTGAAACGCACAATAACTTGAACGTGTCAGGACCAATTTGTTCACTCGCTGCTTTTTCTGTGACTGAAATGACTTTATCTACAGAACATTACGTTGAATTCTCCTCCCTTTTATCTGTTTTTCTGCTCGGGAGGAGTTACATGACTTAATTATCTGTTATTACTTGCTTTAGATGAGCCCCTTGACATGCAGTTAGCCACAGGGCTTTAGCGGTGATGACAATATGAACAGCACTGAGGATAGATGCTCTCCCATACACACCTCACACCTGCAGCTGACAGCACTTCGGTCCTTAATATCTGATCTCAGATCACACTCAATCAACCAGAAAACAAAAATCACAAACCATCCACTTTTTCAGGTAAAAATGAGGTGGCCATTTGTAATTTTCCTGTTTCTGGCTTCCTGTGTCATTTGCTCCCAGTTATTTTTAGCAGTACAAAACGGCTTGTTATGATGCTTGATATTGCAAATTGGTATTTCTTACCATACTATTTTAATATAGTGTCTTAATTATAAACACGCTGGTTTGTAGAGCAAACAGTTTTACAGTTTACTGCACTTCAAAACTTTCTTCTTGTTATTTCCCTATAGCGGCTAATGAATCGGAAGTCTCACACATTCACAGAAAACACCTTATTTCTGTGTTAAAAAATAAGGTGGATAGTTCAAAGTAAGTTATACTTAGTCCAAAGTCTAGTTCAAAGGGTCTAATATATATATATATATATATATATATATATATATATATACATACATACATATACAGTGGGTACGGAAAGTATTCAGACCCCCCATTTTTCACTCTTTGTTATATTGCAGCCATTTGCTAAAATCATTTAAGTTCATTTTTTTCCTCATTATTGTACACACAGCACCCCATATTGACAGAAAAACACAGAATTGTTGACATTTTTGCACATTTATTAAAAAAGAAAAACTGAAATATCACATGGTCCTAAGTATTCAGACCCTTTGCTGTGACACTAACTTAAATGATTTTAGCAAATGGCTGCAATATAACAAAGAGTGAAAAATGTAAGGGGGTCTGAATACTTTCCGTACCCACTGTATATATATATATATATATATATATATATATATATATATATATATATATATATATATATATATATATATATATATTAAGATTTAAAAGATTCATTAAACCGATCAAAAGTGACAAAGACATTTATAATGTTACAAAAGATTTTGGAATCTCTTTGGAACTTTATTAAGGAATCCTAAAAAAAATGATCCCAGTTTCCACAAAAATATTAAGCAGCACAACTGTTTTTAATGTTGATTATAATAAGAAATGTTTTTTGAGCATTAAACCAGAATTTTAGAATGATTTCTGAAGGATCGTGTGACACTGAAGACCGTGATGAGTAATTATGCTGAAAATTCAGCTATGCGGCCATTACAAGAATATTTTACAATATTACTGTTTTTACTGTATTTTTGATCAAATGAATGCAGCCTTGGTGAGCATAAGAGACTTCTTTCAAAAACATCAAAAACAACCTGAACATTGTCAACAGATTAGAGATAATATTTTTACAGTTCTTTTTATCAAAGCAAAATAAAAATCTGTTGAAGTTTACAACATCTGCTTATGTTGCAAGAGCTGACTAGTCATTCTGCACACATGACAGTCCTTACTAGCACAGACTCGCCATGAAGAGACAATAAAAAGTGTGAGTGATAAATGGAGAAAGCAGGGAGGAGAAACTGGAGGGATTTAGACTTCAATGTTGCTCATCTTATTACTGAAGGCACATCTCAGAAGCCAACACGTACACTATGATAAATGGGTTTGGCTTTTACATTTGGGTCAGTTCCCCATGACTAAATGTCTTTGGAGACTAGGCCTGGACTAGAGACTCATTATTTACTCTTTCATTCCAAACCTGTAAGACTTCTGTAGAAGAATTCTTCATATTTCGGCTTTTTAGTGTTTTTGTCCATACAATGTGAAAGTCATAAAGGTTTGGAAAGATATGAAGGTGAGCAAATGATGACAAAACTTTCAATTTTGTTTGAACTATCCCTTTCAGTAAAAAAAAAGTACTATAGTAATAACAGTAAATTATGCATAATTACAAGTAACTAACCCTAAACCGAACCCTAATCCTAACCGTAACTCCATAGTAAGTACAAGTACAATGTAACTATGTCACCTTAAAATAAATTGTAACCAAAATATCCGCCAGCATAATTGAAAGAAACACGAGGACATGCATCTGTGGAGTGTCTTGGAATAAGAAGGTTTTTCACATTCGTCGTCGACTATGGCTTTCTTGCTGTGTCCAACTGGAGACTTTGCAGGTCCCTCAATCCGAATTTAGAAAGTGTTATCATTAATTTAGAAGAATACTGAGGCATAACACTGTAAATGCCTCTGACAGCTTGTCTCCGGCTGTCTGATTTTATCCCATACAGTATGTGCTCAAGTTGGTTTGGGGGCTCAGCCTCTCCCACGCTATAAAACTTAATTGCTGACCTTACATAACCTAACAAAGTTCATTTGCTTGAACAAGCATCAATCAACACAGAAATAACGCAAAAAGATCTAAATCTAAATCCGAATGGAAATATAATAAAAGACACTTTTGTAACCCACTCGTGCTGACATTTATCACACACAAACACACATTGTGGACGAACAACACAATACAAGGTCATAAAGGTTGTCGATCTCAAAAGAGAGAGAGAGAAACACTGAGAATTGAATAAACAGCATTCTTGGCATGCCTGTGGAGCTGACTGGGCAATGTCTTTATAAGGCATTAAAAATGTCCCAGACATTAAGTATGTTTGACGATCTCATACAACCATCCGAAAAATATGGAAATGTTAAAGCAACATCGCCTGAAGTAAATAAATCCAGACAGCTTCAAGAGACACGCACATATATCACAAGAAACATAAAACATCCTCAACGCCAACACTGCTAAAAATAAAAGCACATTTTATATAACAAACACTTTTAACCTTTTCTTTCCTTAGGAATTTCTCTCTCCCTTTTCCGCTCTTGTCAGTCAGTCTGTGTGGTGCCTGTCAGTGGCACTGCTCGGCTGTTCAGGAGAACAATAGGGCATGACACGAGAGGAAGAGTTTACTACAATAGGAGCTGGCACAAGCTGCTAGCCATCACTTCACAGATACTAGCGAGGGAAGGAAACATTTACAAGAGGGAAATCTCAGAATAAAGCAGAGGAGTGCATTTGTACACATATTAGGAGGGTTTGACATTTCAGTTTGTGAGCCTTTTTTACATCTTCCACCCATTCATTCAAATAGGCACAAAGCACGAGTTTGTCTTAACCCTTTATTGGCCTCTCACCATTCCGTAGAGCATGTTGAGTTAACAAAAACACTGCACTCAACGCAATCTGACTGATCACTCGGGTTCTGCATGTATATAATAGAGGTCAATGCATAATGAAATGTGGACTTAAATCTAAATAATAAAAACTTGTGTCTGTAAAAAAAGAAATATTGTTTGTTTTATTATTGACCAAAGGATATACAAAATGCATGTTTTCCCATTTGTTAAATCAAAGCAGCAGAAAGATAGAAAGATACGAATCATATGAACCAGGAAAAAAGAGAACTGTGAGTCTAACAATCTCAATATGTAATTCCTATTGCATATCTCTCAATCGTAAACACCTAAATGATGAGAAACTATAACTGCTGTACAGTTTATGTGTATGTTTATGATGACTTCCGATGACATACATTCTCTGAATGTTTTCTATACAGCTTTAAGGGAAGTTCCTTTACAGAGAGATGAAGAGAGAGAGCAGACGCCCTACAAAAAGGATACAGGACATTCTGCAGCCATACAAACACAGGATGTGTACAAGAATGAGACAAATGTCTGATGTATGAGGGAGAGAAACGCATTATTTTACTCACTCCATATCTGAATGCTTCCAAGTGTAGCTGAGGCACTATATGCTATATAATTAATGAAAGTTCAAACGGGCACACTATTAAAATACATTGTATTCTGCAATACAATGCATTTATTAAACTCAAGTTTAAAAAGTTTGATCTATGAAGGATGTCAGAAGAATCATCTAAACAAGTAAAGTAACCAGCTGAATATAGTGCTCCTGTGATTATATGAACTTTCCTCAGGAACTTTATTATGTAAAGCAGATGAGACACAGACGCCTAGTCATGGTGGGCGACTGTTTGTTTTGTTTTGTTTTACCTTGAAGAAGGCCTTGATGGCAGGCAGATGGCTGTCACATTCAGTTCTGCGATGCTCATCCACACTATCACCAACCTGTTTTATGTAGACAGAAGAGACTGTAAGATTTATATGTAAGATACCTACATGTGACAGAACCATGATATTTAAGAGACTCATGCTTTCAAATAATCAAAATAAAAAACACAAATAGTATGAGACATATAATGTAGTGACACCTTTAAATATCCCCAAAACTCAATATACACTGCGGTTCAAAGTTTGGAGTCAGTACAGTTTTTTAATGTTTTTGAGAGAAGTCTCTTATGCTCATCAAGGCTGCATTTATTTGATCAAAAATACAGTAATAATGTGAAACATTTTAAAACAACCGTTTTCTGTTTTATTTTAAAAATGTACTTTATTCCTGTAATGGTAAAGGAATAAAGCTGTAAAGGAGTAAAGCTGAATTTTCAGCATCATTCCTCCAGTCTTCAGTGTCACATGATCCTTCAGAAATCATTCTAATATTATTAGAAACATTGAAAACAGCCGTGCTGCTTAATATTTTTGTGGAGACCAGGATACTTTTAATTTATTTGATAAATAGAAAGTTCAAAAGAACAGAATTTATTTGAAATAGAAATGTTGTGTAACATTAATATTATAGGTCTTTACTGTCACCTTTGTGTGTGTGTGTGAGTACCAGTCTGGTTCACAAGAATGTCTCTTCTGCAGTTAACAGGTCACTGAGACCACTCCCCCCCTCCCTCTATACAATGCCTGACTGGCTACAGATGGCACCTCTGACCCCAACAACAACATTCCCACTTCTCGCCTTAGCAACCAGATCCACGATGGATATTAGAAAGGTTCCCAGAATGCTTCTTTTCGTCCGTATTTGAGCTCCTTCAGTTACTGAAGTCTGAAGGTCAAAGCTCTTTTGTGAAGTGAAGCCATTGACACTTCTCATCAACAGCAGCCTCACATCCACCGCTTAAATACAGACCGTTTCAAGATGCGGCAGCTCCAACCAATGAGGAACCACTTCAGGCTCACACCCCATGGCAACATCCAATAGGAACTAGGTATAAAGTTCTAACATCCAATCAGAACAAGGCAAAATGACCTCATCCAGAAGTATTTGTTATAAGAGCTACAAATGTTTGAAGCACCCTGATAGAAGGGGAGACTTTCCATCTAAAATGTAGGATATTGTCAATTTGCAGTTTATGTAGAGCTGAGAGAACTCAGCCGCTACATTTCAGTGTAGTATCTCTGCATACATTTTTTATGGCTGAAATAAACTGATATAAACATTCAGATTCTTCATGTGAACTTACCCAGCAGACCATGACAATCTGTGGTTGTCCCGTTTCTGTCAGTCCCACCCTGCAGAGGCCATACATGGGCCTGCTGTTGTGAAATTTCCCAACCAATTCTGTCAAACCTCCAGCTGGCAGATGAGAGAGAGCGAGAGAGAGAGAGAGAAATAAAGGGAGAAGGGAAAGACAAAATTAAAAAGGTCCAAAGTGTCTTCATGAAATATTGACCACAAGAAAGGAAACGCCTCAGCCACCATGAAACACTTGCATTCTTTTTCCAGATTATCATGATAATCTACAAAGAACGGGATTGGTCTGATGTACTGTAATAAGCAGAGCCGGTATATTTCACTGCATTTTTCTGCATCATCTGATATTAAGAGGAACAGTGTTGGCAGTTCAGCCTTAATTGGTAATCCTCTGATTTAGCAGCATTTAACACATGAATGTTGCATGAATGCCCTCAGACTTTTAAAGTAGCTCAAATAGTGACTGTCCACATTTTAAGCGACCTTGGTTCTGGATGTGTTTTTTCCATTCATTTTCTCCATAGGAATTTCAAAAACTCAGCACACATGCTTAGGACATTATTTAGGAGTAGTTGGCTTGTGGGGTCCTGGGTATAAGGCTGGCCTGGGACATGTCCCAATCCCACTCCCCTTCTCTCACCCCTACTTCCCTGTCTATCCTCCTGTCTTATAAATAAAGGCAAATAATCCCAAAAATTCTATAGGAAAAAAAGACAAATGTCCAAGCATGTGTCATTCTCATCCCAGACATAATGCACTCCACACCTTTTGACCAATGACTTCTCTTGTTGTTTGTAATTACTGGATAGGGATTTTTAAAGGGCTGTCAAATTTAAATTTGAATTTTGAATATTCGTTGAATTTAAAATTAAAAAACCACATTCGAATGCAAAAACGGAGCGTTCGAATTGTAGGTGCATCAGGCAGCCTTATTAGTGGTGAACGTGAACGAGATGCGCGACGATGACGTAAGAGTCGTTGCATTGTAATGATTCTGTTAGCCTGTCCAGTTGAACCGACTAGATGTTGTTCATTCAAAACATTGCAGAAATAGAGAAGCTCAATGCGGAGAAGATCTTGGTTGAATCAAAACCATAACTAAGCTGTTCACACAGAACGCTTTTTATGAGCTCCTTTTTCATTGTTTTCTATGTAAAACATGCACTAGACGAACATCTTTGACCGTTGCACTCAAGTCCCGCACATGAGAGCCGCATGTTTAGAAAACCACGATATGTTAAAAGACGTTCAACTTCTAAAAAACAGTCTCGAGACTGAGGGGGGATTTTTCTCCCCATTCTACTGCATCTCATGTTTTTAAACACACACACACACAAAAAAAGTACTCTGTGTGATCGGCGCTTTGGCTCTCAGTATTAAACTAAGGCTAAGCATAAATAAAAATTATTTTTATGCAATTTACAAAATTATATTGGATTTATAACATGTTATTTCATTGCTTGGAATAAGCAATTTAATGCAGTAAATTAATATTCTGCTCATTGCGTGCTCGGGAGACAAGAAGCTTTTTTTCCCCTAACTGAAATTATGCATTTTAAATTAGAATATAATTAGAATATTGGTAAAAAATTTAGTTTTCAGCCATTCTGACAGCCTTAGAGGGTTAAAAAAAATGTATGGCGACTGCATTCACAAAGAGCAATTTCTCAAATTATTTTAGAGCTAAGCATTTATATTCATCAGAAATGTCCTTAATCTTTCCATGATTTATAACACTGATTTTAATATTTTATTATTTTCCTTGACTTTTACCAACCTAAACTAATTGTCCTGATATTTACATAAACATAAATAATAAACATAAAATATGCTGTTATTCCTGTTTCCATGGAACTTTCTCCAATTAGTGAAAATCATTTTAGAATTTATGTAGTGTAGTTCTTTACGTGAAAATCTGCAAATAAACCAGTTTATTTTTTGTTTTGTTTTTTAAAAACAGACTTACTGATTTGCTGCTGTACTTTATTAAGCATTGGTAAAAAACTTAAAACACAAAAAGAAAGAGTCATGGGAAGGAGTCTTACCTCCTGAATCTGTGAGTTTAAGATTGTTGGTCACTCCCTCATATGCAAATAAAGCCCTGAAAAAGACAAAGAGAGAAATACATCAGTATATTACACTGGAGGAAAAAACAGCAGACCACATTTCAGAAACTGGTGTTGATAGACTTAAAGCTACACTGTGTAGGATTTTCTCCCATCTAGCGGTGAAACTGTATATGACTACCAACTGAATATTACTTTCTAGCCCCTCCCATTCCGAGGGCGTTTTAACTCCTAAGGTGGCCGGCAGTCGCGAGTAATCTCCCCCTCACATTCGTCACGGTGCCACTGAGTGTAAGGGTGCTTTCACACTTGGTTCGATTGCCTGTTCCGAACCCGAGTTCGATTGCTCCCCCCTCCCCCTGCCTCCGATGGACTGTGTTCACATTATATTATTTGTATCCGAACCGCAGTACGCTTGCGTCATCAAGCTGCAGCTGGCGCTTACTCGTGTTGCTTGGTAACCGCCATGAAAAGGCGTCAACATGGATAGAATTGCTCGTTTCACATTTGTTCTTCTTTTTTTTGAACCTTTGGTTTCGTTTTCAAAGAAAATATACAGAAACACACTTGCGTCTGTCTGCCGCAAAAGTATTAAAACAGTTCCAAAGACAGCGGGATGTCTGCCCGCCCGCCGAAGACAATTTTTGTGGAGGCAAGCAGAAATCATCTCTCTGCTTGCAGTGCGTCAATCCCGCTTTTCGTCAAGGTAATAGACCCTTTTACAGTTGTTAAACACTCACGCACGCAGGCACGCACCACATTATATGTCATCAATAGCGGTTCACTTCCGCGATTTGGTACGATTGCGTTCATATCAGCAGCGAACCGTACCCGAGTTCATATGAACCGTACCCCAGACCACCTTTTTAAGCGGACTCGAGTACGGTTCGCGGGTGCGCACCCGAGTTCGGAAAACAGCGTTCACATCATCCAAACGAACCGAACTCTGACGTCATTCGAACCCGGGTGCGCACCAAAAGTGCTAGTGTGAAAGCGCCCTAAAAGTGCGAAAGGTGAAGCTTGAATTTCCAGGTATGTCCCTCTTTGGCTAATGTATTTTCAAGACGGAGGCGCAACATGGCTTCCGCCATTCGAGCGACTCGCTCGTATGTATTCTGAATGGCAGATTCTACGCTTATGAGAATACTCGATTAGTTGGTGGAAGTAAATACACATGAATGAGCACATATAATTTTTGCGAAGAATCACCTTAAAAAATTACACAGTGTAGCTTTTAGTTACAAGATTTGTTGAAACCAGATTTTAACAACGTCCTGAAACTGACCATATCAAGGTCGTGATGATAGCAATTCAAGATGAGGCAAGTGAAAAGTCAATATATCAATAGTAGAGACCCCCGACCTTGCACAGTCTGAAACAGATCACGGGCCCTCCTTGCATTCCTCAGCCAAACATAAACCACATCCTCACTAACTTACGTCATCTTAAAATGCAGTAAGTGGACTTAGGCATGAGGACCATGTGTGCATTGTCCATCCGTTTATCCTACACGTTCACGCCACTCCAGAATGCTCCGGATGTTGGACATGTATTTTGCATACCCAGCACTGACCCCAGTAAACCTACCAGGCCCTGTGGAGTAATGCATATACCAAATTTTCTCAGAACAGGAATGTTATATATCCCTCTTTCTTTATTACTGCTCTTGCTGTTTAGTTTTCTGATTTGCAGAAAAAGTCCCTCAGGATCTACCTTAATCAGAGTAGATGCCCGCTGTCGTTGCCTATGACTTTTCACATTGTTAGTTAGGCTCTAATTTTGACAGGCACAAGTCAAGACTTGTAACCGAATGTTCTTTGGGGCTACTAGCTCTAATAACAAGTGTAATTGCAGTGTATTAAATCGCAAAACAGCATTTGAACCCAGGTCACAGCTGTCTGTGGTTATGTATCATTCATAAGCTGCACTGGGACTATTACTTGGAACTGCAGCTGAGAGAAAATAATGGAGTTTGTATCAGGGCCACCCGGCCACACCAAAGCAAATAGTGAAATGCAGGTGGGGCACTCGGTTTCTGAGATTAATAAGACTTGAGGTATAACACTGCATTTGTTGGGATGGTCCATACCCAGTTTCTCTGCTAAAGGGTAACTATTAGTGAAACATCTGAAGGGCTCTGGGAATGGGGATCACAGCCTGTAATGCTTTTGGAAGGGTTCCCGTCTGTGACTTCGGTGTTGTGAGACTTCTTGTTTGAAATGGCAGCTGATGAAACTGCACTCAAAGACACATTCATATGGTGTTAAATTCCCATTCAAAGCACAATAAATACATTTGGGCATATTCTGTGAGCAAAACTTCATAACTTATATTATGATGAATTTTTCAACGTTTCAGCCTCTCACTGAAGAGAAGGAAAAAAAAAATCGAAAAGTGTCGGATAAGCCATTTACTCTCAACATGAGCTTCTAGTCCCAAAAATATTCAGTTTAAATATCACAAAACTAAAACACTGTTGTGTACTTTTTTCCTTTGGACGTCAGGTGAAATCTGTAAATTTATCGGTTGGTTTTCTGTCAAACTTGCTGTGGCAGGTACATCACAGCTGAGTGACATCATAAACAGGTTAATCTCTGGGAAAACTTTTCTAAGAATTAGTCAAATGTAAAATATCTAGTAAATCCTATAATTGTATATAATAACATCATGGCTCATGGATCAAACTGGTCCAGTAAGAGCTGGGAACATTTAATCGTCTCCCATGCCTCTTTTACATCCATAATACACTTTGTCATTGTCATGGCCTTAAGTTCATTTCTGAAAACTCCTCCCTTGGATGCCTCATATGAGGAGATTATTTATTCACTTGTGGAGAGTTAAAAAATAATATTTATAATGTCAATAGTATGAATACATATTATAAATATATAATTTAAACATATCAATTGCTTATAATTTTTCTATTAATCCTATACACAAAATGTAACTTTTTTATACTAATTTAAATGTGTATTCAATGTGAAATTTGTTGAACGAACTTAAAGTATTCATATAAATACAACCCTTTTACACTCAATTAACTAAATATTCAACATAAACTTTAAAGTAAAACTGCAAGAAAAAGTCACTTTTCTCAAATAGATTGGAGAAGGGGAGTATCTTTAACAGAAGTTAAGCAAATATGCAAAAATGTGATTTTATGAACAGCAACATGCAGCAAACTGCATATTCACACTAAACTCATCATGGATCCAATGAGTTGCATGAAATTGCTTCAAAGTGAATCGTACACCATTTTCTTTTTCCCAGTGTAGTTAATTTAAACACCTCTTATTTAGAATCCCCTTACTCTGTCCCCTGGAATTTACACTGAATGAGGATAATCTACACGAGCCTGTTGTCATCATGTCCCTATTGTCCTCAAAGCTTCTGATCTCTGGAAGCCTCCCAGATTGTGACCTCTGGTCTTTTGACTCAGAGCTCAGACACAAGCTACAACAACAGCCTGTTTCCCCTCATTAAGGTCTGTGTTCAACCAAACCAACCTACCAGTCAGTCTGTAATTAGCATGTTGTGACATCATTGTTCCGGATCCTTCCACCAGCATGGGAATATAAAAGGCTGAGAGGGTGATCGTAATGGGGGATCAGAGGCGTGCTTGTAACAGCCGTCTGTTAGGGTAACATGAGACAAGTATACCATGAAGGAGAGCTTGCCAACGCAGATGCTAATAAAAGGTTTTCCTCCTAAATCTTCTGCTATGTCCTGGCAGTTGACAGACATTTTCGTTAAAAATGAGGGGAGATTTTTAGGCTAATGAAGCCTTTTGTGCAATGAATCCAGCTAGAATCAATCCCAATTATGCAAGAAAAAGTAGTTCAATCATAATGACAGCTGGTACTGTGATCAAACAACACCACAAAATGATGCTTTGGTGCATTACAATTTAACAAATGTGTAGCACACCTCCGGCGCACACAAAAGTCCTTTGTGTATCTGGTCACTTTCAACGCATGTTGTCCTGTGGCTAATTGGTTCATCTAAGGGTCAAATCACATCCTGCTGCAATCAATGTGTTTTAAACATGCACCTCAGATAAAAATGTATAGAACTGTTCTATGCAGTAAAGACCACACACATTCTCATTGACATAGTAAAGGAGCACAAACAGTCAGCACTTCACTCATTGTCTTTCAGGCATGGATTGCATCTCCATGGTGTCTATGACGTACTCAATTGAGCTAAAATACACATGCAGCTACAGTTGTTTTGCATGAACTGAAAGGACAGCTTTTGTTCTCATCAGTTACTCTCAGTCTTTCACTTTTCACATGAATCGTCTCAAAAATTCCACGTACTTGCATGATACAGTAATCATTTGTTAACAATGGGAAGAATTCACTAAACTAAGCCTCTTTTTAGGCAGTATTTCAGGGCAAAAGTCTGCGTCTTATTCACTAACCATTAACAATCCAGTTATCATAAGTCATCATGAAATGGATCGTCTTTTCTTCCCTACAAATACAATCTTAAAATAAAGGTTCTTTATTGGCATGAATGGTTCCATGAAACCTTTCCATTGCACAAAAGGTTCTATATAATGGTAAAGAGTTCTTCAGATTATTTAAATAGTTTTAATTTCACATTAAAAAAAAAAAACGCTCACAGAAAAGTTCCCCAAAATTGTTCTTCTAAAATCCAACAGGACTAGACTGAGTTGGTCTGGACTTTATTTAAAAGAGCTTGTCTGTAAAATGCTAAAAACAAAGCTTAGGAATCTAGGGGGAACAACATGCAACTGAGAGCAAGAACTGACTGAAAGAATAATGCGTAAATAATAGTGTGGCATGACTGTATATTAAAAAACTAACTCAAATTTATGCTTAAAATGCTTAAAAAAACACTTCACCACGTCCCTTAATACATTTCTTGAAATCAAATCTAACGCTGCACTAGACATTTCCTGCCGTCTGTAGTTAGTGGAGAGAGGTGTTGTCTGGAAGTCGTCTGGACCGTCCTCACCTCACACATACACACTTCCTGTGTCAAGAGTCTGATGAGAAAAACACAAGCAGCCCTGTTCTGCAGTCCAGCCAGCTATGAGCTCAAGAACAGAGAATGAGGAATGGAGAGAGAAAGAGAAATACAGGTCATAAACAAATGAGGGTGAAAGGAAAGAGAGAGTAGAAACATGGAAAGGCCATTTTAAGACAGACTTATTCATGTAGGTGCGTACTGTAGGTGTACCAATAAAAAAAGATACTTTGCAATGGCACATCTGTAGAGGAAATGATAGAAAGAAAGTATTGTTTCATAAATGTAAATGTTCACTCTCATTCAAAGTCGTGGGGTCAGTAAGATTTTTTAAAAGAAATTGATACTTTAATTTAGCATTAAACTGGCCAAGTAACATTTATAATATTACAAAATATTTTTATTTCAAATAAATGCTGTTCTTTTGAACTTTGTAATCGTCAAATAATCGTTAAACTTTTTGTAATAGTATTTTACATTTTAAAATACATTCAAACAGAATGTATTATTATAATAATATTGCACCAATATTTCACAATATTACTGTTTTTACTGTATGTTTGACCAAATAAATGCAGCCTTGATGAGACTTCTTTAAAAAATGTATCAGGTTACGCATGCAACCATGGTTCCCTGAGAAGGGGAACAAGACACTGCATCCTAAAACACTATGGGGAACCAGCACCAGCGTGACTGGTGTCTGATTATGTTGTCAGGATAATTCCGGTTTGCGTGGCTACGCAGACGTGACAAAAAATGTCTTTATTATAAATTTAAGGCCAGACAAGTAGTTTATTGAGGGTTGATTTGTAAAGAAGGACTACACACCTGCGCACATATATATTCAAACGTGCTTACCTTTGGACTGAACACGTAATGCGCATGTGCGCAACGTCTGCGTTTTTGCGGGTTTGCGTTTTTGAGGTTTGCACAGAGATAACGGACAATCGTTTGCACCATCGAACCCATTTCAGGGAGTGCGTTCTCGAGACACCTGGCACTGTTTTGTTTGGATGGGTGGCCGGAGCACGTTAAGGGTTTTCCTGTTAGAACGGTGTTGTGTTAGCGGCCCCTAAGTTAATAACTAATGATCTTCGCAACGGAAGTGAATCAATCAATCAAAACTAACTTTAGCTGGACAATAACTTTATCCTAGAGCTGTTGTAAAGCCTAAACAATCTGTTACGGTAATTTCCTATTATCACTGTAAAGCTGCTTTGAAAAAATCCATATTGTTAAAAGCGCTATATAAATGAAGGTGACTTGACTTGACTTGAAGCACGTGTTTCAAAAGCGACAATGTCATTGGCCAACAACAGTCTGTGCAACTGTGAGAATAAAGGGCAACCCTCTACAATGCAAGTAAATCCCTCGAACATGACTAAATCTTCACTCTGGGCAACTAAATAATGACTATCATTACCCATTGGCTAATAAATTCTTAGATTTTACTCGCCAGTGTGTGTGTTAGAGGCTAAGTATAAGTTTAGCATAGTATATTTTCACTCGCTGAACACTCTGACTGAGCGCTTGAGAGTTTCGCTCTCCGTTATGCGATCTGTACTATTTCAATTCAGCTCAATAGATGCGCAACGTACCTGTATTTGACGTACCGTAAACTCGCACGACGCGCCGTCGCTTTGCTGAGGGCGCTGTGTTTCTCACACACATGCAAAGAGGGAGAGAGAGCGAGAGACCATGCAGAATTAACGCGCTACATGTAAACAACATTCTTTGTTGTATTTTCCTGTCAAAATAATGGAGTTCATTTGGAATTATTCAGCTTTTAAGAACAAGCTGAAGTTATGCAGGTTTCTCCGAGTGGGCAGAACTAATGCGCAAATGACAATCTCATTCTCATCCCTGTTTTGATTTCAGCAAATCAGTTTGAGCTAATGCTGACAACGTGATTAACATTCATGAACACTGCAGCTCATCAATCCTTAGTGTGTTGTATATTTTATCTATTACTATTATCTTTTTTTTTACAGAAACACTGAATGACCAACAATATCTTAAGCACCACCACCAGTCCTAAGTTCATTTAAAATGACAAATATGCATTCATGCATGGTTACCAAGTTTTAGTTCTAATTACTAAAGTTGTATCATTAAATAGTGCTTGATTATCATAATATAATGCTTGATTGACTGATTTAAGAGTGTACGTTCAGATATTTAATAAGATGTGCCATTTTACAAAGATAAACTGATTTGGGTTAATTATATATATAAATATATATACCTGGGAGATCTGGTTCAACCCCTAGACAACCCAGGGGGGAATTTCTTTCACTAGATTAACAAAATGCTCAAACCCTGTCTGACTTGAAGTCAGCATCTTGTGAGGCCAGCACTTCGCAGGGCGTGGAGGACCCGAACAGAAGGTATGCCAGTAACATGGAGTATACCACTCCACGTTAGCCCCATGCAGTCTGGGGATCACCCCAAACTCTCTTCTGGGAGCAGAGGACCTGCTTACAGAACCACAAAGGCTGAGGCCAAGGCTTCAACCAAGCTATCGATCTCTGGAGTATATGAGTGAACTGCCTGCTTAGGGGACCCCGAGTGGGGGAGTCAGTTTCTACTTCACTGCTTACACAAGGGAGTCACCTGCTTAAGAAACCATGATAGGGGGAGGCAGCTAGGCTGAATATCAGAATATGCTGAAGTCTGCATTCTAGGGGAGCTGCCTATTAAAGAACCCGCAACAGGGAAGGCAGTTTCACCTAGATAAATTAAGGAGCTTCCTGCTTAGGGGGACCCCAATTATAGGGGAGGCAGCTACAATTTCATTACAACAAGGGAGCCACCTGCTTATAGGAACCCATATCAGGGGGAGGCAGCTACGACCTTGAAACTTTAGCATACCTCAGCCACCTACTAAAGAGACACAACTAAAGGGAAGGTGGCTAAACCTAGGTAGATGAAGGAGCCTTCCTGTTTAGGAGGGACCCCCCCAAGACTGGGGGAGGAAACTACTACTTTATATCATAAAGGAGCTGCCTGCTTAAAGGGACCCACACAGAGGTGGATGCAGCTCACCATACCTCAGAGATCACGAGAGCTCGAAAGCTAGGACAAGGACCTTACTTAAAGCCCATAATGGGGAAGGTGCTACTCATTCTACCAGTCAAAGGGGGCTTCCTAAAAGCTTACCCAATATCTGGAGGAAGCCCACAGCTTGGAAACACAAAGAGGCTTCCTACTTACTGAACCCAACACTAGAGGGAGGAAACTACCACCTTTTTGATATTAGGGAGCTACTACAAGAGATGTTAGGGAGCTGTCTACTTAAGGGAACCGCTATCAGAGTGAGACAGCTTCAACCTATCACGCCTGCTTAGAGACCCAACCTCTGGGGTGGAAGCCACAGAGGTTGGGTACTCGATATCTCTGATACCGAGGCACACACTTCCTGAAACGCTTGGCTGGGTGTTACTTCATAGAAATCACCTTAACACGTATGCAAACAAACGGATCCTGAAGACAAAAGAAATTGATGACGTGCACTACAGCTGCCCTTTTATACTCACTGGTAGTGGCGTCTCGGACTGTCGTCGGCCAATTACATTGTCGCATTTCAAACATGTGCTTCAGACACCAGTCATGCTGGAGGTGTTCCCCATAGTGTCCTAGGACACAGTGCAGTTTCCACTTGAAAGGGAAACCCAAACTGCTGAACGGTAGTGTATCTGGTAGTATACCAGATATGTCAGATTTTCCTGTTAAGCCTGGTTCACACGGCAGGATAATTAGGCCGATTTTTAGCCCCGACAATCTTAAGGATGCTCCGATTATCATAAAATAAACTGATCAGATATTCCTGCCGTGTGTGGTGTGTTAAGACTGCTCTCGTCTGCTCGGAAGGACGTCGGGACCGCTCCGATCTCAAATCGGGGATATCCAACATGTTGGATTTTTTTGGCCTGATTTCTCCTCGTGTGTGGTGTCCCCCGGGGACAAACGAGCACGCAGCCTGTGGACTGTGGCGTGTAGCCAATCAGAAAGCGAGGTGACGAGGCGGCGAGGAAGCACCGGGAAACAAAATCAAAACAGCCGGCGGTATGGCGCACCAGAAAGTCTCCACTTCTTTGACCATCGCCTTCTCTTTTGATAACGTTTTTTTTTCGTTTAAAAACAAACTACAAACTATCGCCACTGCATCCTCTTCGCCCACCATGATTGTTTACTCTGAAGTCACGTTTGATCTCGAGGGATTTTGCAAGATTTCCTGGGAATGCTCGGGAGTCAAATCAGTTCGTGTGTGATGTGTTGATTTTGCCGTGTGGCTGCGCACCACACACTGTACGACCAAAACTGTTAGACCCGTGATTTTTTAATCGCCGTGTGTGGGGTCTCTCAGGTTTGGAAAATCGGCCGACAATTTTAAAATTGTCCCGTGTGAACCAGGCTTTAGTTTTCGATCTCATTAAGTGGTCAACAACTCAATTCATGTGCTCTGATCCTCATAAAGAGT
The DNA here is from genome assembly GCF_963993115.1 of Abramis brama. Taxonomy (NCBI): domain Eukaryota; kingdom Metazoa; phylum Chordata; class Actinopteri; order Cypriniformes; family Leuciscidae; genus Abramis; species Abramis brama. Next base: position 27,618,094 of record NC_139967.1, on the reverse strand, counting down.
GATAAGAGATGGCCGTTAAAGATATTACTCTTTATTGATTACTCATTCTCCCATGAGTCTACATGCACAGACATGACCACTGGTATTTATATAGTTCCCGCAAAGACAGGATTGGATTGTGACATCTCACTAGAACCTGAACAACCACATTCATCACTTCATTTTCACCACAGTCATTTCATCACTACATCATTTGACATCCAAGACTTTCCAAGAGCACAGAAATATGAACTGAATAATACAGGTATGGCACATTTGTATCAGTGTTAATTTTGACAGCAAAATTTGATTTAGTTTTAGTCATTGTCTTTGACTATAATGCCATTTAGTTTCAGTCATATTTTAGTCATCTGAATTGTTTTAGTTTTAGTCTAGTTTCGGTCGATTAAAATCGAATGGGTTTAGTTAAATTGTAATGCATTACTTTAGAATCTCTCTAAAATTTCCAAACCCATTACATACTCCTGGAGAAAATATTAACCTGTTAATATGAATGATTTTAAAGTTTGAACATGCAATACAGACACAGATTTAACTGCTGTGACATAAAAAACAATACATAAAAAAACATTAAAAAAATATATATTAAAATTAAATAAAACCACTTCTCCTAAAGTAGAACACAGTCTTCTTTTCAATATGCATTCTTTATAACAACTTGCATACATCATTCTTTATTCTTTCAAGCACATATATTTATTTGTATAAATTAAATATAATGAATCCTTATTAAAGCTTACCAACTCATGTCCCGCTGGGTAGAGCAAGTTACAATTCAAATGTGCACATCTACCACAAATGCAGGACATCAGTTCTGATTGGATCTCTTCTCAAATCATCCCTACCTAACATTTTCGTATAGTTTTTATTCTTTGACGAAAATGTCAATAGATTTTCGTCATAGTTTCTGTCATTCAAAATTTTTATTTAGTCATCGTCTCGCTTTCATTTGTGAAAACATTTCTTTGACGAAAATTATTCTTCAACAAAATTAACACTGCTTTGCATCATTTCACCAAATATCCAAGTGAAAAGAAAAATGTTGTCTTTAACATCCTGACTACATCTGTTTTCTGAAACAGATGTTGATAAACACTCAAACCAAATCTACTTGGATGTCCACCTTGCCTAAGATGGCCACATTCCATCTGTAGTGCGTAAAGCTGGAAAACATCTGTGCAGAGGAGCATTCAGCAAATTCGATGGCTCAAGAGAAAAGAGGGACCGAGGGAGTTTTACCTACCTGGTTGTGAAACCAACTGGCAGGGAGGAAACAGTTTTCTCCTAAAAACAGTATGAAAAGTGTCAAGTATCATCTGTGACATATTTTACAGTTCCAGAAAACCCCTTAGACCCCTTAGGCTGAACTTACTAAACGACTAATAGTTCCTTGCCAGTTCAGCTTGTCTACAAATCTGGCTTTTTGGCTGTACTCTATGGCTCAATAATATTCCAAGGCCAAAACAATCATAAATTCAAAGCAGACACGTAAAACCAACAGGTCCAAACGTCACTACACTGAAATCACAGGTAGAAATGGCAGCTGGTATTATTTACATATGTAAAAAATAAAAACGTTCAATGCTCATTATCAGCAGATAGGACCATGTTTTTACTCAGTTCAGGTGTCCTGTAAACTGGCTATTGAAATCAAAGCAGACAAAGCAGCCCTGTTCATAACAGAAATATGGAGGAAAAGGGTTTGCCCAAGCTTGCAGATAGTTGGCCTGAGGCGTTCAGTGTGCAACAACATGATGTGCATTTGCTTGAGTGCTGAACCACAGATTACAGTTTAATATATCCGAATTTGATGAAAATTGATATTTTGTACCAAATACGGCATGAAAAAAGTCGCTACAAAGTAGGAGGAATGGGAACAGAGCAAAAGCACTGCTTCTAAAAAATGGCTCAGGATCATTACGGTCATTGAAGGATCAGACAGAGGCCTGGCAGACCTATACCATTCTGGATGGTGGGCTTTCTAAAAAACTTTGCAGAAAGTACTAAACAACTTGAGCACATTGCCATCTGGCACAGCAACCTTGTCATACTGAATACAGTGTGCCAAGTGCTATTTATTTGAGTGTATTTTGGTCTGGAACAGGCAAATAGCTCAGTACACTAAAATGAGTTCAATAGCCAAGAGACTGAAATGTAGACTAAAACTCAAGGACATGAGTCAAATGAAGATGTATATTAATAATAATAGTAACTATTGAATTAAATGTACTGCTTGTATATAGTCTAAGCTTTATAAGGCATCTTAGTGAGAATGTAATTAATGCTGCTTTTTGTTGTTCAGAGGATGAGTCCCCTGGTTGCCAATTTTGCGCTAATAGCAACTGTTTGAAGAGTAGAAGAGGAATGAATGCGTCTGGGTTTCCTGAGAGAGAGCAACTGGCAGAATACAAAAGGATGGAGTAGAAGAGTTGACAATAAAGAGCGAAGGAGAGAGGAGGGAGGATGGGAAAATGAAAAGAAGTATGGGGTACTGAATTTAATAGGATGGGGGATGGGAAAAGAAAACAGACTGAAGTGGTTGGCATGCAAATGTGATATATGGTTGCAAAATTAAATGTTGTGCAAGCATGAGAAAAAGGGAGAAAGACTTGTATCTTGTACATCAGGGATGTGAAGTAATAGTGCAGAATCAGATGCCAGTTACATGTCACAATGAAAGGTAAATGAAAGAAATGAAAGAAACTCTGGAATTAGAACTGGGAGTTTCTGTTCTGCCAAACAGCTAAACAAATATGACATACTGAAATAAATGATTTGCAGTTACAAGCACACCCACCCAAAAAAAAAAATTACTTGAGCAGTGGGCATGAGATGTATATGTATAAAAAAAAAAAACTTTGGTTCTGATGTTAAAACTTAGACATGCTCACAGTGATTGCCATTAAAACACTGGTGAATGTGTTTAAATGCAGAGAGAAAACCAAGGCACTGGCAACAATCTGTGTTCATTGGATGTAATTAATGATCTTTGCCAGAAATAGTAGACTGTTTAAGGCATTTACATGACTTTACATGTTTTCTGATTAATTTTTCAATGTAAACGCACTTATTGTTTGGCTTTACACTTATATGTGTACATGAAACGTGGCATTATGAAGCATTTCAACAACCTGTGAAGTGGAAACCAACAATATACCTTAGGTCCTAAGATTTTACACACTAGCTGATGCAGTCAGGCTTTTAGCCATGGAAATCTGATTGTTTTGCAACTAAGTAAAAAGACCGTGATTAACAAGTAAAACTGTTCAGCGAAAACTTGATTATGTACAATATACACAGTTGTGAGTCAACAGGTGTGTCCAGGTCTGTGATTCCAACTAGCATGATAAAGCCTGAACAAACAGAAACAGGAACAATACATCTAGTGTTTCAGCCTTGATTAAAGCTTAATTTACTCAAGTAACTATACTGTGTAATATGAACCCTACTATGTAACACCAATCGACAAACAGGAACTGTAGCAGCCAGTAACCTTATCGGTTAGCTGCGATATAAATAGCTATACACTGAAATCAAGCTGTGCAATCCTGACTCATACATCAAGTCTGTTTAAGTGAGGCAGGAACGTTTCATTCTATTCTTCTCTTAAATGGGTTCTATTATTTCTACACAACCTTCATCTGTGCAGGAAGTCCTTTGAGATGATGGATCTTTTCATCAATGCATCATGGCCTAAAAGGTTACTATGACTCTTATCAGAATCACAGGAACTGACTTCCTATTTTTCCATCAACAATGCTGCTATTACCCTTTAAAGGAAATCTACTGCTGACCCTCAAAGTCTGAAACTCTGTAACCTTTCCAAGCTGTTGTTATGTATTATAGAGCAGCTTTAAGCTCAATTCATTGGTCATAATTTGATGGCCACAATCATTTAGGTAATGATCGCTGAAGCGGAGCTGGGAAAACTACTATAATTATATATAATGTTTCATTATTTCAAATGCTTCTCTCAGACAATTACACTGAACCATTTCAATCCTCCCATTTTGTCTTTCTCCTTCTCAGTAAGGGATGAGGACTATGGGCTCAAGCGAAACATCAGGGACATCATCACAAACATTTGCATTCATGCATTTGGCAGACTAATCTAAAGCAACCAAAGCAAAAGTACAATTTATCACTTCATGCACTCCCTGGGATTTGAACTCATGCTAAAGCCATTATCAGCTGCTTGAGCTACAGGAATACAACAGAAATATCAGGATTAATTGTCATATACTACATGCCCATTATTTACTTCTGTAAGCTATTGTTACTCTTTGAGGGTTTGTTCACTGTTTCAAATAAACTAAATTTCACAGTATTTGAGTTGTATTCCAAGAGGGTAGACTTGAGAACATATTTTCTGCAAGATGTCTGCACTGTTTTGAAAATTTAAAGCCAAAGTAAACTCATTACAACTATGTAGCTTTCTTCAAAACTTTTCTGACAAGTCTGCAACCTTCGGTTCTGAAGTCACTAACCGGACATGGTGAGTTTAGCCACTGGCCTCCACAACAAACTACTCCTCTGGGACAATTCTGGCATTTCCTGCATCTGTCCCACACAGCTACTGGAACACAGACCCTCGCTCATATTAAAAAGTCTGGTATCCCTCAAGCAAATAACAACAACGGATAAACATTCTTCATTTTGTTTTGTTTTTTTCCTCACTCTAACTCCCTATAGATTCTTGTAAGCGAGGTGTCACAGACCACAGAACACAGACCCTCGCTCATATACACAAAGTCTGGTATCCCTCAAACAAATAACAGCAACTTGAGGAGGTAATTGGCACATGAGCGATAACAGTGAGATAACATACTGTACATATTTTCAGTGCAACATATATGATTCTTAACAATTCACAAACTTACCACAAATTTTGATCTTATCTAAGATCTTCCTTTTTTGTAGAACTGCATATAATTCTGTAGAAGTTCATCAATTAATCTCAACCTCCTCATGTACTATTCTCTGAGTTGTCTTGTACCTTTCCCACCATTTACCACCTTTTTCCCACCATGTACCATTTCCCACCAATTTTCCTGATTCATTAGTTACTCACTCACATGTCATGATAGAACTACACCCAAATCCAAAAAGAGAGAAAGAAAGAAAGCCACAAATACTACATGTTTTATTTTATTATCAATGAAAACTGTGAAGTATGAATTTGAACCGCATGATATTTTCAGGCCAATTCTTTTGACGTCATAATGTATCAGGACCATAATGCCTTCTTCCCCAATAGATGTAGTAAAGTTTCATTGCAGCCAGTTAACAGTTCAATTGACACCTACACATTAACAGCCTAAACAATGGAATATAAGACCTGAGTTGTTTGACTTACTGTATGCAACAGCTGTTGGAACCATTTAAAAACATTCCACATTTGAAATTATAATAGCACTTGATACACAGTCTGATGATTCAAGCTAACAGACACCTGCCAACCACAAAGGCTGGAATCAAAACACCAGCTTTATTGGAATTGTACCTACTGAACCTGCAATGGAGAGGTGCCAGTTCTAGGGTACCCAGTCACCTGTATCCTACCTCTAAAACAACCACTGACAATGTTGTACTGCTTGTAGATTAAGCCCTATCTTTTGTATTTCATCTTAGTATAATCTCCAATAATACACTTAAACTGGCAAAACTTCATGCTCTTTCAGGTTATGTGAGGTGACGGATGACATAACATCAGCTTACGCTGGATCTATGGCTGTGTTTGAGCTGTTCTCATTTCTTTGTGGGAGTCTTTAGGTATGCAGGCTGTTTGTTGATTTATTCTGCCCTGCAAGTTTCCAATCTGAGGTGATTAAAGGCCTCTGGCAGAGCCAATCTTGTGTTGTGTAAACCCAAAACACCACAAACTTTCCTATTTTCACCTCATATTACGCCACCCGCACAAGAGGAATGTTTATCCTCTACCAATCTCAAGATAAAATGAAGGTCTTAGTTTTGTCAGTGCAAATAACATTAAAAATAATATAATAAACAGAGCAATTCCAAGAGGGTCCTCACACCATCGGTGCTCGGGCCCTAATGAAGAAATATAATTTATTAGAGTAGACTAAAGCTACATTAAAAAGGCTCAAATGTGTCCCAAATGGTATTCGGTATTCACTGCAATGGACTCCTTTTCTCCATTTGTTTTGTGCTAGTTAAAGCCAGAACTTCAAAGCAATGGAGAGGAAACCTGCAAACAGCGTGAGGTCCACTTACGATACGTTGAGCATAGATATAACAGGCTCAGTTGTTAAAAGCACACACTAGTTTGAGCTGCAAACAACATGACCTTCTTAGGTAAAACGCTACTGTGAGTCATTAAGGGGCGTGATAAAGACCTCCCTGTAAACACACACCTCAATCTGCACCATGTCATTCACCACCTTGGAGGAGTGTGTCTAATTTGGGACACAAACTAAAGGCATCATTATTGAAGAATGTAAATGTTTACACAATAGAACATCAGTGCTTAAATCTTTGGCAAGAATACACTACTGTTCAAAGGTACTATTCTATTCATTAAAGAATATTAATCAGCACAACTGCTTTCAACATTTATAATGAGAAATGATTATTGAGCACTAGATCAGCATATTAGAATGATTTCTGAAGGATCATGTGACACTGAAGACTGTAGAAATCAACTTTGCATCACAGGAATAAAGTACATTTTAAAATATATTTAAATAGAAATCTTTTTTTAAATGTAATATTTCACAATATTACTGTTTTACTGTATTTTACATTTCAAATAAATGCAGTCTTGCTGAGCATAGGTGACTTCTTTCAAAAATAATATAAAATAAATCTTACTGACCCCAAACTTTGAACAGCAGTGTTTGTCTATTTTCAAAAAAGGTTTTTTTTCACTTCCTGTATTGGTGGATAAAGATAGGAATGAAATTTGAGAACATCATAAATGCTCAGAACCTTGTCTCTATGGTCAGAGCAAATGCATTTAACATGTAGGAAAAGAAATGGAAAAATCTTTCAACTAGACAAGATTGGCCAAAAAATTACATGAAAGCACAATGAAAAGAGGCATATGCGCCATGCTCATTTGCCAAAACTTTTGGCAAGCACAAAACTTGAAAGTTGAGCATGGAAAGGCTTGCACATGATTCTATTATTGATCTTCAAGGTTCAAGAAATAACCAAAAAAATCTCAACTGGAAGTCATTTCAACGTCTTCAAAAGAAAGCAGATTTTTGGAGACTTCTGAGAGTACCCAGATATCCAACTGCAACAAATGTTAATTTTCCTGGACAAGTTAATAGCTCACAGCTTCGCCAGCAACCACGAGCCATCTGTGTGGGACTAAAACCCAACATACAACAAACAGCATTGTTTGAGGCTTTTGACCCAGCCTTGCAGCTTAGAGGAAAACCATTACCATTTTCCCATTGAGTTCAACAGTGGAGGAGCCAGAGAGAGAAGCCACCTACACAAGGGCCAGGCATTTCCCAAGAAACAACACAGATTGTCAACATGATTTGAGGTTTAGTTAATGATCCACGAGGTGACTGAAATGAGTGTAAAACCATCTACTCATGCTTCTCAATCTGAAATCCATATTTATTCCATATAAGCAGTACTGAAGTTCAAGGTGGTACCTTCCAAGTTTATAGTAGAATGACTAGATCCTAAGTCACAGTTTGAGCTGACTCAGTTGCCAATGCTGACAGAGACATGAAGTGTCTGAACATTGCTGTTTGCCATGAGAGTGAAGAACAGAAAGTAATATGGCATATGCTTCAAGACATCCTTGTAAATAAACATCCCTTCAGGCTGTTTTCAAAGACACTCATTCAGCATCTCTGCATTAGGAGTGTAATGTAAACAATAATTGGTACATTCGAGGTGGTAGTTTAGGGATTAGGAAACATTTACAAAACATTTCACACTACTGCAACACTGATAATTGACATGAGGAACATCAGCCAAAGTCGTGGCCTAATTGTTAGAGAGTCAGACAGGTAACCAGAAAGTTGCGGGTTCAATTCTCAATACTGGCAGGAAAAGACTGAGGTGCCCTTGAGCAAGTCACCTAACCCCCAATCGCTCCCTGGGCGCCACAGCTGTCCACTGCTCCGGGTGTGTGTGTCCACGGTTTGCAGTGTGTGTGAGTGTTCACTTCTCACTACTCCTAAAGTGTGTGCACTAACTTGAATGGGTTAAATGCAGAGGACAAATTCCAAGTATGGGTTACCATATTTGGCCTTCACATGTCATTTTCATTTCATTTTTCATTTCAGCAACCTGGAGCTTCCAAGATCAACTTACATCCTCAGCATACTTGGGAAAACCCCATGGGTCTTTTAAAGCAAAGTTTAAAGTAAATCAATGAAGCACTTACTTGGGACAAAGTCAACACTAAAACACTTAATTTACTGCTCAATAGCGTAATTACTAATTTGCCACCATAAAACATTTATGGTGTTTGGGTTACCACAGGAAACTAAATAACCCCACTAAGATAATGCTATAAAAGTATTTAAACATAAGGAAGATCAATGTGACTTTTTTTATCTAAGGATGGTTGAGGTGACATGCTTTTTTTTTTGTTCACTTTTTGGACACCCTTGTGATAAAATGGACTTTGCTCAAAAATGAACAGACAAATGTTGTTAGCCTACATTAGACCTTTTTTGCCAGTGGATAAAACTATACAAGCAACATAACATCTGATTTCAATTATGTCAGATTGGCGTAGTTGCATGAAACACAACAATATTGTGAAATTAAAACAAATGGTGATGCAGATCAAGTCCCATCAAAGTATGCAGATGATATTTAAAACTACACAGGAAACTACTCTTTTCTACTCTTTTAATAACTAAGCTGTCAAACATAATTGTTACTTTATTAATTCATCAATTCACTTTGAGTTTGTACATACAGTATAAGGCATTACTGCAGAGAAACGTCTCTCAACCCATCCAACAGCGACGCTTATTCTCAAAATGTTATCTTTGTCTTTCACAGTACTATAAACATTTAAAGTGCACAGAGAACAGGAACGTACTGGGAAAGTAGAGTAACTTTACAAATAATTACAAAGAAATAGCAAGTAACACAATGAATAAAACGACATTTATAAGTAGAAAGACTGAAATAGTATTTTTGGTTGTTCTTCTTTTCTTCAAAAAATCTTTTTTATGGTCCTGCAGACAACTAATTTGATGTGAATTTCAAAAAGGTTTTTGACATGGAAAATCCCAATTGTTGTGTGCATAGTTGTCACTTATTATTACACTACTTTATCAAAACTATCAGCAGAGGTCAATTAAGGTTACCATGCTCCATTATTAGTACTGAATAATGTTCTTGTTGTGATATCTCACCATGCTCAGCAGATGTTTCATTGGTGGTAACATAAGAACACTGCACCTTGAGGCTCTTAAATCATGCATAAACCTGTGCTCCAACAGCATGGAGATGGAAGCACCTGAACTCTGTGCTCCTTCTTTATTTGCAGGTGAGTTCCTTTAAAAACAACACAGATTAACTTTATCACCATCGAAAGACGTGTGTGCATCGTTAAAACCATGCAACGTATTTTAACACGCTAACAGTTGCATTTTTGGTCTCTGAAAATGTTAAAGGACACTGACTGAATCCCTCTTTGTCTGAAGGCGGGGGGTGAAACCACCTTCAACATTCAAATGTCACAACTGTGGCTTTTCCTCATAACCTCCTACAACATTCATTAGAAAGAATTCTGCCACGCCTTCAGAGTTTCCAATCAAATTCAGTCCAGTCACATCCCTCAGGAGTTGTCTCTGCCTGCATAAGGCTTAAGATGATAAATTCACATTGAGCTCAATAAATCCCTGTCAATATAAGAACAATATGTTATGGCTTACAACCAAAAAAATTAGTTATGAAATGTGTGCTTCTTAAAAAGCAGATAATCGCATTGTCGTTTATCTTATATCATTTCTTGTACTGCAGGGCACTCTACAAATTATGAGAACAACAATAAAAAACATTTTCAAAGAATCAGTTCTTCTTACTGCATTAGTTTTCAATACACTGACCGAACATGACTCATGTAAGATCTTGGGAATCTCTACACACCCATCCACAGCAAACACTACAGCTGCTACATGCTACAAGGAAAGAAAGGACCGTTTGTGTCCCGTTGTGTGAGCGGCATGTGAAAAGACTGTCAGGTATAACTCTGATCATAAGACCGATAAGAACGAAGAATCAGTCATGGTTAGTACCTCTATATAGGAGATTTGCAATTTTCCAAGTGGAACCTTCCACCAGACCAGTTAGTTTGGCTGCATTTTATCACTAGAAAAGATTTCTCCCATAAGCAGCTTATGCAATATTTTGTCCTCATTTCCTTCTGCAGAACACAAAAGAAGATATTTTGTAGAACTATTTTGACTCATACAATTAAATTCAATGGGGTCCAAAAGAACACTGGACCCAATTTTTTTTCCTGTTATGAAAATATTCTTCTTGAAACAGGAAGTCAGGATATACTCTACAGTTCAAAAGTCTGAAATCAGTAAGATTATAAATGTTTTTGAAAAAAAGTATTTTATGCTCACCAATTTTACTTGATTAACATTTACTTAATTTAAAAATACAGTAAAAACTGTACAATTGTAAAAAATATCATTACAACTTCAAATAACTGTTTTTAATATGTCAAAATGTAATTTATTCCTGCGATGGTAAAGCTGAATTTTTCAGCATCATTACTCCAGTCTTCAGTATCACACGATCCTTCAGAAATCATTCTAATATGCTGATTTGGTGCTTAAGAAACATTTATTATTATCAATGTTGACGGATGTGTTTTTGTGGAAGCTGTGATACATTTTCAGAATTCTTTGATGAATAGAAAGTTCAAAATAACAGCATTTATTTGTAATAGAAATCTTTTGTAGAATTATAGTTGTCTTTACTGTCACTTTTGACCAATGTACTTAGAAAGTATATGAACTAACAATCCCTAAACTCCAATTTTGATTTAATTGGAAATTACATTTTTGATTTCAAAAAATGTTTTGTAAATATGTAAATAAGCAAAACCCTATATAAAGTGAAAACTGCCGATGACAGAAGCTATTCCTTATTCTAGTGAGCTCAAAGTGCATCTGAACAGCTCAATAAGCCAATGATGCCAATTGTTCAGAGGAGCACAAAAGTACAGAGATAAGAGATAACTGTGGTGGAGAAGTGTACCTTTCCATTTTGCTAAGAAATTCACAGGGCTTGATTCTCTGCTAATGTTTAGCATTTTCTTATGGGCCTTTTTTTCTTACTTGAGTTACTTGACATGTCAAAGTGACGTGTGAAATACAAAGTCGACAAACCGTCTCCATCACGGCTGCGGCTGTCAGCAGACAGAACCAGGCAGTACATGAATGGGCCTGATAGGCTTGTAAAGCCTGAAGCGTCAGTGACTGTTTCTGAGCATGTTTCCACGGTGATTAAGCATGTGGAAAAACAGAATGGGTGCTGCCTGGATCATTTAGGCAGCCACTGCCAGGGCATTTGCAGGAATTAGCCTGAGCCTGCTGAAATATAGGAGAGACAATGACACTGCTGAAATAACAAACGTTGCCAAGATCTGACACAGAGGAAAGACAGTGCAGGGCTTTTGAACTGTCAGATAAGGAGCTGATAAAGTTTGATCAAATGTATATCCAAGGAAGCTGTTATTATATTTGAAATACCTGTAATTACTGTCACCTTTGCAATGTGTTAGTGCATTAGATTAGAAGCCAAAAAATGATGACATCATAGTCGAGTGAGCGGCAGATGGGAACAGGCTATTAACTTGTTCTCTAAATGAATGAGCGCATATGTATTCAGTTTCAAAAAAGGGTGTCTCTAATCATGTGGGTGTCCACTTAAGTGCAAACCACCCTGCAAACTACTACTCTCCGCAGAGGCCTGAAGCTGAGGCAGAATATAACTTCATGACATCATGGTAGAAAGTCACAAATAAAAGGGGCTGGTTTGGTTCTTACTAGCCTGGTAATACCAAACTCTGCTACTTCGCTTTGCTTCATAGACAGAGTCTGGCATGGCATAATTGAAAAGCGTTTTCTTTCTCGCGGGGGGGGGGGGGGCGCTTGTCTGAAGTTTAAAATCATTGGTTACCCGTAAGCCAATCACATAACGTTTGGTTATGGCGTGTGTTATGCGCATGCTCAGCCGCATCTAACTTCCACTGTAAACACATGTATGATGTGAAAACAAAACCAAAGAGCGAAATACCGGAGTGAACATGGCTGTGAACGACTTTTGCAGATTATGTGAAGTAAATCTACGCATCCACGGTACAATCAGCGTCTACGTCACGGCTCTCAGCCCGCCCTCTGTTCGTTGATTGGCCCGGCTGTTTTCAGGCCGGAGGAAAACGGAAAGCTATTACGCTGTCTCAGACTGAGTACAGAAGCGAAATGAAATTGAGCGGAAGTACGAAGTTGAGCTAGGTTCTTACATCATTCAACCCAAAATGCACACACGCACATGCATGCACATAATGAGGAACCAGAAAAAAACCTTTTGAATCATTTTATAGGCCAATAAATGGCTAAATTTTCTAGAATACCACAGCTAGCTGAATTTTATTTTATTTTTATTTTTTTAGGGGTCCAAAAACGAACTGCTGGGAACCCTATTGTTTTCATTAGGATTAATATTTTACATTTTCTGCCTTAAAACTAAATATACAGAATAACCCGTAAATAGTAGAAACATGACATTTAGAACACTAAAGGAAAAACTACAGAGCAAAAAAATATACCACCATTTACTTCTGCCAAGGAAACTTTTCCACCATATTGGATTTCTACGGAAGAAAGAGGGCCAAGCAATGATAGATAATAAAACCATCTCGATATTAAAGTCATTATAATGCAAGATTAAACTTGTAGTTTTTCGAGAAAAAAACTTGAAATACAATATTGAGATTCAACTCATTAAATTTCGAGAATAAAGTCATTATAAATATAAATTGAGAAAAAAACTCTAAATGAAATGTCAAGGATAAACTCATACTTTGAGAATAAACTCGTTTCGAGTTTTGAGAATAAACACGCATTTGATCAGTCAGTGTCATGTTCATTGCATATACTGATAGAGGACATGACAGAGTTGGATCACTTCAAGCTATATTTTAGTCTTTCTTTCAATAACAAAGAAACATCTTATTGCTAAATATAACTGAATAATAATTAGCATACAAACTTTAAAGAGTATTTTAAAAAGAAAAAAGAAAACATTCCAATTTGCGAGATGTACATGAACATGAAGCAACCAGTGGACAAATGCAAGGCTATCGCTGGCTTCTGCTATGCTGTGGTTTCCCGCATTATTAATCTTGTTGATCCTCAAGGTGTGGTATATCGAGGAACGAGACACCTGAGAAGCAGTGGCGGAACTAGACTTTTATATATGGGGTGGCCAAGGCTACTTTAGGGGGTCCAAAGACTGTGAAAGAATATCACGTGTAATACTTATTTGTTTTTGTTGTTTTGACCCATGTAACATAGTATTCTAATTAATAAGCAACCAAAATTGTAGATACCAGTGAAATACCACAGCAAAAACTACAAGCCTAAGTAATATAAATTCAAAACATTATTAAATACAAGTGAACAGTCAGTAATAAAATAAGAACAGTGCTAAGAATTAAGTGCTTGAAGTTTTTCAGGTGAGTGTGAGTGGCGCTTTGAGACACGGTAGGATTTTGTGATGAGACATAAATGGTGATGGTCCAGTGAAACACTCATTAAAAACAGATTTGCATACGAAGATGGCAATATGAATTGCTCAGTAATACAGTGGAGCTAACCAGGTCTGTAAAGGGTTCGTTCTTGGACCATTTAGAAACTTTTGATAAAGTATACAGCACTATTGCAGCGCACGTGATATACAAAGTCATCAATAATCAACAAGGTATACATGCATCAAGTCAACATTCTCTCACTCCACCCTGAGAAAGGGTGTTGATATGTCAAGATTTACCGACATTAATCTCAAAAGCTTCTCGAAATTCTCAAAACATAATGTTTATTCTCAGTAATTTATTTAGCATTTTTTCGAAATTTTTGTTTTTCTTTCTCAAAGTATAATGAGTTTATTCTCGACATATTAATTTCAATTATTTTCTTGAAATACTTTATTCTCAAAATTTGATGAGTTTATTCTCAATTATTCTATTTTCGACTTTTTTTTTCTTGAAATGTATTGTGTATTTCGAAAAACTACGAGTTTAATCTTGCATTATAATGACTTGAATCTTGAGATGGTTTTATTTTCTAATATTGCTTGGCCCTAATCCTCTTCCATAGATTTTTGAACAACAACAAAAAAAGTACTTTTGCAAACTTTTTGGCTGTACCAGATTTTGCATATGTGTATTCTTGAGTGTCAATATAATCATCAAAATATGTTAAACTTTGAATTCTAGGCTACATCATGAAAAATGTAGGGCACAGCCCATTATACTAAACCAGCCATAATAGAGTGCTTCAAGGATGACGTATTCTTCGTAGGCCGAAACCCAGAAATGAGTTAGCATTTTAGCACTTCCGTTTCCATTGCCTTTAAGTCAATAGGATTTTTGAACGGGTTTTTGGTTAAATGCCTGAAATAAGGTTTGTGGTGAACACGTCCTCAAAGATATTTTCATGCTGTACGACGTAAAATACATCAGAACCCTGTGATTTTTTAAAGCTTTTACTTATCTTGGAAAAGGCGGTTGCTAACAAGTGGCTAAATGGGACTACAGAGGTTGACAGAAACATTAAATGTTATCAGCCGAAAAGGTAAACTCATCTTCTCACTAGTCCGCTTTCACAACCTCACTGTGTTTAAAATCACACCCTTGCAAACAATTATAACTTTCAGGGAAAATGTTTTAAATATAGACTGAAAGCGTTGTCGGATCCTTAGTGATGGTGAAATTTAAGTCATGCGACTGTATTGTAGTTAATTTACACTTAACTTTTTACTTCTGCCGATTTTATTTAGGCTTAAAAATTCATAAAAGTTGTGTTCATTTGTGAAGATTATCATGATAAAAAAAATAAAAAAAACTTGTATCCTATTGGGTTTGTGTTGAGGGTAATGCTAACATCTGGGTTGGCCTACAAAAATACATCATTACTGCAGCACTATTCCTGAACCAAATAAGTATCCTCAATGAACTTCAGTAAACGTATGTAGAAACTTGGTTGTGCTGGGCTAGTTAGTGGTTCTATACAAATGACAAACTATGACTCTGATATGGTTGATGTGAATTTGAAATTGTATGCTTTGACCAACATCCAATGAGCATTTCAATACTATTTCAAAAGCATAAAGAGGGTGACAGAGGGTGGCGCTATAACAGTGAAAAACATGAAAATGCGTGCAGCTTCATTACATCATACAACTGATGTAAATTGTGCATTCATTGGTCTTAACATGTAGGTCAAATACAAATGTTAAAATTGTATAAGGTCATAGTTTAAACGGTTATTTTTTTCTACCTTACTAATTTGTGCATGAAGCTATATAGCGTGCAGAGGCCTATCGCAACTGAGCTGATTTGCATACAGGTAAAGAGAAATGGCAATGAGAAGTTTCATAGCACTTCCAGAGGAACAAAGCCACCGTGTTTGCGCTTCACTTTCCATTCCAATTTGTGTAAAAACACATTCAGTGACCTAAATTTTCAGCAATGGGATAGGCTTGAGGGAAGTGGCCTAGTAGATTTTGCTTGTCACAAAAAGTACTCTGTAAACAAGTAGGCTACTTCCATTCTTTTTTCTTTTTCTTTTTTCAGTGCTGAACATATTTCAACTTACTTTGCACAGTGCAAAACATAGGCTAAGTGCATTCAAACGAAGGCTACACATTATTCTAAACGTAGGCTAAACATAACGAATTCTGAAAACATTAAAAAGCAACTGCGCAATATTAATTCCAAAGCATCAGTGCACGTCTTCGGTTGTGTCTCAAAACCAAACGAGCTGCCTAGCTAGACAACATTCAGATGTTGCTTATGATATATATAAAAAAAAAGCTTCAGGCGCTTTTGACGCCCCAAAATGCAGTCTAGACATGCAGCTCGCTTAGATTTGAGCCACAACTAGTAAGTAATGTTTATTGTATTACCAGTTGGTGGATGCTCGCGGGTTGAGGATGTCTTCTTTAGCGGTCAGCAGAGACAGGCTGTACGTGTCCAAGTTAATCGCTCTCATCCTAATGCTCGAGTGTTTCTATGTACTCTACAAGACCAGTGCACTTCAACTCTCGCTCTATGTCCCTAGTAAACAAGCGCAGTTCCCTTCTCCAAAGTTGCATTCAGTGACTTGAGTTTTGCAGGCGATGTGTAACTTCTGTAAGTGAAGAGCTATTTGAGGTGGAGGCGAACACTGCTGATGTGCTGCTTCTGCATCAGTCCTGCTGGAAAACTTCATGAAGAGGAATCTCTCCAAAAGCTCCACCTCCTGCTCCGAGAGGGGAAAAAACACCAATGCTGTTGCACAATTTCACTTTATCTTGGTTGTTGGTAACATGAATTAGGTCTAGGCCTGCACACCGTGGTATGCAGGGTCACATTAAATTAATTTGGAGATAACATCATTTAATCCAGTTTTAATGTTCTTGACTGTTTAAACACGAGGACGCATATCAAAATGGGTTTATGGACATTCTTGTTGAGTTAGATCATGAGATGTCCAGATGCCTTTGCAAGTTTTATGCTATAGCCTACCTTGGATTTTATCATATTTTTTCAGAGGTTTTTGAACTTTTTGAGGCCAGTGACTTCAAATATGATGATAATTTTCCTTTTTCATATACAGACATTATACTGTTAGAAAGTATAATGTTATAGACATGTTGTTTGCATGATGTTAAAGACTATTAAGTCATTGGTATTTATATCCAAAACAATTAAATATTAACCTATCTGAAAACGATTCATTTTTAAAACACATTTACTGTAGGCTATTTGACAATATTACTGTTTCTGCTTTTTTATTTTATTGACGACCATAATAACAGTGAGAAATAAAACAAATCTGACTGCAAAGTGAAGCGTAGGTGTACACTGACAGTAGCCTACATTGTCAGCTTAATTAATATCAATATAATTGAACAAATTAACACAATTTTTCTCAACCTTTTTTTTTATAGATCCTCTAGAGAGGCCATGCAGCTGAGCCGAGGATTGGCTAAATTAAGTTTGAAAACCCCTGTTAGTTTAATACTTTACTTGACTTGTGTTTTTGTTCTTCAGGATTTCCGCAAAGACAGAAAAATCATGAGCATGCACAAAAAGAAAATCTGAGTGCAAAATCATTCCAAATCTCCTCCTATTCTGTGCCTAATGTTTGAAGCCTGTCCATGAATGAGTGTAAGTTTGGTTGGAAGTCCGCTGGTCCTGCTTGGCACGCTATTGAGCTGCCAGTCTCTTTTGTAGAGGTTTCCTGTGAGCAGTCTTTGGGGCGCTTGGCAGCCAGCTGAGAAGCCGTTTACAGTGCATTGATCTCCGGAGGGACCCTTGCCCCAGCAGGGCTGATTTCATGGGAACTGAACTTGATAGTCTTCATTTAAATTGGCTTTGTTGCTGCAATGCCCAGTTTAATACTATTGCTCTCTCTTTCTATCTCTACACACCAGTGTTATTTTAGTATCACTGAGAAATAAGGATTCCACATAATGATAAAAGATGCTTAAGGTTAAAAGAGAGACACTGACCCACATGAGAAGAAAAGTTTAGTCTTCATACTGAGCTCCTCCTTGCTGATGTCAGTTCAATATTACTCTTTAGGAATACCATTCTCATTCTCTCTGCACACACCCACACACACCCACACACGCAGAGCCGTGAACGGGAACTGAACCCACATTTTCCTCCGTCTGACTCTTTAAACATTACATCATCTATCTTTATGGTTTAATTAGTTGCATGTTGTAGAGCTCTGCTTGTGAAGGGCACCCACTGCCTGTGTAAAATGCTGTTTAACCATTTTAAATGTATGTTTAAAATATAAAATATTCCAGCTGAGTCACATGGTCTAAAAGGAACGGGTGCTAAAATGTTTAAATTCCTTCATGATCTAAGTAGCTTCCTGCCTCATGTTGCCTTCCCTGTTGACAGATTTGAACCGTTATGCTTTTGTGCTTGACATGACAGCATGTTTGGTATTTCCTTTGAGTGACATGAAAGATTATTTAAAGAGCTGTAATGTTTGAGAGGGATACACTTAGCACTGGAATAATGTTAGAGCGTACACAACATGGAGGATGAAGCTCTCCTTTGGTTCCTCTGTGTTCTGACTGAGCCTGAAGAAGTCCCTGTCATCTGCAAGTCGACAAATGTGTTTTCTACACCTTGGCCTTGATAGTTTTTTCAAACTGAAAGTGAGAGCAAGGGCATGTCTGTACAAAATTTGAGTGAAGAAAACAAACACCCCCCCCCCCCCCCACCACCACCACCACCACCACCACCATGAGTAAATCATGCATCATTTTCCCTATCCCTTATAACTATCCCTTAAATTAAATATGTTTAATTAATTTAAACACATTTTTTTATCCTTATAATTATTTTATTGGCAGCCCTAGTTTTAAAAGAAATTACTTTGCATATAAATTTGTTAGGAAAAAAATTATTAAAACATTTAAAAGTACTCTAAAGGTGCAGTTACATTTACTGTTGCTTTGCTAAAGTCATAAGGGTTCTGTGTGTTCAGGAGAAAAAGGTCTTAAACACAAAAAAGTTCAAATTTTCCCATGCAAATTTTGCTCATATTCAAGTTAGTCACGCAAATTCACCTTGCTGGCCAGCAGAAAGCTTCTTGGTTTGAAAGTGACTTCTATGAGACGTGTTATTTGCTCGGTGAAACCAGAGTTGACCAACTCTTAGATGTTTAAACCAGAAATAAAAGGGTGTTATTCTTTCCAATATTATCACATTCTCAAAAGAATGTCTGGATTCTGACCCGTGAAATTTCACAGAGCAATAGTAAATGTGACCGCACAAGAAGATATTGTCATTATTATACACATAATATTTTCCTTATACAGTCTACTACGGTAAATAGATTTGTTTTTATGCAAAAAAGTATGTTAGTCATATAAACACTCTTGTTCCTGGTCAGCAAATCATCATATTTAAGGGGACCTTGCTCTGCTCTACTACAGTATAATGTCTTTTAAGTTTCATTAAAGTTGAATGCAGCATTGCAGACATTCAAGACCAGTCCTGTCTGTTACAGCATTGCTATATTTGTCAGCCTTTACATCTTAAACACATGCAATGCACACACGCACACAGTCATAGATGTGTTTAGACCTGAAAGAGGTCAAAGTTCAACACACCAAAGATATATGCCTTGAGTCCAGGATTATAGTTTGACCTCTGCCCTCTCGAAGTCATTACTCTTTTTCATCATATGTTTTCCGTTAGCTTTGCTTCTCTCCATCCTTTTCAAGCATCCAGCATTTCATCAACCTTTCCTGGACTTTTGATACTGTGTTTTCTTTTCTTGCCTGAATGCTTTATCTTAAGTAAATGCTAGCATTATTAGGACTGACTTCTGGGAATTCATAACCTTTTGAAATGCCTACATGTCCAAGACATACAGCATATTCCCATATCATATGGTGCTGTACATTGTCAGACAATCCCCCCCCCCCCCCCCCCCCCCCCCCCCCCGCGAAGATTCCCGATCGGGGGAGGAAAACATGTTTGCTTCAAAAGTTTGGATTTCTGTGTAGTAAGCAATATGTGTTTGCTTTCTCATGACATAAGGACGTTAAGAGGTCAAACAACGCTTGCTACTCTTTCCAATATTATCACACTCTTGTGAGGAGGCTTCAGGGAACATCCTCCACTGGTTCCAGCCTGTTTACATAGCCATTATTTTTGTGCTGCGCTCATTACACCAGAAGATGAAGATCTCGTGCTTTATTTGTCACAGTCTGCACTCCCACATTTTCCATTAATGTACATCACCCCTTCTTTTTTGACAGGAGACGTTAGTTGATATATGTAAATTGCTCACTGCAGGTGAGGTGTCTGTGTGGATGAGTAAGGCCAGAAAACATATTTTACACACATATATGACCACAGGCGCAAGCTGCCAATGTGCGGTCAGGTTGAACGCAAATACACAAACAATGCCAAGATGACCTCTTGTAACATTATCTAATAATAACAGCAGTATAACATAAACTTGATTACATAAGACATTACCAACTCACACTGTAAAAATTGTTGTTTCAACTTAAAAAAGTAAGAGATGCCTTAAAACTTTAAGTTTAGTCAACTTGAAATGTGAAGTTGTACTATGTGACAACTTGGATATTTGAGTTGACTAAACCTAAAATTTGAAGGCAGCATGAACACTTACTTTTTTTAAGTTGAAACAACATATTGTTTTTTACAGTGCAGAAGGCGACAGAGGCATAAATAGTAAAAGAAGATTTGTAGAATCCCTACAAAGGCACATGGTTCATATTTTGACAATATTATTGGTTAAGAGAATGTGACTTTTTCATGCAACACATCTGCGAAACAGTTTTAAAAAGTTTTAAGTGTCTGCAGCTCAATGGGCTACATATATAATACATATATTATTTAACTTTATTACAATTGATTGTCTCAGTGGTTTGATTTACACTGTGCAGTCCAGTAACTTCCCATTAAACAGTTCATTTATCTGTAACAGATAGCTGAATAATTGCATGCAAAGAAAGACTAAACGTACCCAGATATTACGTTTTTTGCTTTCAGAACCATTGCCATTCACCCTGTATTAAGACACAAGGACATCATAGAGGAATTTGTTATAAGATGAGGGGGTGAGTGAGTTTAGACATGCAGGTCTGTGATGATTTCATGTTTTGGATTAACACATTAATTAAATTATAATTTTGAGGAATTCCATTCTGGACAATAAAATCTTAAGAACAATGAGATGTAACCCATACAATCTATGATTGATTGCATTACCTCTGAGACATTACATCAAACAAAACAAGACACACTGGCCTTTTCAGACATTTACTCATGTTTTACAAGTTATTTTACTTCTTGATGGTATGAAGGGAAAAATGTTCAGCCCCCTGCTTAAAGTGGGATAAGACTATGCTGTAATGGAAGAGGAATGCAATGGCAAGGTCATGTATTTAGCTTATTATATTGTATAAAAGCCTAGAACTTTAAAAAAGGGGATAGACAAAAGCATTTTATTTAGTTCAGAAAGAACAAGCTTTCTAGATGTCCACCATGGCGCTGAGTTTTTGGAGAATGTTACCACACTCTCGTACTGTGTTTCTGGCCGTCATGAATCAAACCGTGGCACCACCGAACACATTAGTCACAGATCTGATGACACAAGCACCAGGGCTGTAATCAGTGTTTCAAAAACACACACCAAGGAGACTTTCTGGTCTGTAAGCCACCCGTCTACACAGACACCCTCTCTTTTGGGGCTACAGCATATGTGTTGGCTTTGCCCCTTCAAAGTGTTACTGGAAATGTTGCAATGTGTGTGAGTGTGTGTGTGTGTGTGTGTTTGGAGATGACTTATTTCCTGTGATGTGTATTCCTTCAAACAATGCAGCACCATAGCCGCCAATAGAAATGATAGAAATCATTGTAACACTTTACAAAAAGGTCTCATTTGTTAACATTAGATAATGATTTAACTAACAATGAGAAATATATTTTTACAGCATTAATTAACTTTTGTTAATGTTAGTTAATCTTCACGTTAGTTCACAGTGCATTTTCAAATACAACTTTAGCCTCCGGTTTAGACGAGGTTTAAGCTAGTCCCAGACTAAAATGCACGTTTGAGCCGTTTTAACTGAAATATCTTAAAATATGTCCGTGCCATTGTTCTGTCTCAAGATGCTTTTTCTAAGTCACGTTTATAAAAGCTACTTAAATGTCATAATTGAACTTATAAATGTTACTGAAATCAGAAACATGACTGTTTGTATGACAACCAAAAACCTCATACTACAACGGTTTTATTAAATCTCCTCTAGAGACATTGATTTTGATCTGATTCGGTCTAGGCATTTGAGGGACTTTGGGAAGGAAGGCAGTAACTTTTTGATGTCTCAGCTATTTAGTCAGCTATTGTGAAGTAGTCAACTCAACAGCCAGATGAATAACAGTAGCCTACTACTGTAACAAACCTGAGCAACTGGAAATATGAAAAAGATTGTGAACGTGCGAATTACAATATAATTTATATTATTAAAAGGCTATATTTTATGCTAAAATGTATTTAATATAGCGTTTAACAAGAAAGTGCTTAAAAACAGTTGTATGAAACCGTGTATGTCTCCCTCTGCAGGACATTTAACAGTAGTGACTTTCCACATAAGAAGCTTTAGATACAAATCTCACATACAATTGCGTATACGTTTCCCATTTATATGCAAGCCAGAGAACAGTAAATGTAAATATGAAAATTATTTTTATATTAAAAAGATGCTAAAATGTTAATGTAACAAATTAATTCTGGCCAATAATTACAGTCAATGTACTAAAACAAAAAAACACACAAAGAAATAATGAGTTCAAAGAGTTCAGTTAAGTTTTATTAAAAGCCAAGCAAACATTATAATACTGAAACAGATAACCCTGTTTTCTCCATTTTGTACAAATCACAGTTGTTCAAAAATATTACAAACGATTCAGTAAAACGTTTTCTTTTTTCTTTTCTTTTTTTTTCCTTTTTTTTTCTTTTTTGCAACAGCAGCAAAAACATTCTGATTTTGTATATTAAAAGCCCTTAGTAGTGTTTATGGTGTATGTGTGTGTGTGTGCTTTTCTGGTTCAGAACAAGGACAATAATTACAGAATCAGAAACTTTTAGGACAGGAACAATAATTAATCAAACCAAGAAGTTAAAAAGAAAACCACAAAGTGCAAAACAGCTTTAAATAGTCACAGATTTGAAAGAGGAAGAGAGGTCAAGGGAAGGGTCAGCCGAACACCTATACCCCACCTCAAGAAGACAGTTCACCTCACCACACAATTGGAAAGAGAGACAGCGTCTGCCAAAGGGAATGCAAGAGCTCCACTATAACTGACAGACGTTGTTCAGAGAAGTAATACGGCCCTTTTGTTGAAACCAAACACAGAAACTAACAAGGGCTTGAAGTGGTCTCTGCCTATGACCTGAGGTCAGATTATTAATTTTACAAGCATTAAGATGTGGTTAACTGTTCCAGTTTAATACAAAATGTGAGAGTTTTCAGTAAAAAACAAAACAAAAATCAGAGACAATCACAGCAAATACTGCTGTCTGGTATTAGTATGTTACAAAAATACACTCAAACCAAAATCATATTCCAAAGAGCATATTGTGTAACATATCACATATCCCCCTGCCCTACATTAATTTATACAAAACAAAAACAAAACAAAACAAAACTTCTGCTGACTGTAGAGGGCGCAAGTGTGCCTCTGACTTTGTTAATGTGCAAGTGTTTACGTTCACTCTCATCCAAACCAGTATGATCACTGCTCACAAGCACGATTTCCATTCAGCTCAGCACAACCAAAGATGGATAAAAACACCCAAAATGAGTGTGTTTGTGTGTGTGTGTGTGTGTGGGGGGGGGGGGGGGGGGGGGGTCAATATTGTATCAATATTTGATACAAATATTTCACAGCACTCGAAGAACAGAGGGTATTGCTACATGCTGGCCACAGGCATGCAGAAGGAGCAATACAGTGGTCTACTGGCTGTCAGCTGAAATGTGTGTGTGTGTGTGTGTACTACAATTACCTTATTCAAAACTAAAGGCAGTGACCTCTCTTCAGAAAGAAGTTTTTTTTTTTTTTTTTTTAATTAAAGGCACAGTAACACAAGAATAGACCACAATTATCAAGCGCGCTCATTTTTCTTATAAACTACTGGGTTTCTTTGCTGTACTGCTAATAAATAAACAGAACTACTGTATAATGTGTTGTTAATGAGCATGATAAACATTTAGTCTAAATGATCTGTGAGAGTTCTGGATGGACTTTTGCAATCAGGGCTAGTTTCTCTTTCATCAAGACAAAAGTGCATGATAATTCCTTAGTAATGAAAGCTACAGTTATTTATAATTACATACAAGTTAGCGCTTAGACCATTCCCATGCACATCTTACCTGTAAACGTGCACCGATAAATACTGTACAGTGTCACTCAGTCAAGACTATTGTTAAATTGAAAGTAAATCGACAAAGAACATTGTCTGTATCAAATTTGAAGCTAAAGTGCATATTTAACAAGCAGTTTTACTGTTAGCAGGGATCTTTCATTTTGTTAGCCACTGTATAGGGCCTGAACCAATCTCTCACTTTAAAGGCACAGTTCACCCAAAAAGCAACATTCTGTCATGTCGGTCCAAACTTTTTTCTTCTGTGGAACAGAAAATATGTTTAGTTTTGTCAATACAATGAAGTTGAGCTATTCTGGATGTCACTGACTTTCATTATACAGACAAAACAGCTGAAACAGGAGTAAATGACAGAATTTGCATTTGGGCTGAACAATCCCTTTACAGGCAAATTTACTATTTATATGACATCAACTAAACCTCTTAATTATTACAAAAAAACATACATCACATGTCCTCGAAGTCAAAGTTAACGAAGGCATATTTGATTAAAGCACAAGGTACAAAGACTTTGAGCAACCGACATAAAAATCTTATAGCAAGTATGAGGGATCAAAAAAGAACATAATACGTAAGGAGCACCGTTTAATGGAAGAAACCGTTCTATGCTACAAAATGTTTTAAAAAGCAACAGTCAATGCCATGCACATCAAAGGCAGACCAAATATGAAATAAAAAAAAGTGCAAAAGCAAATAGTCAAAAGAACAAAAAAAGTGCTAACAAGCCCGAAATCACCACCGCCAACGATGCTTTCAATCCCAATAACCATGCCGATGTTTGTAGTGTTCTCGAAGCGCTCATCTGGGGTGATGTTTTTTAACTTCAAGGGGCAGACAGAAAAGCTGTGATCATAATTCCTCGCAGAGCCAGTCTGCAAATACACAGTAAGGTCATACATTCATTGTTTTACTAATTATAAAGCCTTTAGGCATA
Organism: Abramis brama; assembly: GCF_963993115.1. Taxonomy (NCBI): domain Eukaryota; kingdom Metazoa; phylum Chordata; class Actinopteri; order Cypriniformes; family Leuciscidae; genus Abramis; species Abramis brama. The sequence goes on along the minus strand of NC_139967.1, from coordinate 27,592,975 downwards.
GTGGAATCTCTAAACATTCATTTATTTGTCTGCCCCAATAAATACTGCACAAGTGGCGTTACTAGAAGGTAAACGCAAAGTTTCTCGGGGGAACGCAAACATTTTGCGAGCGAACGCTACGTTTCCCAGGGGAACGCAAAACATTTGCGAGTGAACGCAAAAGCATTGCCATATTTTTTTTCTTCACCATGTCCCTTTAGGGGCTCTAGTAATGCCACTGGAACAGCCTTCCAATCAACCAATCAGATTTGAGGGACAAGTTTACAGTTTACGTCAAGCTTAGACTTGCAACCAGGGTTAGGTGCTTCTACATCAGTGTTATTCACCAATCATTCCCCTCTGATTTTAGGGATAAGTTATGGGTAGGGTTAGGGATAGTGTTAGGACTATTTTTTTGGACTGGAATGTTGTTCCAGGATCAACAATATGTCTGTCTTGGCAAAATCACGGTGACCTTACTGGGATGAACCTATAATAGTTCCCTTACAGGTGAATGTCAAAACGCTAGCATATAGATGGTAAGCGACTGCTCTCTGTTTTCCCTCTTCTTTTGTAATTTATTTGTAATCTGCGTGTCTATTTTTGTAGCTGTTGATGATTTTCAGCTCGTCTGGTGTGAAAAGCAGGGTGCAGCCTTGAGGAAGCAAACCCAGAAAGCCAGAAATAGAAAAAGGGTTGCATGGAAAACTTAAAATGTCTCCGATTTCTCATTCACTCCCAAAGTAGCTAATAACACTTTTGTTAAAAAGGCACGAAACAGGCAAAACAAACATGCTTCACCGAGAAATACTTGAATGTAGAAGGGAAAGTGTAACATGGTCATAGGCACTCATGTTTTCAGATGGAAGGGAGTCGAGAAAGATTCTAGCAAACAAGGATGCTAATGACGCTTCACGTTGCACATCTGAAAGCAGGAACCAAACTGGCAGTTTAACACACAAAACCTGTTAGTTTCCATGAAGAAAAAGCTTGACATTTTAAAAGCTTTTCGATCAAAAAAGGATGATACACTTTTGATTTACAGCTTATGTCGGGATATTTTGTTAAGATTGTCAAAACAGGTAAACTTGTGTAAAGGGACGGTCACACTACAATTTCCGTTCCGTTCACTTCCATTCATACTGATGTGAATGCTGGAGACCGGAAATTGAAGGTTTTGCGTTTCACTGCTTCCCAAAATTCAAATTTGGTGAACTCTGACCTGCCAAGTTGTATTGCGTGAATGCCTGTGAACAACAACGAATTAAAAGAACAAAAACTTTAAATCTGCAGGTTTGCTGCGTTGCATGAAAGTGAGTAGATTGTATATTTTTACATTTTAGATTTTAGAGTTATACGTTGGTGACGTATCAAAACGGTTGTAGTGACAGAAGAAATTGTGCGTGCTCAAACTCAAGTATGACCGTCCCTTAAAGAGATAATGTGTTAGTGGTTGAAAGCTGTGACATTTAGCAGGCGCCGATTTTATCTGCATGTGTAAAGTGCGAAGTGAAGCGTCACATTGCAACGCATCAAACACTACAGGAAGTGGATCGATAGTTTCTCCCTCAGTTTGGCTAACTGCAGAGGTAGAGGAGCAGAGGAATAACAGAGTGGAGCGGCGACGGAATAAGAAACAGCGCAACTTAAATAAAGGCTTTTTATATTTTTTTTCTACATTCTCGAGTGCCTTGGCCTCATGTTTTTTGCAGCGCAACGTACTTTTTGGTTCACCAATAGCCAAGAATGAATTAGTGCTACAAAAACGAGTGTATTTCACAAGGATGTGAAGATCTGACCCAGAATTGACAAACAAATGAGTAGCTAATACTTTCTAAAGCAGGGTAAACTCAGAAGGCATGGGCGCCCCCCAGTGGTGGAGGTGAAAGGCAAGCAAGTTGAAGAGCTTGCTAGTGGTCATATCACAAAACTCAATCGAACAGAATGTCATCTAACAGCTGTGACTGTTAATACTCTCCTGGCAGTGGTAAAAATAGCCCTAATTTCTTAGTTTACTTGCTGTCAAGTTTTCATTTCAGCAGATTTTGGTAAGGCGTTTGTGTTTGAATGACTTGCCTGTCTGTCTTTGGTGCTGTCCTAGAGCCTTTTTGTGAGCGACAGACCTGAACTACCCACACTTTCTGTTCTATTACATGAACAAAGTTAGTGACAGGACAAGTTATCTGAAAAATAGTTCTTCAGTAGGCAACACAATTGGTATTCAGAGCCAATATGGGGCTATGGAAGATCCAAAATGGAGAATTTTTTTACTGATAATGTAGGCGGGGGCAATTACCACCCCTTTCTTTTAACAACCACAACAACAACAACAACAACAACAACAACAACAAAAATGTATATATCCCTGCCGCCATTTTAGTTGCTAGTTGTATTCAAAGCTAAGCTATGTTTCAGCTTGTAGGCATTGGACATGACGGTTTTCCCAGAAATAGGTCTCACAGAGAAAAGCTCAACACAGCAGCACCATGCAGCATCCGTGTGCCCGGGCGCCAGCGCTCAGACGGTGTGCTGGTGTGAGTGTGCGTGTGTGTGTGTGTGTGTGTGTGTGGTCTTGTATAATAATAACAGTCTTAAGAGGCGAAAGCAGGTCACTGCAATGATGCCGTTCCCTATGTGATGCTCCGACAAGACCTGTTGCATTCGCACAGCAGAACACGTAACATTGAGAGTGAGAAAGATTTAAGACTTTCTTCAAGCCTTCTCCCGTTTAATGAAACACACGCTCTGAGCTCTTGTGGCCGGCATCTTGCTAAGGCCCGGCACGGGGAGGGAAGACAAAAGCTCAGAGGCAAAGAGGCCCCCCAGCTTCCAGCAGTCGGGACGGACGCACTGAAGCAAAAACAGGGCTCCCCAGGCTTGGCTACATGCGTCTGGACTGAAATGAGGGTGAGGGGTATTGGGGTTTTGAATGGATGGATGGAGGCAGACCCTCAGGAAATGTGGGGTGCTGAAGAGGATGGATGTCTCCAGAAGCACCAGCCCCGTTTGGTGTGCTGCTTGCGTAGAATCTCTTCCTCGCGCTCTCGCTCTTTTTGAGAACGGAGGTAGCGGTCTTCCTCCTTCAGGAACCAAACAGGGGGCCAGCGATGCTTCTCAAAGTGTTTCTGATTTTCTGGAAGAACAAATGAGAAGATGAAAATTATTTTCTTGTCCAGTATCTGTGTCTTGTTTTTGTTTTCAGTAAAAATATCTAAATATCCTTGCAACAAGATACATTGAGAAGCAACATAGCTAGATACTATGTGTTGTATAGCTAAGACATAATTTAGCTAGGTTTATGGTTTTTGGTTTATGGCCATACATTTTTTTTATTTTGTATAAATTTATTGTTTATCTGTAAGTTTATTTTTCTTATCCCAGTGACAAATAGTTTTGTATTCATATACATCTTATGTAATAAATATTCTGATATTTTATTTTTGTTTACTCTGATACTGATAAAGAAAATAATGTAGAGTATAGTGCAGAGTACAGGACAAAAACTGACAGAATTCTTTTTTGTATTTTTTAAATACATACACTAGAATACACTATACATAAAAACCATATGTATTTGGGCAAAAGTGTGGGTTGGTATATTTTTTTAATGTTTCTAAAAAATAGTCTCTTATGCTCACCAAGATATTTATAATATAACTTTTTTTTCTATCTTAAAATAGAATAATCATTTATTGCAGTGATGGCAAAGCTGAATTTTCAGCATCATTACTATAGTCTTCAGTGCCATTTTAATATACTGATCTGGTGCTCAAGAAACATTTCTTATTATTATCAACGTAGAAAACGGTTGTGCTGCTTAATAGTTTTGTAGAAACTTTGATAATTTTTTTTCAGGATTCTTTGATGATCTTTTCGTTTTTTTGCATTGCCATTATAAAAGAAATTAAATAAAAAAAAATTTTTTTGCCGCTTACCAGGAGACATAGTCTTCATGTCTTTAGGGAACTTGCGACAAACGCTATTGTAGTTGGTGCAGATGTGATGCAGACACCAGGCAGAGAGCTGTTTGGCATTGTGGAACTACAGCAGACAGAAAACAGAGTTGGCAATTTGGCACAGTGGGATTTCTCTCATTGAAGCTCATTTGAAAAGCAAAGTGTGTTCATCCTTTGAACTAGAATAAAGTAGGCTGCTATGAATGAATGGTAATTCTGTAATGTGCTCCAGTGGTTATATTGACACTTCATTACTCAGTGTTCTTTACATTCTATTAAAGGCTTTGTTTGTTCATCTTTATTAATGTTACCTGAGCCATCTCCAGATAGGCCAGCACATGTCCATCAATGTCCACCCCTTTAACGGACAACAGCAACAGATCCTCAATGGCATGTTGCTCTGTAGACCATGGCAAAACACCACACAACAAGTGTTAATATGTCAGCCGTGAGGCTTAATGGTTAATAGTTTGACGGGGGGAAAAATACTCCATAACAACAAAATCGTCAACAGTGAAACATTTTTCACCTTCACCTTGAAAAAATAATACATGCTATCCCTATGTAAAATACATATACTAAGTATACTACAAATACATTTACATATTTATGTACTGAATATAAATACCCTGCAATTGTACTTTTAGTATAATAAATTGATATACTTAAAGGTGGGATCAGTAGTTTTTGAAATCTGCTGTTTGGATGTTAGTCAGTCTGACACAACAACAACAAATGTGTCAGCCAATCAGCATTAGGGGGCGTATGACGGTGGAGGAGAGAGTATGATCAAGAGGGAGATTTGAATTGAAGAAAGACTGCAGAAATAGAGATGAGACACAATACAAAAGAGAAAAGTTCAGAAGAAATCACTGGAAAATAAAGGGTTATGATCAGGAAAGAGCTTTAGGACCCACGTTAAAATTAGAAAAGCTTTCCAGCACTGGAGAGAGCTAAATGGGAAGGCCTGAAAACAGACGCAGACGTTGATTTGATTCGCTCCACACGTGAGTAACACTGGTTTTGAGTGTCATTGTGTCTGGAGCTGCTGTGCTGTTGGCAACTAACAAACAACTCTTGTTTGTAATTACTATTGTGTACTGTACGTTCATTTTTTGTGCTTCCTTGTCATTCGTTCATTATTGTTCAGCGTCATTGTTAGTGCACACGACTCGCTTGCAAGGGGTCGGGGTTCGAGACCGACTCAGAGCAGGGCTGGTATAATTGGATTGAGAGTTTTGGAGGCGGAGCAATGAAGAAGGGGTGTGTTTGTTTGGGTTGATTTCAAATATCAACACTGGCAAACAGCATATTTCAAAAACTACTGATCCAACCTTTAAAGTCTGCTAAATTCGAACAACTAATTTAGTAAGTAATGTATATTTGAAAGTATATTCTAAAGTATATTTGATTGTGCTAAAGTGGAACTATTGCAAATATACTTTAGGTACACTTTAAATATCTTGCATTTAAAGAATGATATTACAGAGATCATCCTATCCCTACTAATAGTGATATTAAAACATATTTTCGACTTAATATTAATAAATGTGCATTGTGCAATAAAGAAGTACTCCAAAAAAGTGTATAATATTTACATCACCAAGTCTCAAGCGATATGTCAGTAAATATGTTAATGGATTTGTATTATACCTAATATGAAAAAAAATATATATTTTAAATACATTTTGGTATAGGTTTTTTTCACTAGGTATTGTTTAGCTGTAGATAATATTTATGTCAGTAAATATGTTAATGGATTTGTAGTATACAATCTTCAGTTCAACCCACTCATTTTCTAAAGGGTTCAGGTCAGGGAACTGGGACAGCCATGGCAGAAGCTTTATTTTGTGCTCATTGACACATTTTTGAGTTGATTTTGAGTTTGTTTTGGATCATTGTCCTGATGGAAGATCCAACCACGGCCCATTATAAGATTTCTAGCAGAAGGCGTCAGGTTTTGATTTTTTTAACTTTTAATATTTGATAGAATCCACGATGCCATGTATCTGAACAAAACGTCCAGGACCTCCAGCAGAAAAATATGCCCACAACATTAAAGAGCCAACGGTATATAAAATTGTACACATGGGGTACTTTTTTCACTAGGTATTGTTTAGCTATTCTATTTATTTATTCACTTTTTCAAGTTTTTAATATTAACCAGCATTTTAGTGTTTGGCACATGCAAACAACAGAATCATGTCTTTGCAAATTCATGCTCAAAGAGTTGTGTGAAAAAAATCAAAGATATCAGATTTATTTTCCTCCCCAGGCCCATTAACCACAGCATTATACAGTGTTTTTTCAAGGTACACTGTCTGCCTTCAGGTAAACAGAGCCATTACCAAACCTACCTGTTAGAGCTACAAGGCGGGGAAGACAGAGGCGGTTAGCTAGTATTATGAGGTCCATTGGCTCCAGTTCAGGGCATGGTGTCAATACACCACAGTAGAGAAACTCCAGAACAGCTCTCATGCAGGCACAACTGGTGTTGGGGATTGACACCTGAAAATAGAAACAAAGAAAGAAAAAGATGTGTGGGTTAGCAAAAAAACACCCTAAATACTTCAAGTTCATGGTTATTAACAAAAGCCCACGTTGAGAAAAGTTTGTGGAAACAGATTTCATAACCCACGCTGAGGGATGTTTATTCATAGCTCATCTCCAGGACATGGAAACTCGGGAAGCAGATTGATCCAGGGATGAAACAATCTGCTCCACACCTCTCCCCTATTGAGACCTGCATGGTCCTGGCTGCTGACCATTAGAAGAGGCCTTCTTGTTGACATGGCAGGACCCGGAGTGGCCAAAAAAGCGGTAAGAAAGGGATGTATTTGTCCAGGAAGGCTAGTGGAGGAAAGGGCCTGGGAGAGCGATAGAAGGGCGAGGGCAGCGGCCACCCTAAGGGGTCTTTTATCCTTCAGGAGATTAAAGCACTGTGTGAAACCGTTGACAGTCTCAGCTTAAAGCTGTGGAAAAATAACTCTGTGGGCTTGTCGCTACGGGAAACCTGGCCTCTGCATAAATGATAGCCAACAAACTAGCCTACAGGAGAGACTGTCATCATATACGTAAACTGTGAACACAGGATATGCTTTACAGAAATAATACGCAACATTCAGTAAGTTTCAGCTCCTGTATACTGATATGGCAAATTTTGTCATCATATTTAAAATAGCCACTTGGTGCACCAATTTAAATTTAATTTATGGTGTTTCATTACCACTTAACTTTTTTTTTTTTAATTACTGTATTATTCTGCTTTTAGTGAATGGATGTACATCATGTCAGTACAAGCCCACACTACCTTTCAAAAGTTTGGGGTTAGTGAGATTTTTCTTTGAACTTTTATTCAACAAAGACACATTAAATTGATCAAAAGTTTTCATTATATATATTTTTTTTTATTTCAAATAAATGCTGTTCTTTTTAACTTTCGATTTATAAAAGAACCCTGAAAAAAGTTTCACAAAAATATTAAGCAGCACAGCTGTTTTCAACAACTATTTTAATAATGATAAATGTTTCTTGAGCAGCAAATCAGCAAATTAGAATGATTTCTGAAGGATCATGTGACACTGAAGACTAGAGAAATGATGCTGAATATTCAGCTTTGTCCTCACAGGAATAAATAACAATTTAAAACATATTAAAATAGAAAACTGCTATTTTAAATGATAATTATATTTAATTATATTATTATAATATAACATTTCACAATATTACTGTTTTTACTGTATTGTTGATCAAATCAAAGAGACTTCTTTCAAAAACATTTTAAAAATCTTACTGATCCAAACTTTTGAACAGCACTGCATTTCAAAAACTAATCTCTATTGTGGGACCACTTTGCTCATCCAGAAAGTTGCAATTTTGCCGCCATTGTACTATTGTGGTAGATTTAGCGGCATACATAACACTGGTGAGTTCCCTGGAGGCAACATGACATCATTTCTCATTTCACATCCAACACCATTCATAACCAAAATCACATACACCAAAAAAAGCAGAGAGCAAACAAAGGCATGCTTATTCTTTCAGCTCCAAGGAACAGGCAAGGAATTAAGGGAGAGCTTTCAGCAGGGACACAAAGAGGAAAGTGCCGGGCCTGTGAATCAATCCATGGCAACCTTCTCCTAATGCTGTCGTCATGCTCAGACTAAGCAGTTGTTCCTCTGTGAATTAAGACAGGATGGAGTGGATTTAATTGCCTCTGCAGTTACCCTGTTTGAGAACTGAACACTTATATGGCGCAGATGTTTGTAGCAACCTGGAAACCACCGGCACTTGTGTAGGGTTTGTCGTCTAAAAATAGTGCTCAACATGAGTAACATCTTAATGCTTCAAATAACATGTACATCCAATTAAGAAATGACAAGATGTGTCCACTTACTCTACACTGCACCGAGTTGTGAATTAAACAAGAACAAGTGCAAGACTCAAAATGCATCAAACCACAACTGTCAAAACAATATCTGTACTGCTTCCGCCACATGAGTAGGAGTTGGTGGGAACGGCAGCTGTAAGCTGACACAGATTCTATAGGTCAGAGATGGTACATTGGGGGGTAACAAGATGACACTCAGCGGTACTTCAGAAGCCTAGGGGTGCCCTTCACCTGTCTGTCTCAAAGCCAATTAACAGAATGTCAGTCTGAATATGACCTCTCATTATGGCTAAAGGGCAGACTTAAAAGACGCAGAGGAGACACAGTAAAACAACTTCCTGTTAAAACCCAAAGATAACAATGATGCAATGAGTGAATGGAAATTTTGTTTGCCTCAATCTTTCAAGTACAATCAAACAAACTCTATATATTTTGCAGACACAGGTGTAGGGGGGCACAGTATATAAATACCAATATCGGTTATCAGATTATACGATTTTAACACTAGTATTATAATAAGACTGTTAAAGGTGCATTCAGTGTAATTGTGTACAAAGAAATTGTGTACACTCACATGAGACTATTCTCATAATAGTGTTCTATAAAATGTGTTTTAATTATATATGGTGCGGGTCCCCCTTTTTATGTATTTTGCCGTGTTAAAATTACGTGATTCACTAAACGGACAATCACTGGCTGCCACCTCTGTAGACACGCTAGTAGCATAGCATAGTTTGGTGATGCGAAGAGTGAAAATTAGACAATGAAACACGCGCATGCTTTCTTTACCAGCGGAGACAATGGGAGAATCAGTACCTGTATGGCCAAAGATGCAGAAAAGGTCCAGAAGATTGAAAGACAGACAAAGATTTTATGATGCTGAAAATGCCCAAGAAGTTGCTTCTTTTTTGTTGGACAGATAAGGGAATGAATAATTCTGGACCTCTCTAAAACTCAGTGTAATTTACACAAAACAGTGATGATCCATGTCAATATATGGCAGTGCAGCGTCTAACAGTGTGGTATCGGTACTTTAAGTAGAAGAACAGCGATGTTAATGTTTGCTAAAGAACTACTGAATGCACCCTTAAATGTAATGTTTAACAAATTGCTAAATGAACATCCATTTTTCATACTGTACTTTATAATGTGATGCCTAAATTCACTCGTTTTTAGCGTTTTATTTTCAACCGATTTTAGCATGTAATTTAAATGAAATGGTGATTATTAAAATGAATAGTCTGTGTTTAATTTGTTCCTTGGAAGAATTGAAAAACAAACAAAAAATTAACCTACATAGAAACTACCTTGAGAAGAAAAAGAGGTCAAGACCCAGGGCAATGTGTGTTACGGAGGAAGTGGTCACCTATCAAAAACCACCAGACTCCTTCTCATCAACAAACAAAGCAGTGCCTGAAACCACAGTCTCCGCCTTCACTGTCTACATTTTCACTTCGTCTTTTTCTCACGGGGAAAATGTGACAGCTTCTCACATTTGAGCTTCCGCTCGGGCTTGTGCTAATCACACTCAGAAGTATGATATTGCTGAAAGGAATTCTGACACCTGAGCGTCTCCCATATGTTCAGACACTTCCTGCCTTAAAAAGCAGAGAAACAAAACAACAGAGAACAGTTCCTGAGACTCACATTGAGTTTCATGGGATGTAAACGTACAACATAAAATACCTATAAATAACATTCAGATGCAGAAGCAGTGCAGAAGTTGTATGGATTGTTAAAGTTGTCTTCAGTAATACGTATTCGCTGCCTAACCTCAAAAACCTTGAGACATATTTCTGAGCAGGGACTAGAATAGTGTCACCGTCATCCGCGTTATGCTTGCACGCTGTTTCGCACGTTGGTTATTATCTTTGTATGCATCTAATAAACCTCGTATTATCTCCATCATCGTCTTTCTTGAACTAAGGGTTACAAATAGTAAAGCTTACATGTGGTAGATCATTCAAGGATAACTCTTGATTTTGTGCGTCACAAACTGAGGCGCAACAATAATGTGCAGCTATACACAAGAAACATTTGAGCACAGACTCTTGAAAAATCCACTTACGGGTGGACGATCAGGCTTTACTCAACTGAATGACACTTTCTAAATATTTGCCACCCTGAGGTCTTGCAAGGGCTTTAAATTTGGTTATACAACATCTTCTGTACCGGCTGCCGTGCAGACAGTGACAAGGGCTCGCTCTATTCAAAACCTCATTCTAAAAATAGTACAGTGTTCACTACAGCCAGTCGCTACACTGCCAATGTGCCAGACCAGAGGAGATGAGGAACAAGCCATTTGGCTGCTCTTTGCCTCACATCATTACTGTAATGTATGGAACAGGCTTAATTTTCTTTAACATTTTGGAGCATTTCCAAAGCCCTGTGAACATTTCCAAAGCAATTGTTGCTTAAAGCCAAGAAATAGGCACCAGAGGAGGGACACTTTCAAGTGGAATGGTATGTATACAAAGAATCTGAAGAAAACTTGGAAACTTGGTTGCTTAAGTCAACGACCAAACAACCCATCTCCTTGTGAACTCCAGGTAAAATTTGCTCCTAATGATATCTCTAATCAAAACACATCAAAACTGCTTTAATTAAATGTGCACTGTGCACAAATAAGAGACAAAATAGAAATAACACTACCTCTGTACTTACTAATGGAACATATAGATGCTATTTCAGTGTCAACCAAAATAGACATCAAAGAGATACATTAAAAGAGATACTCCATAAAAAAATGTATTCTCTCATCATTCATTCACCCTTATGCCGTCCCAGATGTCCCACTCCCCAAGGAATCTATCCATTTGCATGGACTCACAGAGATGGATTATTTTTCTAAAAATCTTTTTGCTGTCAGAATAGAAAAGTAGACAGCATCCTATTTCCCACATCAGTTTGTACTTGTGCTGAAAATCTAGCTCCCTGTAATGCTTGTAATGTTATACAGGGCGATCCTGTTCACCGGCAGGCCTGGACAATTATAACCCAGCCTGTTGTCTCTCTACCTCGGGTGTTGGTCAGCTTGGTTCTGAGTTCCTGCCCTCAGAGAGCTTGTCTTTCTAGAACTTGAGCTGACAGATGGTAGCCCAAAGAAATCAGAGAGCGTGCACGGGATAGACCTGGAAAGAGTGTGCGGGTGAGATTGGCCTCAGAAAGGAATACAGCGAAACCTTATCTTTGACACCCGACTTAATAGTTTTGGATGAAAAATACATGAGCTAAACTTATGCCAAGCAGAAACTGTGTCAGATTAATTCCATAGAAAACAAGTGTAACTTTATCAAAAACTGTGTGGAATGGTTATCATGTGCTAATTTAACATGAAATTAATTTAAACATTGCTGAAAAATACACCTTAGAGTCCAATTAACTATGAAACACAGACTAAAACTTCCTTTACACGTGATGGTGCTGAGGAAGTGACTGCCTTTATTTCAGGAAGTGCCCAGTTTAACAGACTTCCTGTTACTGCAAACTATGCAATGCACCGAAACACACACAAAGATATGAGCTTGTTTTGGCAAGAGATTTTACATAATCTAAAGAGACAGTATCTCATGGATCATATCTTGATGGAGCCCCGCATATAACATGCGAACAAAAATATATATCGTGACAACAAATTAAGAATTGTTCTCTTGTTTTAGTAAATCATGGCCATGAATTAAGAATTTGTTCCCTCTTTTAGTAAATCATGGCCACATTGAACTAATTCGTTCCTTCGTTTTGATTTAACTAAAACGTGGCCATGATTTAGTAAAACGAGGGAACGAATTAGTATATTGTGCACAAGATTTACTTAAAACGAGTCGTGGGAATTGTCAATTCGTGGCCATGATATACTTATTTTTTTTCCACATATCATGTGCAGGGCTCCGTACATATCACATGGAAATGAAATAAGCAAAATACAAATGGAAAAAAAAAGTACCTGATCTACCTTGTCTAGGAAAATATGTCTACCATTTACTCTCTAAACCTTTTGATTTGGAAACTTATATTCACTACCGATCAATAGCATTTTTTTTTTTAAAGGAATTAATACTTTTATTTAGCAAGGACACATTAAATTGGAGAGTAAAGACATTGAATGTTACAAAAGATTTCTATGTCCTATAAATTCTGTTCTTTTCAACTTTCGATTCATCAAAGAATCCAGAAAAAAAAGTATCACTTTTCCACAAAAAAATAAAGCAGCATTATGTTCAAGATGTTTCTTGAGCACCAAATCAGCATATTACAATGATTTCTGACACTGCAGACTGGTGAAATGGCTGCTGAAAATTCAGCTTTGCCATCAGAGAAGTAAATTACATTTTAAAATATATTAAAATAGAAAGAAGTTATTTTAAATGGCAAAAATATTCCATAATATTACTGTTTTTACTTGATTTTTGATTTTTTTTAAATTTCATTCTTTCTCAAAAGGAAACTCATATAGCGACTTGATTATTTTTATTTTTTTTTAAGTAAAACAATTACAACTGATTCCAACCTATAATAATATGACTCTACCATAATGTCAAAACTATACCAACTCCTAAAGTTGGTCTACAACCTCAATCACAGCAAATAAATCTTTCTAGACCCCTTCTAGTGTCCCTCTTTTGAATACAAGAGAGCAGACAGAAAGCAGATATATCTCAGCGTGTGTTCCCGCTGGCACAGGACCTCCTCTCAGTTTCGGCATCAATCTGCCTGAAGCACTTTCCTCAGAGGCCTGTTTAGTCCTGCAGGGCTGTTAATTCCTCCACATGGATGAGACGGTCTCCAGTCGCAGCTGCATCAATGTGGGTCAGGCTGTCATAGAGGTGGCCTAGTTTTAACTACCTGTGCCACTTTTTTAGTGGGATCTGTCAGAGCTCCAGGGTACGAAAAGGATCAATGTGTGAGTCTAATCATTACTTTGTGGGTCCATAAATAAATTTAGGTGAAACTCTAAAAATGTGAAATAGTTGTAGCCAATTTTCTGTTGAGGTCAAATCAAACCCATATGGCAGACTACTGATGTCAAAAATACCGGTAACTACCACAGTGTCTACACTGGACATGACAGTTGTCACGGACAAAGCGACCGTTGCAAATCTATTTGTTCTTCGTATCAGTATCACAAGCATTTGGAGTAAGTCAGAAATAGTGTAGACAGCATCACTAATTATAATGGGATCTATTTGCTTTTGTCGTATTGCGTCGCTCGCATCTGGTGTAGACACGGTGTGAGAGTAAAAAAAAATTAACAATACCTACCACACCTACCACAAGTGTATTTGTCTTACTGCACTGGTAGATTCACTGGTAGAACCCAAGTATAAAAGTCAAAAACAAGTGAAAAATATGTCAGTGCCAGTGTCAGTAGTAAGACAAAATACACTTCTTACAGCCCAATCACATTTTAGCATGAAATTTCAGCAAAATTTTGTTTAAAAAAAACAAAGTAATTCAATAGTGAAGCAATGCATAAAAAATGGTCAATAGTGTAGAGATGCATAAAGGTCACTTTCAAAACAAGCAGCTTCCTATTGGTCACGTGTCAAAGTTCAATAAAATTTGTGTGGGGAAATTTCCACCAGAAGTCCATCAGGCAAAATAATAATTCCCCACAAAATTCCGTCAAGCAACAGTAAATGAGACCACATCTTTTAAGCATATCAGTATTTGTCTATGACCTTAGCATAGACAGCGCTATGATCCTGCTTTAATGAAATATGAATCACTAAAATCTCTGCTCACCTCCTCAATATAGCTCTCCATGAAGGATCCACGAAACATGGCTGCCATCCAATCACAGCTTGAGATGAGCAGTGGCTTGTGGGCTGGCAGATATCCGTCATCTAATCGAAACACCACATCTAAAACCAGGAGGAAAAGAGCACACATCTCGGCGTGTGTCACAGAGTCGAGGCTACAGAGGGGGAGACAGGTGGACGGACGAACACAAAGAGACAGACGAGAAGACAAATAGACACACAGACCGATAATAAATAGACAGATTGACAAGGCTAAGGATAAGAAGACAGAAAAAAGTGAAGGGAGGGCCAGACCATATAGGGGGCAAATTTATTTTAGCAGCGAATCCTTTAGAGACTGTCATGGATGACTCCACATGTTCACTGTTGCTCACTAAATACGTTAAACAACAGATGATGCTGGAAGGTTGCTTAGCATTATGCTGCGGGTATCAGGAGGGCATGATGGGAAAACTGCACCTAATTAAATTCAATGCTGATTTTGACTCTGACGGGGAAAGCAAATAAAGCTCTAATGATTTGGTTTCTAATCTTCAGCATACCCTTATGCTGGAGACACACTTAATGACTAGCTGAAACATCCTAAGACTGAACTGAACACACTTACAGACTGTTTCCACCGACTGGAGCACATTTTAAACAGCGACTGTGAACACAGACTGAACTGTCTCTGAATCGGCCTTACAGTCGTTAAGTGTGTCCCCGGCTTTAGGAAATGTACATGTAGTCCTCTGGCCAAAATGGAGATGAAAAACATTCAGGTTTTCAAACATGAGAGAAGCACCTTCATGGTTGAGTAATTAGATTGTGACAATTGCAGAGGATGCAATGAAATAAACAGGTGTAAGTGGAGAGTACAGGAGTGTTGAGGTTAATTATTAAAAGGTTAAATATGACAAACATGCACACAACACACAAGACATGACAATAACAGAGATTAAGCGACACAGAACACCACAAAGCAGAAATGCAAACACGTTCACAATATGCAAATATTAAATGACAGCAAATGAAAGGATATTTTAAAGCACTCTATTAGGTATTTTCTCAAAACAACAAAAAACAGAGACTGAATGAAGGAAAGGAAAGACAAATTGTGCAAATTGATTGCTCTAGAGTATAAACTATTCTATTCCAATTCCACAGGATTCTGGATTAGAAAATAGAACTCATGAGGCTCAAGTCAATGGTGTCACTATCTAATCTCACTTTCAAAAGGTTTTCATATAGTAGATATAGAATTATACAAATTAGGACAGTTAATTAGTCAAAAAAAATCAATTAGAACTTCTTTTTTTTTTCTCATTCCCTCAGCAACATCAAAAGTTGTCAAAAGTCATTATAGTTGAAGATTGATTCAGTTGCTCAGTGTAAAACGATAAAACAGATAGATAGCAGGGTATTTTCATAATACGATAGCTAAAATTTGTCAGGACATTTGTGTCACAAAATGATATGAACTGATTTTCATCTAACATCGACAATATAGACCTTATTCAGAGCAGCGCCATGACAGGTATGAAAGCGGGGCTGTAAGTGATAGACTTACTGTGTTTTCAATGGCATCCGCTGTAAAAAGCTATATAAAGCGTCTAGATCACTTATAATTTTCCACAGCTTGGAAAGATATTTTTGCATTGTTTTTTCAGCAGAACAATCCCAAAACACATTAAATAACAGTACAACCCACTGAAGAGTTTCATGTCTATCCCTCACAGCCTCGCTTTCATTCCCATTGAAAATCAAAGATGGCGCTGCTTTGAATAAGATAGATAGATCGATAGATACTATATTAATGCGTCCTCAGAGAAATACGTAATGCATGTTTGACCCTGATTTCAGATTGCCTACCAGCAAAGGCACCCTTGCTCAGGCACTCTTTGATGCGGTTGGCACGACGCACATGGAAGGCTTTGGTGATCTCCTGGTTCATGAAGCTCTCACGGTTCAGTACGTTGGCCACCATCATACGCAGGTCGAAGACCTCTAGAAGCTCAGCGATGGTGGCAACCTGCATCAGATCCCCACGTTTCTCATCCAGGTGACCCGTGTAAAGGTACTGCAGCACTGCCTAAAAGAGCCAAGACAAGGGAAAACAGATAGTGTGACACCGCCGCAGAGATTTCATAGAGATTCTTAAAAAACATGCAATGACATCATGGTCATCGCTATAATACTGTATGTCCTCTAAAGGCCAATTCACACTGCACCAACAGACGCAGACCAACGGCGACAGTCACCTGATTACAGTACGTCACTTCTCAGACATTCACCGACGTGACAAATTTTAATTGGCCTAAACAAGAGCCGACTGACGCCGACTCTGATCCGACAAAACCCGACAAAGTGTCTGTTGCTGTCTGTCGGCATCTGTTGGTGCAGTGTGAATTGGCCTTATGTTTGTTCTTACCTCGAAAGGCCCTTTTTGAATGAGTTCATCCATGGACACTACTGTCATGAGTCTCGGCCGACCTGTCACAGGGTCATCCACCATCTCCAGGTAAACCCCCAGGAAACCACGCCCCCAACCCAAAAGAGCACGGCCTGTTCCCAGGGGTCCCAAAGAGCACTGGCCCCTGGCAGGCAGAGCGTTATCGCTCTGTGAAGTCCTCAGTGAGCCCTGCTGCAACATGAGCAGCCTATTTGAACTCCTAGTGCCACCTTCACCCTCCTTATCAATGTCCAGGCTCTTGGTACGCCCAGCCTGTTCTTTGGCTCCTCTTCGGCTCTGCTCCTCTTCCTCACTCCCCTCCGAGCACTCCTCATCCTCCTTCTCCAGCCCTGCCGCTCCAAGGTCCATAGTGAAAAGGTCATAGAACTTTGAGCAGGAAGTGGCCAGGTACATCTTGTGGGCAAAGACACGAGTGGCCCCGGCCTGGAGGAGGAACAGGACGTCTGCACACAACAGCTGGCAGAAAAGAGAGTCCGGACCTTCTCCATCCATGGGAGGAGGATCGGGGATGCCCACCACAGGTCGTGGTGGTCTGGGGGGGAGGAAGGGGGCCTGGAGGAGGGGACGCTGAACCTTCTTTAAATGGGACTTCCAGAACTGAAGGTGGCGTCGAGAGATGAGCGCAGCACGGATAGCATTGTCAAACACATCCTTTACACCGAACTGAGCGACAATGCTTGTTTCATAGTATGGAATGCCAAGTTCCTTAGCGACCTCATGGCCTCGTTCTGGGGGAAGGATATCTGTAGGTTTGATGGGTCTAGGAGGGGGACAGTTAAAGAAAAAATAGAAGCATTATTAAAGCCAGACAAACTATACACTACTATTGAAAATTCTTTTTGTTGATTGTAATGTTATCAAAAGACTCTTATGATCACCAAGGCTGCATTTATGAGATAAAAAACAACAGTAAAACAGTAATATTGTTGAATAATATTACAATTTAAAAGAACTGTGTTCTATTTGAATATATTTTAAAAGTCTTCAGTGTCACAGGATCCTTCAGAAATAGTGGTCAAAACATTTTTTCTTGTTATCACTAAAATATTATATAATTTTGATGTTGAAAAAAATATTTGGCTTAATATTTTTGTGGAAACCATGATACATTTTTTTCAGGATTTTTGGATGAACAGAAAGTTTTTCATTTGAAATAGAAATCTTTTGAAACATTATTAATGTCTTTACTGTCATTTTTTTTAAATCAATTTAATGTGCCCTTACTGAATTTAAGTATTAATTTAAAATTAAATTAAAGTATTTTTTTCTTAAATCGTACCAACCATTTTTACAATTTTATATACAATATATGGGGGTATATTACCCATCTTACCCTACAAGACATCAAAGGCAAGTGTAGCAAATGCATAACTGACCACAAACATTCATAAAAGCACAAGAATCCTCTCAAAACAGAAGCTCGAAAAACAATGAAAAACTCTTCATACTGAAGTTTAACAACATAATATGTGCTACGAGTGGGTGTAGGATGTGGTCATACTTGGCCAGAGGCCGGCGAGCCCGGTTAACAGCGTCCAGATCAGCATAGCGCAGGTCCAGCTGGCAGCCCACCAGGATGATCGGGGTGCGGGGACAGAAGTGCTTAATCTCAGGGAACCACATCGTGCGGACATGGCGCAGGGAGTTCGGATTGGCCAAAGAGAAGCACAGCACTACCACATCTGATCTAAACACACACAGAGAAAGAAATATATTTATTTAAAGAGAATACATCCGAAGGAATCATGTAATAGGCAGGAAATTGGCAAACCCTGGACACTAATCATCCTACACAGAGGCTTTAAAATGGACAGTGAATCACTGTTATTGGAATAAAAACGGTGAAATGCAACAAACAAAACTACTGTGAGCTACAAAGAGATTTCCTTGGTTTCCAAATGTCATAAGTCCAGACTTATTATATATTTTTATATTATATTATGGAGAATGATTTGACAAGTGTATTGTTGTGGCACAATTATATGCAAAGTGAGATTTATTTACCATTATATTAGTTATGGCTTTAACATTCATTCATAAATGAGATTTTTGCATAAATGCAAATCCAAAGATCACCAGCTCACTAATCATAATCAGTCTTTTATATAATGAAAGTCGCGGTATGACCATTTCCCCTGCGGCATAAATGAACTTCATAAAGAAACAGTGAGAGAGTGAGCAGACAAATAGAGTAATGATTGTGTGATTGCGTGTGTATGAATGCATGTGTGCTCTTCCAGTGAATGTGTCTGCATGCAAGGTGTTGCGCACGTCATTAAAGCATCTCATCTGACTCAATAACCAGCGCTGGTCTAATAATAGCGAGTCGTTCGACCATGTCATATTTCACAGCTGCACTCAAAAGCTCATCATGTGAGACCAGCATACACAAGAATGACTAATGGAGCACTGCATTGTTGTTGTAATGTAAACAAACTTGGTCTAGCGGATCTCATCACAGTTATGCATTTACACTGGAAAGTGCTCATGTGCATGTTTATAGATATAATATGACAGAGAATGTTTCTCAGACAACATTTCTAAGAGATTTTCTTTCTTTCTTTGATATAATCTTTCTGGGAAATACTTATTGACAACAGTGAAAATCTAGAACTATTACTTTTTTGAAACAATATGGCTTCTCAAAAATGTTGCTTTATTATTGACGAACACCTCATGTGTGATGATTAAACAATGGAATTTCCCTGAAAACATAAAATTAGCAAAGTGGACAATTATAACATGTTGACTTCCTTTAGAAAATATATGGTAATGTTGACATTGCAATGGGATTGCCCATATACAGTCTGAGCAAGATCAGCTAAGCCTCATTACTAAACTTAGACAGCATTTTAAGCCATACTAGTAGGGTTTGAAATTAACACCCGCCAACCCATCAAATGCGGGTAAAAATCTACTGTGGCAGGTAACGCTGTCAAATCACTAGCCAATTTGGCGGGTTACTTAGAATGTTTACTAACCTCTGCTGGGGAAGTTCGTATAAGCCAAATCTGCGAATTTTAACTCGTGAGTCATCATGATATATTAAGCATATTGTGCAGAATCTGCACATATCTGGCTTACTTGAACATGCACATCATTCATTTGAATTGAATCAATAGCCAAGATTAAAATGCATTTGGTTAACAGAAAAGTTATTGTTATTTTCCAACATCCAACTTTTTATTGATGTTCTTTGTACTGTATTGATCTGTCCACGTAAAACACATTTTTGGTGAAAAGGATGAGGACGAAAGAAGAAGGGAGGAGATGGCTGGATGACAGGATTTTTGTTAAATAAGAAATTAATGTATAAAATACAAATTTTATTATATATAGGCCTATGTGTCTCATTCAGAACTTTTACTAGTCAAAAAAAAAAAAAAAAAGAAAGAAATTACCAGATATATTTTTATATTTATATACTGCATATATATATATATATATATATAAGCTGTGACATAGTTAATCTGGTAAAAAAAAAAAAAATTCGACGTTCTGAATGGCTGGTAACTTAAAAATGTAGTTGCCAAATTGGCCGGTGAGTGAAAAAGTTCATTTCAAACCCTGCATACTAGGTATATGTGCAAATAGACGTACAGCCTCCAGGGGTCAAAGTCGACGATTGTCTGTGTCTCTGTTAGTGTGTGTATGTTCATGAACATGGGAACGTTTGCAAGAATATGTGGAAATGGGTCAGCGATAAGACAAATAAAAAACAGACTGACACACCACAACCACAGATGTATCCACAATCATTCACCATTTCTCAGTGAATAATAACTGCTGTAAAAACGAGTGCTGAGGGTCATACAGGACTGTGTTATGTAATCAGTGTGTGTGGTGTTCTGTAGCGCTATGTAGAGCATGTCTAAGTTCAAACTCCTGACTACAGGTCTGCTTGACTACACTGTAAACAGAGTCTCGATCACAGAGACACATCTAAACATACAAATAAGCCTAAATATTCCAAGAAAAACAAACAAAAATCAACATTAAAAAGCAAAGAATATAACTTGTGGCAGTACCATAGCACGAGGATGGTATCAGTTTGTGTGTGTGTGTGGCCTGGTAAACTCTTATGGGGAAAAAATGTCCCCACTATGATGGCAATATCCAAAATCCTTGTCCTTGTAGGAAAAATTTTTGGTCCCCATGAGGAAAACTTATAAAGCTTATAAATCAAATTAAGTGATGTTTTTTGAAAATGTAAAAATGCAGAAAGTTGTGTGTGATGGGTTTAGGGGTATGGTTAGTTAGGGGATAGAATATACAGTGTACAGTATCAAATTATTATGTCTATGGAAAGTCTCCATTAAACATGAAAACACAACATGTGTGTGATGATATGCATGTATAAATATGTGTCAGCTTGTGGAAGAGGACTTACCCAATGAGTCACGGTTCCTCCAGAGGTTTTTTCCTTATCTACCTAAACATCTAAATAAGTTAGGATCGTTTCACTTGCGTTTCACAATGTGTTTTGTCAGTTTATGTTCACAAATAATTAATGGACTCAGCTAGGTTTTGATAAACATTTTCAAGAAATGTTAAATGTGTCTGTGTGGGTGTGTATTTAGCTTGAGTAACAGACACTGGGGGTGAAGGTCACCTGATTCTGTTTCCATAACAGGGCACCACCATTAATAATGTTTTATCAGCTGACTGCATCTGTACTCTGCACACACATAGGACGTGTCTGATCTCACAGACACACATCCTGCTGATTCATTCACACAGATTTCTCTTTGTCTTCCACTCTCTCTCTCTCTCTCTCTCACACACAAACACAAGTAATACTAAAACACATTCACAATGCTATTAGGCGGCTGCATATATGAAAATAAAACACCTAACCCTAAAAAAATTCTAACAAAAGGTTTCTCAGCTGTTTTTGTAGTATCAGGTGTCCTTAATAACATACTAAAAGTTTACCAAAGTTTGACTACTAGAAAGGTATAATTTTCAAGATGGCGTCCAAGATGGGCAGGAAGCCCTTAAAATATCCTAACTCCTTCATTATTTGACCTAGCCAAGTAATCTTGATGTTTAACCCCATGTTTTCTGGGTCTATGAATCCATTGGACTTGTCTAAATTGCACTGACATGATTACATACTTATGGAATACATGATTTTGTGAGATTACTGTAAGGTTTTATCTTTGTTTGGGGTGAACCAGAGATGTAAACGAGTTAGCCTATGTCATGTAACTCCTACTCAGTATGTGTTTTTGGACACACACCCTTTTTTTGCTAAAACACAGACGTAACATTCAATGTAAAAGTTATTGCACCCAAAAGTAACTTAAATTGGAGTTGTATAACTTTGATCATAAACAACTCTGAATTAGCCCGAACAGAGGCCTGTGTGTGAACCCTCTAAAATGGTCATTCATTTTAATTTGAATAAGGGAATACATATGTAATGCATCCTCTATAGATGTTTTTGAGTATAAAGGTGGCATTATACTAAACCTCAGGTTTAGTAAAATTCAGTTAAACCTTCAGACTTGAACCGCAGTTTCTTCAGCTGCTACTTCCTCGTCCCAAAGAAGGATGAGGGTCTGCGCCCCATATTGGACCTGCGTCGCCTGCATTTTTCCCTTTACAAAGGGAAGTTCAAGATGCTGACGTTGAAAACTATCCTGGCGCAGATTCGAACAGGGGACTGGTTCGTCACCATGGACATGAAGGACGCATATTTCCACATCCAGGTCATTGCACGGCACAGGAAGTTCCCCCAGTTCGCCTTTGGGGGAAAGGCGTATCAGTATTGGGTCCTTCCATTTGGTCTAGCTCTGGCTCTGCGGACGTTCTCCAAGTGCATGGATGCAGCTCTGGCTCCCTTGAGGCTCCAGGGCATCCGTGTGCTAAATTATCTAGACAACATTCTGCCTCATTCCAGAGAGTTGGTGTGTCCTCACAGGGACGTCCTTCTCCACCACCTCCGGTCTCTTGGTCTCAGGTTGAATGCTCAGAAGAGTGTCTTAACTCCTTCTCAGCAGAACACTTTCCTGCCCTTGAGTCTCCTTCATATGAGACCATTCCTGTGGTGGATGAAACTCAGGGGCATCCGCCCTTCTTGGTCTGCCTTCCGCTTGCTGAGAGTGTCTCGCAGTTGCCTTTGCACTCTTTGGAGGTGGAAAGACTCCCCCTTTTTACTTCAGGGGGTCAAGATGGGTGTAGTTTGTCGTCGCCAGGTTGTCACGACGGACGCCTCTTTGACTGGTTGGGGTGCCGTCTTCGAGGGCAGACCGGCGTGCGGTGTTTGGACGGGCAAGCTTCTCTCATGGCATATAAATTGCCGCGAGCTGCAAGCCGTCTCTCTGGCCGTGGATCAATTTTCTCCCGGCCCTGATGGGCTGTCATGTCATTGTCAGGACGGACAACATGGCAGTGGTGTCCCATGTAAATCGCCAGGGAGGCTCGCGGTCGCGTACCCTCGACAGGCATGCAGACCACCTCCTCCTTTGGGCTCAAGACAGGTTTCTTTCGCTGAGAGCAGTTCACATTCCAGGGGACCTGAACGACGCAGCAGACTTTCTGATAGCCCAATTCTGGCCATCCCAGACGTGGTTCTTGGAACTGAGCTCCCTGGTGGAGGCGTCCCCTTGGCAGATTCCTATCAGGAGAGATCTGCTGTCTCAGCTCCAGGGCAGGATTTGGCATCTTCGACCCGAGATATGGCGGTTGTGGGTGTGGCCGATAAGAGGCAATCGCTAGCGACAGTGGCGTCTGGTCTTTCCACTGATGTTCGGGAGACCATTGATAATGTTTGTGTGCCTTCTACTAGATGGCTGTATTTCTCTAAGTGGAAGCTTTTTGAGTCTTTGTGTACGGCAGGCTCTTTCTGTTAGTGAGCCTTGTATGGAGTTTGCCCCAGGTCTTGTGAAGGTGTTCTACGGCCAGGACCTGGTTATGTCCCTGGTGGACCGCTCTGGCAAGTGGCGCAAGTCGTCTCAGTTGTTTGTATGCTTTGGTGCTGGCCACCGTAATTTCCCTGGCTTATGAGGTGCAGAAGCTTCCTTCACCTCTGGGCGTTAAAGCTCGCTCTACTAGGAGTATCACGTCATCCCAGGCTCTTTTCAAGGGAGTTCCTTTAGAGGATATTTGTGTGGCGGCAGGTTGGTCCTCTCTGCACACTTTTATTAGGTTTTATAACTTGGATTCTGTATGAACTGGTCGCCTAGGTCCTAGTTGAGTCTGGTCTGGCAAAAAAAAAAAGTTATAGGAAAGTTCCTTGTTGGGCCAGATCTTGCAGCGCTTAGCTTGGCGTGTGTGGTATATCGTTCCCATTGCGTCATCGCTACGCAACATCGAGTGAACCTATGAAAGAGAATGTTTCGGGTTACTCGCGTAACCCATGTTTTCGCATTCGCTGCCAAGCTCCTCTTGCTGCCGAAGGAGCTTCTTCTTTATCGGTGGAAAATCTGAGGAGCAGATGGCACGTTCACTGTATAAGAGTGAGTGACGTAGCGCCACTAAGGAGGAGCCCGAACCATCAGCCAATGAATTGGCGTGATTCTATACGGGTTCAGACAATCAGCACATGCCTTCATGTGGCAGCCCTGTTTTGACTAATTTTACAGTACCACACATTTCTAATTAATTTATTCTTTAATGGAATCAAAAGAATGGTTATGAACCACAGAAACCACCAACACTAGGCAAAACGATATGAGAAAGGAGAAATATGCAATTACTTAAGGGAAATTGTACTCATTTTTCACATAAATAGGCTTGTAACCAATTGCTTTAATATATAATTGTACTTGTATTCACTTATCTAGCATGCAAATATACTAATTAGAATATTACATGGCCAAAACATGTATCAGGCACCAGTATTCCTGGTCTAGGAGGAATACAAAGGAGTAATGGTCATTTTGAGGACCTGATGGCCGCCATTTTGAAAATGGGGCCTTTCTTGGAGTCAAACTTTAGTAAATTTTTAGTATGTTTTTAAGTACATCTGATACTACTGTAAACCACTGAGAAACCTTTTGTTAGAATTTTTTGAGGGTCAAGCCATATTTGCAGCTGACTATATAACATTATTGATGAATAACATAATCAAAACCTCACTTGCCATGACCTCTTAGTCTACTATGTACATTACAATTCAAAAGTCTGGGGTCAGTAAGATTTTTTAGAAAATAAATTAATCCTTTTATTTAGCAAGTATGCATTAAATTGATCAGAAGTATTTGAGACATTTACAATGTTACAAAAGATGTATATATCTATATCTTAGAAATGTTTCTTACTGTACAAAACAGTACAACAATCTTACTGACCCCAAACTTTTGAACGGTTGTGCGTATGGTTAAAGATCTGGGCTGGAAAAGGTTCAGTCCCAGTTTTTTTTCTCAGAAAGTGAGTATTTACTGAAAAACATAAATATTAAGAAAAAAGTATATGTAGGCAAAATGCATCCACTAAATATATTTATTGCTTGATAGTTTGTATTTAAAGGAACACTCCACCGTTTTTTGAAATAGGGCTTATTCATATTCTTTTATACATTTAGATAGGTGGGTAAATGCATTTTTGTCTCAGTGCATGCATTGTTTTAGTTTGACAGGGTCGGCGCTAGCTTAGCTTAGCACAATGAATGGAATCCTTTGTTGCCAGTTAGCATGTCCTGAGTAAAAGTGATAAAATAAAATAAAAACTCACGTAATTACTTCTTGTGGCCTGCGTATTCACAACGAGTACAAATAGCAATGCAGATTAACACTAGGTGATTTCCTAGGCTTCCTTTTTGATCACTTTTACTCAGGACATGCTAGCTGGCAACAAAGGATTCCATTCATTGTGCTAAGCTAAGCTAGCGCCGACCCTGTCAAACTAAAACAATGCATGCACTGAGACAAAAATGCATTTACCCACCTATCTAAATGTATGAAAGAATGTGAATAAGCCCTATTTCAAAAAACGGTGGAGTGTTCCTTTAATGCAATGAAAATGTTTTATGGCAGGTTTGGTTTGAATAAAACAAATTGCCTGTGATTGCCTGATTGCCAAATGAATGCAGTTAATTTGTATAAGTGTGAACACTGCCATCAGAACCTTGGTGCTCATCAAACAAGCGGATTCAGACCGCTGAAAAGTTGGGTCTCTCAATCTGTTCCTGCCGCTGTTTTGACTCTTTTATAATTCATTTTATGAGCTCTTCATGAGTTCTCAGCTGGTAATAATGCTATCATATGGATGCGTTTAGCCCAGCACACAGCATTGTTTTGGATGTTCGATAAGTTCTGTCACAAAACGTACGTCATAAAAGCCGTTTATTTTGTTTTTGTATCTTTAAGTTTGGTCTTAAAAATTACAGTGTGCATGTTAAGTGAACCAGGACTAAATGCATCATTTTAATTTTTGGTCCAGACCAAAACAAGGGAACCGAACTACAAGTGTGAACACGCCCTTAGATGTAAACACTGTAAGCATTTAGGAACAGTGTCAATCTCCCTCATTCTCTGACCCATCTCTCTGCTTGGTTTAGCAGCTACTGTGATCTGCTGCACTGCCCTGAGCCAAAGCACCACTGCTGATCCATTGATCCTCCGCTGCCCTGCACTGCGCTGAGAATAAGAGCCTCCACGCAGTGCTCTTTGGCTAGGCTTACAGCACATTACCTTCCCAGCTGGGAGGATTAGGGCAATAACCAAAACTTGGCAGGGCAACACATGCCACAGCCAAGAGTGGATAAATATCAGAAAAAAAACAAATGGAAGATTGATCTGAGCAATGGTATTGTGGGACATGAATTGTGTGTGTGTATCAAGGCATGGGTTCTGTGACATGGTTTATTGGTAACTCATAGTGCAATGACGACACACTGAGCACTATGAGTTCAAATCCACTTCCATGTTGTGTAACTGACCTGCCATAAGCAAAGCGTCTGTCTTTGTGATGATCTCCAAATGTGTCCCACAGCCTGAGAGAGACACTGACCTCGTCCACCACGTCTCGTGACCTCTCCAGCACCTAGTTAAGTAAGGTTTCATTTTACCAGCACACCAATGCAAGCACATTATATTTATTATATTGAGCTTTATTAAACTGGCAAGTTTATAAAGAACAAATGTCACATTTGAAATTGCCTGGCTAGGATTATGACAGTTAACAAAAAGTAAAAAGTAAAACTAAATGAGCTTAATATAAATATTACAAATAATTGAACAAATATTACAAGTAAACAAATCGTATATATATTTATACCATTTATAACTAATTTATATAAACTAAAGAATATATCGATATACTAAAGTATATACAGTAAATACACTGGTTAAACAAGTTGTACTCAATTGCCATGTATGTACAGTTATAGTACACTATTTATGTCAACACTTAATGCTCTTCAACATGTACACAATATGCCAAAGGTCTTCCCACCTCCTGGCACACACGGTATTGGTCGATGGCCCAGACAGTTGGCACGTGGGTGGCAAGCAGCTGGTACTGAGTAAGGGTGGCATTGCAAGCACGGGCACAGATCAGCCGAGTCTTGCCCACCGCGTTATCACCCACCACCACACACTTTATGGTCTCCACATTGGGTCGCTCATAATCTGTGTCTATATCCATGGAGAGGGCCCTGAAAGACAGCAAAATAGAGATAAATAGTTTAAGTACTGCTAATCATTACTATATTGAATAATATTATAATTTGGACAAAAAGTCCAAACAAAACAAAAATACAAATAAGTTATAACAAACAAAAAATTCACTCCAATTATTGTGGTTACTCAAAACAACATCCACATCAATACTGACTACTCATTCACCAAATGTTCAAAGTTTAAACAAAAATCTGGGTCAGGTGCTATTTCTGTCTGAGGAAGGAACAACAAAGACAGCCAACACAGTTCTGCACTTGGCTGTACAGCGTCAGTCGACTTGAACAAGTGCATCTAGCACTTTTTCCTTCTTTCGGAAGAATCCACCTGAAGCTAACTAAGGTCAAAGCCCAGTGGTAATGCTGATTTGTATGAGAGAACACAGCTAAACCAGACAGCATTAATTCTCACGCTTTGCCCGGGTTCCTGAACATAAACATTGACTTAAACCTAGTATCAAGACTGCAGAGAAAAGAGAAAAAAAAACCTGCTGAGGGATGCATCTGAAACAAATCATTAGGAGACCTGCGTGCCAACACATACGACTGTAACTTAATATCCATGACAACTAGCAAGTACTCATTTAGGTTCAAACAAAACCAAGCAATGTGAGATGTGCTTTTTTTCCCTAAAACAATGAGAGATTTTTGTTTTGTAATGATTGCAGACATTTGTTCAATAAGCTGTAAAAAAAAAAAAAAATCTATATTAATACACCACTATGATAAAAGAGGCTGCATAAAATTAAGTACAAATGATTTTGGGAACCATAACTCTTCTGTGGCTTTAAAAGTGCACCCGCCGTGGCTTGAATTACCCTTGATAAATGCACTAAAAGTATCCTGAGCTGCACAAATCAATTAACTTTCCGGGAAACAATAAAGCATTTCCATGAATAAACACACAGGCAACACTCTTGGCCGACT
The DNA here is from genome assembly GCF_963993115.1 of Abramis brama. Lineage (NCBI taxonomy): Eukaryota > Metazoa > Chordata > Actinopteri > Cypriniformes > Leuciscidae > Abramis > Abramis brama. Next base: position 27,564,888 of record NC_139967.1, on the reverse strand, counting down.
AAGAGCCGTGCATTCTTTTGATACCGCTAAAGTGATACAGCCATATACATTACAACCCGTTCTGAGCTCCGCTGTCCAAGACAGCTAACATTCCATAAAAAGAGCTCATGAAAGATTAATACGCCACTGTTTATTGTTCCACTGACAAAGACGTCACAGTTCTGGCCTCCAGTGACATACTGGGGACTAAAAATGATTATCATTCACTCAATTCATTCTCAGTAGCAAGGTGGCAATCAGACAAAGATTAGTAATGTGTCAAAATAGCCTACAATAGGTTTTATCTAGAGCAGCAGTGCTCAGTTAATTCCTCATGAGGGGAATACAGCCAGTATTGAGATTTTGGATCAGCAAAGAAGTTTTCAGAGACATCTCTGTGAAATGTTGTCAGTGTTAAGGGTGCTCTGGAGGAAGCTTCTTTAACAGGTTACATAACGGTGGCACTACGGGCTGATGAAGCTGAGCTGTAAATGTGACTAGATCTTTCTGTTATCTAACAGCAATCTTTATAGCTGTTGTGTGAGAGTCACCAACATTTATAGAGGATGCTATTAAGGTGAAGATTATCATGACTGCATATTTAAAAAAATAAAATAATTGGGAGATCTTTACCAAATTTTCAAAGAAACAGACTTGAGTATGTTTTCTCAGCGTGCAAAAAGTGGTGCGGTGGTACAGAGGTGTGAGTGCAAGCTTATGCACTTTGAACAATCAACCACAGTGTTTCCACTATTTAACTCTCTACACATTGTCAATTCCTATAGGCCTACATGTTTGAAATTACATTCAGGGATAGTTCAATAAAATAAAATAAAAGACAATTCTGTCATCATTTACTCACCCTTGTGTCTTTCCAAACCTGTATGACTTTACATCTTCTTTGGAATATAAAAGGTGATTTTTTTTTTTTGTTATAATACACTACTGTTCGAAAGTTTAGGGTCAGTAAGATTTTTTTTTCCCACAAAAATATACAGCAGCACAACTGTTTTCAACAAATGATAATAATTGTTTCTTGAGCAGCAGAACACTGACGACTGGAGTCATTTTAAATTGTAAAAGTATTTCTCAGTTATATTGTTTTTTACCATATTGGTTAGCCATTTGGTTAGCCATTAACCATTTTGATTAAATAAATGCATCCTTGTTGATCATAAGAAAATGGGAATGGAAACTTTATGATAGCTTTCTATGAGAAACACCTCAAATTTAAGTCACTATTCAATGAAAAGCTTCACTTCCTTTGAAAAATGGCACTGAGAAACATTATTGGTGAATAATACCTTAAATTTCAGCCTGTTTCTCACACCCTACACTGGGTTACTGTAGAGCCTCAGAAGATTTGAGATATCCTGCCTGCACAACTTATTTGGGTTAATAAAACATTTTGTGTGTGTGTCATTTTAAAGCTTGACAGCCTAATTAATTTTCATTAAATAGTTCCATAGATGAAAGAAATTTTTACAGAATTGAATCAACATGTGGGTGATTAAAGGGTTAGATGGGTTTTTTTGCACACAAAAAGTATTCTCGTCGCTTGATAAACTTAAGGTTGAACCACAGTAGTCACTTGGACTATTTTAACAATGTCTTTACTAACTTTTCTGGGCCGGCAGTTGCAATTACCTAGCAGCCTATGAAGGAGTGAGCCAGCTCTCAGATTTCATCAACAATATCTTAATTTGTGTTCCGAAGATGAACGAATGTCTTACGGGGTTGGAACAACATGAGGGTGAGTAATTACTGACAGAATTTTCATTTTTGGGTGAACTAACCCTTTAAATGATGACAATTTATAGTGTTGTGTTTTTGTCTATCCCTGAACACTTGTTCAGAATATCTACGAACTGAGTATAGTTTCCGTTTGTGACACACAAACACAACAAACAAATGTGTATAATAAAAGCAATGATACCAGAGACATGGATGTCTCATGAAGCTTTTAGCAGAGTCAGTTGAGTGAGTCAGTGTTTTGTCATGGGGAATGAGACGAGCAGTGTGCCACACTAGCGCTTGTTTTAGTGACAGGCAGTGATAGAAACAGTGGGAGGTGAGGTCTAAGAATGAGCGAGAGATAGAGAAAGAGAGAGATGAGACGCGTGGCAGACGCCCACTCCATTCACAAACACTGTACGGCCCACACAACAGTTCGTCTGCTTGTATTCAGTCCTGCCAGCCTCAGTGTGTGTGTGTGTTTGTGTATCTAAATATGTAGGTAGGTAGAAAGAAGAATATCACAGCATTGTGGACCAACTACAACCCACAAGCAAATATGGCAGTTAATGGACAATAAACTCTTTTGGTAGGCTATAATAACTTAGTAGAGCACTCTCCACATATTTCTAGTGGCAACCACTAAAATTAAATTACGGATTCAAATGGAACATTTTCAGGATCTCCTCATGAGATAAATCTCAAACAAGAGTATTCTTCTGTAAGTTTGACTGTCCTTTCCCTCTCTGTACAGCTGTCTTTCTAGACAGCTGGGCAGCGGAGACTTTCTCACCCCTCCTGCACTGTGTGTGTGTTACATAACAGCTCCAGTGGCAAAGGCTGCTCTCTCTGCCGTCACATAACCAGAATCCACGATTAAGCCTCGCTCTTAGAGAGCACCTGCAAGCCCCCGTCCTTTACACGGAAACCAGACTTCCCTTTTTTATAAAAAGAAAATCCAAATATACAAACTAAATCAACCCAAATCATATTAACACATACACTGGCTTAACCCCTGCCTATCATAATGAACTAGCCTAATTTCTGTATTTTCCATCAATGCATCACGCCAAGTGTTTCGCCCTGAGTGTGTCCGCATTGGTGTTTATATACGCATATTTGAAGTGTTTATAGAGGGGACATGTGAAGACAGGGTATGCCATGAGCACAGACAACTTACGTAACGTGGTGGTCTCCTGCTTGCCAGTAAACAGGTTAAAGTGGAGCAGCGTTTTGCTGCACACCAGACTTTACTTTGTTTCCAAATACTAGACTGCTTCAAAATAGCAAGCATTGAGCAAACTGTACCACTGCAGCATAGAACCTTGGAGTGTCTTACACCACATGCCTTTGTACTGCGAGGAGTCAATGTCTCTTAGTGGATCAATTACATTTTATAGCCAGGCCACAAAGTCGTTCAGAGTGCTGAGTCCTTCAGATCAGAGAATGAGTTAGATATTTCCCCTTAATGCCATCAGTCACTGGGGGGTTATGGAGGAATTAACCACTGAATCACTGAGATCTACTGTCAGTGTGATAGCATAAGGAAATTGTATTTACTTCACATGCAGTAGCCACAAAAAGTGTCTGGATGCTTAAGTCCCATTTCATGTATGAATGTCTTTGCATTTTATAACAAAAAAACCCCCGATTATTAATAAACGATAACTGGTTTTAAAAGAACTATAGCACATAGATTGGACAAAATTAACATTGGACAAAATTAATCTGTTAGGTTAATCTTCAGATTAATCTGCACCTGGGAAATTCATACCTGCGATTTTGGCCTTTGTTATGACGTCACCCATTCAAGTTAGAAACAAAGCCAAATTATGAACAGTAAACTCAAATAACTACATTTATATCACTCCATACACCACACCTTTAAATTGATTGAAATCCAACATGTAAAATTAAAATAACTTGCATAATTATCCATTATAAAGCACTACAGGCTTTCTTTTCACCCTCTACATAGATTATTATGGATATATTTTATGATGTTCTCTATAATACAGATCAGTGTTTCTGTAATATGTCAAATTGATACATCCCTTTCAACTTTGTTCAGTCATTCACATGCGCAGAACTCGAAATTACAACATTTATGACTCTACTTTCAAAAAATCCCCTTGACATCAGTTAAAAGTAATTGAAAATGGCTCTGAAAAGAGTAGTTCTGAGAAAGCACTAGCATCATTTGTTTTTACATACCAGATGGTTTGATATTTACTTGTATTTTAAGTGCAACGAACTTAAAGGTACACTATGCAGTTTCCGTTTTTCTCAAACAGCGACCCCTAGAGTCGCTGTGGAGTACTTGTATTTAACGTTACTGTCGTAAATACCAAACACACAGAGCCGTCGTGTTCTTTTCCTTGACTCTTCCGACCGCACTTTCTTCGTCGACTCTGCCATGATTCACGTCTGAAATGCGTGCTAGTGTCTTCCATAGAGGCTGCTTCATATGTTGTTGATGTATGTGACGTCGTGCCATCATCAGAAAATACTAGCAAATATATGTAGGCTATATACATATATTTGCTAGTATTTTCTGACGATCCTTAAACTGATCGCAACTGCAGCCAACTGACACTCATGTCCTCCATGCTATACTCAAACAAGTTCACATCAGCAAGAACAAAGTAGTAATTACAGCAAGATGTGCACAAGTTAAGCTGATACATAACAGTGAACCACCAATTAAGTCTTCAAAAAGAGTTTAACTATTTAGCACAGTGGCCCACATGGACTACAAGCGTCATGAGTCCTATGGACCTAAGCTGTCATGTGCACTATAAATACAACTGTACCTTTACCCTTGAGAGCAAACTCAGCAATGAGAGACTCATTAAAGTCAGCCCATGGAAAAAAAAGGAAAGGTAGAGTCCCCAGACTTCAGCTCTCAATGGACCAGCTAAAGTGAATGTATTCAAATAGCGCTGATAGGGTTGGCTTATCTGAGAGCATTTTTGGTATGGATGATCGCACAACAATTTGTGTTTTATGATTATCAGCACTTGTCATTCTGATAAAATATTGTCAGATAAGGTGAGCATACAAAAAGCGAAAGAACACACTTGTGTTATCAATTTCTGAACAGCATGACAGAGCATGATGTTAACTGCAGTTTGTAATGAGTGTGAAGCAGCAGTTTATTGCTGACAAGCAATGCTTGTATAATATAGCCGTACAATCACATCATAAAATAATGATTGCTGAATCAGCAAAAGACTAAAACACTTCACTTTGTCCCTGGATTATAATGGACAAAGAGTCAGTAAGATCTCACAATAGCATTAGCGGGAGAACTTGGCTCATGCATGCAAAGCCACAAAAAAAAAAAAAGAAAAAAAAAAACATCATGGTGGAATTTCAGAGAATTCAAATGCTCAAGATATTCTCTTGTGATTAGATCAGGTGTAAAAGTATAGTGTAAAAATATGTAGGGGCGGCCATTGACAAACCCCCATTCATAATTGTATAAAGCCCTAATTCAGCACCCCATTCAGAATGTGCTTCATTGAGAAATATAAACCAGTAGTGAATTCTCTCAGTAAGAGGATTTCTCGCTTTAAGATGAAACAGAACGCCAGTGAATCAAATGTGAGTTCATTTAAGAAAGAGAAAGAAAAAGATAGGTGAGAAAAGGTGAGCCAAGCCCATGCTCGCCACCAAATCAGAGTGTGCTGTGGAAAATGAATACATACACACATAAAACACGGTACTATGAAGACTGAGAAGATGCATAGCAACAAACTGGCCAAAGTGAAAAAGGTGGAGAGTTTCAGCTGCCGCAACGCGATAGAAAGGCACACTTCCTATGGCAAGCCATTTATTCTTTAAGACTAGCCTAACTATTGTTATGCTACTGGTACTTAATCGAGCAGAAAGAACATTTTTTAAATTTTATTAGTAGCTATTTATTATATAGTATACTTATTCACTATATACTAATAATTATACCAACAGCAACAAGCATATATTTCATTAGTACGTATTCTTAGTACGTATTTAGCTACTAGTCACTGCCAATATTGACAAATGATGACAAATCCAAAACAGTAAACTGATGCCCCATTCTATTTCATTCCGATTGATGAATCTGAACGTAGTGTTTACACGAACGATAAATAAAGTGATCGGGTTGATGTGCGTGTTTCTATGTCACAAGCTTCCAATCAGAATATATTTTTTGACATGCGCACACTGCATGAATATACAGTTTCCCACTGTTTATTTTTCAATTTCAGGTCCTGATTTGGAAACAAGGAGTACATGAACCGGTCTGCCATGCTGCTTATAGTTATCAAACAGTTAAAAACACCCTTCCCGAGCCCAAAATAAAGTGTCTGTGGAGGAGAGTGTATGAAGTGAGGATTGATGGGATGTTGTTCTACCCCGGACAGCAACATCGTGTCGGCCCAGATCCGGCCCACATCTGGGCCGTGTGGAATCCACGTGTACCAGATGTGGGCCGGATCTGGGCCGACATTATGTTGCTGTCTGGTACTCCACTTCACGGAAGATGAGTGGTAGGAGAATTTTAGAATAACACAAGTAATTTATGACATTTTATTTAACAACAACTGCAGCTCGTTTCGTACGTCATACATCATTGCACATGCGCAATCCTTTCCAGTTTCAGTTTTCAATTCAATCTAGTGTTTACGTTCTCTCGAATCTGATTAGAAAAGGAAAAAAAACGACCCTTTCAATCCGATCGAAATTTCATTTAGATTGAGCTCAGTCGGATCGATTAAATTATTTACATGATGGCTTTTCAGTCCGATTTAGCTGTCAATCCGATTACTATTGGATTATTTAAGGACAAATGGATTTGCATTGGTCACTTTGTCACGCGGCACGTCATGTGTGGTCACGGTGTAAGAGTTTTCATTGAACTATAAAGTAGCAATTCTATAGATTCTATTAATTATAAAACAGCAACTGTATATAGAGAATGTTACTGATAAAAAATGGGTTATCTATCCTATTATAAACATGGTGAATAATAAAATGGTAACTAGTAAACAGTGAATAGCTGATATGTGAACCACAGAGTGGAAATGGTAATGTGAGAGTGACTAACTGAATAGATCCTAGTCAGTAATAAAATACGCAGGTTGCATGAATGAATGAATGAATGAATGAATGTTAAAACAGCTTGCCATAAGTTTCCAACATCAAGCGTTAAGGATGGGCGGTGGTGTTTTTACTAGTCAGTTTTGATGCATCGTTCAGTGCAAAAATGTAACAGTAACTAAGAATCCGCAAATGCTGCATGATTGTCGCCAGGTGAAACAAAGTTAAATTTATTCACCTTACCTTCCGACGCTTCCAGAATTGACCCACATGCCAGTCCTCGCGTGGTTCCCTCCTAGCTCCCGTTAAACCGGGTGCAGGAGATCAAATCAAACCTTTAAATGACTGAGACGTCTCTGAAAAACTCTCGACTGTGTGTGTTCAACTCGCTGGCGTGTCACGGCTGACACAAAGGCAGCATCTTCACACTCGCTTTCTCTGCTGAACTGAAAGAGATCCCTTGAAACAAGTTTGCAGAATGCAGTGGAAAACCTCAACCATGAAGTGCGCTACATCTATCCCCACTCTCTCAAAGATGCCTCTTTCTCCTGAAATTACTGACATTTATAGATAAGCTCTCATTTTGGGGCGTCGTTGGTGTGTTATTGTTTCTACAGCTGATTTCGCAAATGACACGCCCCTACTCGAGCGTCACGTAAACTGAATTCACCCCGAATCCATGGCACTGTGACTAGCAGCCAATCAAATCCATCGCGGCCGATGGCCCCGCCCCGTCTGCAACACTCGGCCCGTTAACCCACAATCTACCAGTCATTTGTTTAGACTCAAACACGGAGCGTTTTATGTTTTTACATTGCAAGTCCCGTAACACATTGTAGTTGCGTTTGAAAACTAGTGTCATACATACATTACTTAATCATTGGACTTAAGAGGCGCATATTCAATAGATACAGACGTTATTTTATTGCGATACCACGCGTAGAGTAACTTCAGGTTTCAGTCATACTGACAGATGAAGGAAGGACAGTCAGGAACACTGCAGTGTTTTATTATACACTCTTCTTTTTCGTAAATGATAACTGTTTACGTGGTAAAACAAGATTACGATCTGTACTCAGATGTGTATTAATTATTAAAATTGTCATTTCCACATAAGTGTGACAGCTGCACTGTAAATAAATTACTAATAATTCTGTGCAGGAAATAATCTAACAGAAAGCCCCTCTTGTCTCAACAAAGATCTATATTATAAACACTAAGCATATACGCACACGACGTCGGGAAAGCTTCTGCTGTGTATCTGATGAATGTCTTTAAAAGGTCCGTTTTAGCCTACATACATTCTAGAGTATAAGCATCTTAAAGACATTTTCTAAATGTCTATTTAACATTTGACAGGAAACATCTCATAGACACGTTGCAGGTGAGCAGTAAGCCTACGTCTTCCAGATGAAAACACGCACAACAAATCTCTGCGATGTAGGCTACGTTTGATATCTGGGATAGTGTAGGGGCCTCAGCAAATGTAAACTATTTTGTTTTAATCTGCAGTAACGATTCATCATACATTCATCAATTCACTTTTGATTCCTTAAAAAAGACAGAAGTACAACAACATTAACTATTGTTGGGGGAGGGGGCCTTAAAAAATAAACATTTCTTGAAAATAACATTTTAATATGGTGACAGGGAAACTCGTTGATATTTGTTCCTGTGATACTTAGACACAGCAAGTAATACTGACCTCTAGTGATAAATACTGGTATAAAACACAACACAGACCTCTAGTAAGTGCTGAGAAAGACCCATCACCCAGAAAATATCACCCATCACCATGGTGTTGCTGTTTTTATAGTATTTAAATTTTGAATCAGTGAGCACTTAAAAAACTCTTTTCTCAAACATCTAGACTGCGGATGGGGTCTGACCATGATGTCATTGCACAAAGCCTGCCAGTGATGTCAGTCACAGATTTTAGTTAAGCACATACAGCCCCTGTTCCCACACTTCAGTCAATACAGCCTTTTCTGCCATCCATCTTAGACCCAGCTGGACTCTAGCAGGCATGCCAGTGCCAGTGCCTCAGTGGGCCCTGAGAAAGTGATGCCCCTGTGGCCTCTCTGGAGCACCCAGAATGAGAGTGAGAGACTGAGAGATGTGCAGCTCGGAGCTATCAACATGTGGGCATTGTGGGATTTGTCTATGAAAGGGTTTACATGGAATGATGTATAATGAGGTGAGGTTAGTGAAAGTGTCTGAGCCTATAATGTACAGTCAGACTTCTTATACTGACATTATGACAGCGCAAAGCAAAGGAAATGGAGAGCAGAAACATAAATTAGGCTGGGTGGATGAAGGGTGAGCCTGGGAAACATTATAAAGTGTCTCCTGCAGAGTTGAGCTATGTTTGTTATTGTGGATTTTGGATGTGAACCGCAGGTCATGAGCACACACATTTAGACGCACTGTACATGCACATTAAAAACCGTCTTTCACATTCATATCAAACAAACTCACACGTACTCTCACTTGGCATAAAGTTGCTAACATGATGCATCCTCTGTTCATGCAAGTGGCAAACTTTCAAACTGCGTTTTACACAGCTATCATAATCGGAATGCGTAATATTTCACTGCAAACATATTCATCTTCAGACTAGGCAAAGTAGGTCAGACCTGTTATACAATGGGGAATCTTTTTAAGAAGCATAAATCCAATGAAGTTGAGCCACAAAAAAAAAGCATAAACAGGAAGTCATAGGACTACATCAGTACATCAATTGCAGCGGACAAACTGTTATCTTGACTAGGAACAGTGAACTAAATGAGGCACACCCCTGTCATGGGTACTAATAGTTTGTGTCAAAGAAGGGATAAGATTTAGTGCCATGGACACAAAGTCACCAAACAAGTCCTTAAGTGCATAACGTGAAGGAAAAAGATGAGATTTACGTTCTGAGAACAGAGGGAGGTTTCCTGGTATCAGTACACAAACAGTGGCATGGTGTTGCCCATGTGAGAGGCTTGTGAGGTTGTGTGCAGAACATCCAAACAAAGATAACACTTAGGAAAACAATGAAGATAAAATGAAAGAAAATGGCAATTAGTGTAGATATACAGAAACTAAAATAATTTCTGGGTTTCTATATTGAGTTTTTCTATTAATAGCCATTAATTATAAAATTGTGAGTCTATAGCTACAAACATGATCATCATGATCTTATGCACATGAGGGGAGTCACATTTATATTCAAATTAATTATAATATACACATAACCAAAACCCCAAAGTGTATAAATGACTGAAATCAATCAGAAATTGATTCAGTAAGATTTAGAAAATGTTTGTGCCAACGTGTTTTCTGCTGAGTTCATCATTAAAACTTTACTTCCACTGCTGATTCATGACTATCATCCAGTGAAAATGACAGGCTTCTCTCTGGTGACATATACAGGACTTCTCCACCCACTGCAGGCTCATGTTTATCTGCATCCATGTTTGTATCTGTGTGTGTGTGTTTGTGAACTATTAATTAATTCTTTGGCAACATCCACTCTTGTTTATCATGTCAAAAAGCGGCATGGAATCTCTCCATAGACAAAAGACAGACAAGGGACAAGGGTATGATGGAGGGGGGTAAAGAGGGGAGAATGTGAGACAGGCTTTATCTCCACAACACTGAGACAGGCCACACTGTCTTATCAACCCACAATTTTAAGCTCTCCAAGTATGTTAACACTGTGAGTTCAGGCCAGCTGTCAGTGTGCTACATGTGACCTACTTACTGTTCTGATTTATGTACAGCACACTAGGTGTCAACTTTCTTCCAAAGTATGTAAAAAATGCATTCTCATACATAATTGATATTTGCTTGTAACATGAGCACATTGTTTGTTTGTTAATAAAGCAATATCCAGTGATATTCAGTCTGTGTTACAGATATTTGAGTGATTCAGTTATAGGTTTCACGTATATTGTGTTTATTTCAGAAACCTTGCACTGGTCCACTAATGTGATATTAAATCACTGTGTACTGCAAAATAACTGCACAAAACATCTACTGAGCTTGATGTAAAAACGTAGTCTGATTGACAAACAAATTACTCTTATGAGCTGGTTGTTTTTAGTGAATCAAAAACATACAGGGCAACCAATGTGACCCGATTCATTACCAAACGCCTCTCACTAGCTAGTTCTTTTTAGTGAATCAAAAACATAAAGGGTGACCAGTGTGGCCTGATACATTAACAAACGACTCTCATGAGCTGGTTGTTTTTAGTGAATCAAAAACATACAGTACAGTGGGAACAGTATTGCCTAATTCATTGGTAAACAACTATTATGAGCTGGTTCTTTTAGTGAATCAAAAACATACAGCGTGACCCAATCAACTCTCATGAACAGTTCAAAATACAAATTGCCACTTGAATCATTCTGAAACACTGTAAAATGTTCAGCTTTATCAAAGAGAGAATTTATTTCATATGTAAGCAGAATGACATTATAAATCAAATGTACCCTAATGAATCGAATTGAGACATCTGTATGGATACCCGTATTACAAACACAATCCCCAAGTCAGCGAGTCTCAAGTGGAGGCAGACACTCATCTGACACGTCCAATGGCAAAACCACCTGCCAAACACAACTCATCCACCCAGCGCTCAAGAGAACCGCATGTTGTTTGCGTGACGTCAGCTACACTCCTCCATCCTATTCCAATCAACAGGCTTGAAAAGATGACAGTGGAGAGAGTAAGATAGCTTTAAGGTGGTTTCCCTGCATTGTTCGGTGACATGAAGATGAAGTGAGCTTAGCCATGCTCTAGACTTCAGTCAAGACTAACTCTCCAGGCCTCATTAGGAAGGGTATTTCAGACGCTTCAAGCCATTGACAGACACTTCTGCTCTCCTGCAATCAATTAATATCTACCCACATGATAAATACTTTAACAAGCACTCTGAGCAACTATAGGCCTTATCTGCTTATAGGCCCATAATGGGTGAGACATCTTGAGTCAGATGTGAGTCTGATCCCCCCACCCCTGCTGCGTATAGTTCATATCTTTACTATTAGCAAGACATCTAATCTTATAGTAGAATAGGAGACAGAAGCGTTGCCACTCTTAGCAGGATGTGCCATGTATTAAATGTGAACATCTTTAAGCAGAACCTGCTCAAATGAAGAGGCTAACCTAACTAATTAAGCCTTTACTCAGCTGTTTAATCACAGAGCTACACCGGGGCCAAGTGCAGTACGGCACAAGTTCCTTTCAAGATTACCAAACTTCGGCTTAAATTAACTGAGTAATATAATTTTGCACATATAGCTTGGAATTTGGGACTATAATGACCGTTATGACTCAGATATGACCCAGACGTCCCATTTTTGAAAAATGACACTTAACCTGTCACAAAAGATAATGAAAGGAATATCAAGTCTAGTTTTCAGGACCTTTTTTCCCCTAAGCCTCATATCATGTCTGTCAATGACATCATTACCAGTTGAACTCAAAGAACTGTGTGATTAGCCTGAAGTCAAAGTACTGCTTCTCTGGAATTACATTCATTTGAAGACAAAAGCTGCATTCATAGACAGACAAACCATTTTATTTAGTTTGTACCCACAGGGTTAAGGGGATGAACACTTGCTGTATAGGAAAAGACATTAAAATGAACTTTTTTGTGTGTGCAAATAATTAACCACATGAATTATTCGTTTAGCCCATCAATCTTTGTTCTGATCTGTGGAATGAAGTTACTCAGTGCTGCTATTTTATCTATTATGCTGCAATGTTCTTAACCTCTGGACGAGACTATACTGACCATCACACCTCGGTGTGGATACACTCTAGGGCTGTGTTTGCCAAGAATATTTATTTTACTACTTTAAATGAATAGAGACAGTGGAACATCTAATGGTAAAACTTTCCTTTGAATCCTTTGGATAAATATCTAGCTTAAATGTACAATATGTATTTTTTCGCTGTTAGGGGTAGCTAACCTCTTCAAAACAATAACAAAGGCTTAGACTGATGAGCGTGGAATCATGGAACTTGTCGTCATGCCGATGGATCTAATAATGTTTATGTATAATATTTATGGATGAGTGAAAACATTCATGTTTTTTTAACATGACTGTGGTATGAAGCAGGGCGCGATTGCTAATGAGAGACAGATATCAGCGCCACACGCGAGTCCCGGGGGATATAAAGGAATGAGGACATTTCATTCTACCGAACTACCCGCAAGAGCTGAATTACTACTGTAAGAATTGAAATGGGAAGGTTTAAATAAAGTTAGATTTTACGCGAGATATCGCGAGCGTAAGGGAAAAACGGGAAGAGGGAGAGACAAAGAGAGATGGGGAGAAGGAAATGCACGATGTGATTGGGTGGAACGAGGAAGAGTCACAGTTAAAGGAATGTCGAAATAAACACTGAGTTCTGAGCACAGAAGTCTTGGTCTGACTCCTCTATCCAGTGGGCACAACAGATACAGAAAATATCCAGGAACCCACGCGTAATACTCGGCAAGCACGGATTCCTCAAGACCCACAAATCCGAGTTTATGTGTTAGTTTGTTGGCTGTATGAGACTAGCAGTAAGCTAGATCAATATTAGAATATCATACTGTTGATATTCTAATATTTCATCATGTTGAACTATATAACATTGATTCATTTTATGTACATTTGCTCACCTGTCTGAGCACATGCAAGAGCGGCGTCTCGAAAACGCCACGCTCATATTGATCCTCATTTTATTTCTCCTTTTGTCCCAAAGTCTGCTTGCCATGGTCCAGAATGTTTGAACGAAACAACAACAGCGTGCCGCTAGACGTTACACATTTGTCCACGTCTGTTGCCATGGTTACTATGGCAGTACAAGCAGAAACGCAGATATTACGTCATTGACAGGCGACAAGTGACAAGAGACAGGCACTATTTAAAATAGTGAATTTCTCTGAATTTACAAATTCTTGGAAACATTTAGGATAATGTAAGCACACAATTACACTAAATATATAACCCTGTGAAAGTGGTTTTTGTACCTTTTACATATTGTACCTTTAACCAGCAAGTCAACCTTGGGTAACCAGTTTCCATTACAGATTTGAGCAAAACTTTTGCGATATTTTCTAAATGTCGGTAAAAAAAACTATTGCGAAATGACGGCATTTCCATTAACCGATTATTTTTAATCGAAGGGAGACATAGGCGTATTATCCAAGCATTAATGGCAAGGAAAGACCCTTATATTTGGGAGCAGCACATATGAGGTGTTTCTCCCTCTCCATCTGCTTCAAGGTCTTGATATATTGTGGCATTTCTTTGTTGTTTAGAATCCAGTATTCCCGTACTACTTTTGAGTTTAATGAAGAACTCTGTCTTGTCTTCTGTCCAAACATACCGCGCCATCTACGTCAGGTGACCTGTAAATGTTCCATTGCAGTTTTGGTAAATATACCTTTTTCGAATTGCCTGAAAAACCACCTTATGCGAGTGTAAAACCTTTTTTTATTTTGCGATATATATGGGAGTTTTCGCGAAATTTCATTTCCATTGGGTGTGTTTTCAATTTGCATTTTCAATTTGCGCAATTTGAAGGGTAATGGAAACGCTGCTACTCATCAGCTGTGTCGGTCCGCCAGCTAGATCAGTTCGAAACCAGCAATAACCAGCATGGAAATTCATGCAGTTAAGAAATAAAATAAAAAAAATAAAATAATAATAATTAAATTAGCACATGGTAAACAGAGGTGCATGCCAGTGTACATAAAATATGAATTCACAAAATGTAATTATAAAGCACACCTAGTGGAAAGTACCTTGTATTCCAAGCAAATGGAAAAATAGTAGCTATAACGTGACATTAAAAAATGTCACAGGGTCCAGGAGAAAAAAAGCAGGCTAATTTAATGTTAACATGCCAAAACAAACATCTCTGAAGCACCACAGGCCAAATGGGAACCTGCTGTCCACCGCCGGGGGAATGAGGAAGTACACTGCACTGCTGTTCTGCTATAGGAGCTGAACCTGCTGGAAACAAACCGAAGGCCAATATGCTGCTGTGATTTTGTTTCATAGTCTCACATTTTCTCAGTCACTCCTCATTTATCTCTCTCTCTGTTTTGGACGAAGGGTTTTCAGCGAGAGAACAGGTCAATGTAATCGCTTTGGAATGTATTTCCATAGACTGTTTAGAACTGGGATTAGAAGGGTAAATAGTTAAAATTAGGCCCACAAATAGAAAAATTGTTACCAAATAAAGAGGAACTGCTATGCACACAGAACATCAAAGACAAACACTCATTGAATATGGACACAAACACATGCACACACAACAAATTGACTGTCTGGCACCCTGCTGAACACTTAAAACAACATCTCCAAAAAGCACTGGAAAAATCTATATTGGTGTTATTTCTGTGCCTGTCACATCAGCACTTGCCAGGGGTCAAAAGAGTGCAGACAAATTGTACCTGCTTTATTGGTACTGTGTAAAAAAATAAAATTCATAATGTATTATGAGTATTCAAAAGTATCCACATTTAATTGTACTTAAGTATTAAAAATAAATATTAAGGTTTGTCTTTAGAAATTTACTCATGCGTTCAAGGAACAGAGGAGACTGTCTCATTAAAGTAACTTTGATGCACATTGTATTTAACCTTGAATAGACTTTTTAGTCATAAAAAAACCCTTGCAGAATATGTCTAAAAAAATAAAAAGGGTATATTTTCACCCCCTGGAAATGCAATTGAGTACAAGTTAAAATATATAATGTCTGTGCCACTAGAAACATGAAAAAAAAGGGGGAAAAAACCCTCATTAAACAGGTTTCCTGAACACTCCCTAATTACAATTACAGTACAATTACTCAAGTACTGTCCACTCCTGTAAATATACAGTGGCCTCAAAACACTATTTGGAACCTAAAGTCAAGTCACACTTAAAAATATATATTGTTTTATCATTTAAAACAGCCTTCTTTTTGTGAAATGCATTGCATGAAAAGCTTGTGCATTATGCCACAAGGTTTGATATTGTTTGATCATGCAATGACTTTCATACATTTGTACATGTGAGATACAGAAAACTTCATTTGAAACAAATAAAGCAATCTATTATGTGTTGGATGATGGTCATACAGTGAGATGCATTGTCAGCCCTTATGTTTTGTGCTTCTATGAGAAGAATTACAGCAGAAGCTGTTGTGGGTGTTCTGCACAAAATGCCACACCAGCCACTCCCTGCTCAACAGGGTTTTCCTCATGATTCATTGTGTGTGTTGGCTTACTACTACTGTATATGTGCTTTTTATGGGATCACAGATCAAGTTGGGTGTGCTATTTTGGAATGTGGTTTTCAAGCACTGCCGGGACATCGGGTCAGGTTGCTTTGCATCTACTCTACAAAGAGCAAATGATTTGAAAGTTAATGTGTTTCTATATTTTACACTGTGTGCATGTGTGTGTCTTCCTGCACTCTGTAAATCAGAAACTGCATTGTAATCTCATCACAAAATGAGGTATGTCCGCTGTAAAATAAAGAATGTCAAACAAGATGGAGATGTCATGATAACTGGGTTTTTAGATTTCAGATTTGCACTCTCACACACAAACATACACGTCGATATAGTACAGTACACACACAGTGCAAAAAGGGTGGCTTCATTCTCATTTAATTAATCCCACCCCTATTCAAGAGAGCCTTTTGAAATTTTTGCACTGCTGTAACTTTTGGCCTCAGGTAGTTATGCGAGATATGTAAACTCAAACAGTCAAGGAAACATGGTCATTTACTGAAGCCACAGTGTCTTGATCCAAAAGCAAATGTTATGTGATTTGATGAATATAAAAATGTGGTGCACTGACTGGATCAGACTGGTGTTGTCAAAAATGTTTGTGTCTGTTAACATGCAAGCAGTCTGTAACAAACACACACACGTTGTGTTTTCATGTTTTTGGGGGGACTTTCTATAGACATAATGATTTTTTTACTGTACAGACTGCACTAACCCTACCCCTAAACCCACCCATCACACAAAACGTTCTGCATTTTTACATTTTTAAAAAAAAAAACATTACTTAGTATGATTTATAAACTGTTTTCCTCATGGGGGAAAACAATTTTCCCACAAGGACAAGGATTTCGGATATTGCCATCTTTGTGTAATGTAGAGTTTACCAGGCCACACACACACACACACACACACACACACACACATACACAATTACCACATGCAGAAGGCCTCATTTAAATATGGTCAATTTAGTCCCAAGCAGTACAGTACACTTACAAGTATAATACTAGTACATTGATATTAGTATACTTACTACATAAAGTATACATAAATATACTTGACCTTTACTTAAGTATACACTACTTAGTAAAATGAACTTGAAGTTTACTTTTTATATGTGAAAGGGTAAAAAAATACAAACTTTGTCAAATTTAAACCAATGCTGTCATGAATAACTTATAACTTCAGGAGGCAATGACTCCTGTAGAGACAAGCAGTCTTGGGTGACTGAGTTCATGCTCCCCGAAAGTGTGTCAATAGTTGTGCAATGTGCAACCCTATCTGCCGTCTCTGTTGAACTCGAAGCATACACACATGAACAAACTGACAGAGAGTAGGAGAGGGAATCTGGACTAGGACAGGGAGGAGACAGGGTGAGGACCTTATCACTAAGCAATTCCTGCACAACACCTGCCTGTCCTCACAACTCTCAGCACTGTCACATGGACTGCGTGTGTCTGTGTGCACAAAACATGCTTACGCCACTGAAGGTTTCACAAACAAAGCAGAGAGCTACACTTTCTAAATGGTTCTGGAGATAAATAAATATTTTTTATTCATTTATTTATATTTAAAATCATTATAATTATACTTTTTTTAAAATAAATATATAAACTGTCAGGAGTGCATCTCTTATTAGGAGTGCTTCCAGGATTGTAATGAATGGATAATAGGCTTCTGTATCAATCCATTTGAAACTAAATTAAAAAGAAGTTTTAAAAAAGACTAAGACTGCCTAAAATAACGTCACAATGGCTGGCACTACCTTCATCAAGTATCAGTTGTGCACATCAAGTACACGGCATGTATCAGTTAAGTTTCACTTAACACTTTCCCTCATCCACATGCATCAAAAATGCATGTTTGGGCTGTTTTAACTGAAAGCAACTTGCCATATCTTAAAATATGTCACTGCCACTTCAGTAATTTTTTTCTTTCTAAGGCACGTTTATAAAAGCTACTAAAATGCTCTAATTGAACTTAAGGCCTAACCCTGCCTTAGTCTAAGCCCTGTCTGTGAAACCGGGACTTAGTAACAAGTAAACTTGATACATGAGCAAAGCTAATATTTGTCTGTGACATAATCAGTACTTCACGAGTAAACACATCAATTAAACAGAGTAAAGATTATGCGTATTTGGCGTGTTGTCCGGGGGGAGGGCTCCGAGCTCGGAATTTTTGCCCGAACCCAGAGTACTCCCCCGTTGCTGTAAGAGTATTTAGGACTAGAAGTGAGGAGCTTCTGTATGGGGACCTAGTAACATTGCCGGGATCAGTCCCGGAACGCAGCCTGTGTGAACAAAAGCCAGGACCAATGCCGTAAGGGGTGTGCCATCGCACGGGCCTTTCTACAACCTATGCTACAGCATATGGGGAACGAGCCACTCGGCAAAGCCAGTGGCGCTACTGGGGACTATGGACCCGTCTTCGTGTAGAAATGACGAAGAGGAGTTATCAGCAGAACTGACATCTTGACAGGAGTTATCACATCCTGACGTCACGTGTCTTTACGGGATCTTTACGGGATGTGTGTGAACGCACTCACAGATTCCGGAAAATCACTGGCAGTTTGAATGAACCAAAATCAGACAATCCCGGGACAAATCCCGAGACACATTATCCGTGTATTTTCCAGAATCTCTGTGTGAAAGGGGCTTAAGTGTGTTCTTGGCCAGAATAGGGTGCAATAAGGACCAGACTACCGCAAGTCAAAAGTCTATTCGAAACTATTAAAAAAGTCCACTTACTCTCCACTCATTCTCACTGCATTACTAAAGCTTACAGTTTGTTTTTCTATTCCTCCTCTTCCTACCTCCCATACTGTCTCGTAATTGCTGTTATAAGACATAAAAGGAGCTGTTTTGCTGTAACTATCTTTCATTCTCGCTCTCCTTTTCAAATGATCTTTTTGTCTCTTAGTATGCAGCTGTGCCTTATTCAGCCGCGATCCTTTCCCCCGCAACCCCTTGCAAAGTCTTTCCAAGGATCTACTCTCTTCTCTCTCCTCCAGTTCCCTCTCCCACTCTTTTCTCTCGCTATCGGCCCGCTGTCCTGGCCTCAACTTTCTTTGCACACGGACTCTCCCCTTTCAAAAACAACTGCGAGAGCAGCCAAAAACGCAGAGGGAGACAGAACACTGTATTGACCGTCTTTCTAAACTGCATTGGTCCAGCACAGACGGACATCATGTGCTTTGGCGAAATGATGCATGTTTGTTTACCCCCATGTTTATATATGCATGTGTGCAGAGTTCAGGAATGAACAGCACTTGTCTGTGTAATGTCAATTGTGCATTCAGCATACAGATGTATGCCGTGTGCATGCTTTACTCATCCTGTCATGTGTTGTGACATATCCATCTATCTGCACACTGGAATTTCTACCTTTCTATGTATTCCTACTGGGATCTGGATGGCGCTTTGCCCCGGTAGAGAAAGTGGAATGTGGAACGCCCCCCTCCCCCTTCTTGTATCAGGCCATAGGGAGTGCAAGACCAAGTTAAAGATGTTGCTCAATACACTGGCCCCGGGTCTTATATAGTTCCCAGCTGTGTGGAGCTGGCCAGCTCCTCGGTGCTCCAGAGGCCTGGAATGTTTGGAGTGCAAGTTTGCTGGAAAGCTCATGTCACCAACAACAATCTCTTGGAGATGAAGTAGATAAAGAAAGAAAGAAAGAAAGAAAGAAAGAAAGAAAGAAAGAAAGAAAGAAAGAAAGAAAGAAAGAAAAAGAAAGAAAGAAAGGGCGGTAACATATTCCACAATCTGCCTCACCCAAAAAACAATGGTTTTAGTTCCATGACAGATAACAAACGGTTGGAAAAATATGTAATTGTTCCCTTAACGGTCTTTAACTGCCAGTAATCATGCAGTTACTGTTTCCAATGTGTGTCAAGTTTGTATTGTCCAAACAACATGATCAGCCTCAAACCTACAGATATGAATCTGAGCTTAAACATTTGCCATGACAAGTTAACTTTAAATATTTACATTAACTCAATCTTAGATATGCAAAGTAGCATAAAGTTATTAATTCACAAATCAAAGTGCAATGACATAGAATTTCCTTCTGTAGCTGGTCTTGTATCATTTGAAATGTAAATATCTTTAATGAATGTTTCCCACAATAAATATCATTATTAGTTATTATCATGCGTTCATTATTAATACAGCAGTGAGGATGCGGTGTGGATTATGACCGGACAGTCAGTGTTTACTCAGCTGTGCGAAATCTTCAAAATCTATGTGGAGAAATGTGGAAGTAATATAAATATAAAAGTGCCACGTACATCCATTCGGAAGAGAAGGACTGAGATTTATGTAATTGTAAATGTCCATTACGTGTTCCTCTAGCTGAGGAGTTTTCAACCTTTACAGTGCCAATGGCTTCTATAGCCGGACTCTTATCTAACTCATGGACTTTTTACATTAACTTTGATTTAAAAAAACATTAACTACTTTATAATGTTCAACAGATTGTTAAACAATCTAAATTAGATATAGTTGGGCTGTCACTATGTCATGACCCACTTACCCCCTTGAATATTAGGGACCCCTACTTGAATCCTGAACCCATATTACAGGAGTGACTCACAGACCTGGTGTCTGTTTACAAAGCACTGGCTGTATCTCAAAACTTATTGAGCTGCCTATTTAGCAGCATTCATTGCAATGGTTTTTGACCAGAATGCGCCTAGGGAAAATGGTCAATCACAAATGGGAAAATCACAAATGTAGGTCTACTTCACTTATAGCTACATCTTTCCTTCCGATCATTAACTTGTCATAATTTGTCAATAACATTTTTCTGTGTTTTCGGAATTCAACTCAATTTTCTTTACCGTTGTTTCAAGTGGTTGAAAAAGTGCACCACAGGTTGTCACTTGTTGGCACCACTTTGATTTTTCATTTGAAAATTTAAGGCAACAATTTAAGTTAATTTTAGAACAATTGTAATAGGTTGCAATGTTCCAAAGCGAACTAATGTGAGTCTTGTCAGTTGTCATCTTCATATTGGCATCAATCACGACAAGATGAAATTACATTTTAAAACCTGAGGAAAAAAAAAAATCTGTCCTGCAAAATAATGCACATATGGGCTAAAAATGTGGATCACACTAAACATTACAGGCGACAAAACACTAGGCTAAATGTCATATCAAACTAAAAAGTGTTGTGTTTGTAACAAAAATAAAAACCGTACTTACCTTTAATGTGATTTCGCCTCGTGAATCTTTCGGGTACGCGCGTCAGAAAAGTGCTCACTGCCTTCAACTAAACCATACAGTTTTGTGTCCTTCTTCCAAGATAAAAGAAAAGGGAGTTAGTCATTGAGCTGGAACAGCCCAAAAACTCTTGGGAGGGACAGTAAATGCAGACCAACAGTAATGAGATCCTGTAACGAAGGCTCTTCGGTTCGGAGTCTCTCCCAGACAGACAGACGAAGTGTGCTCGCGTGGTGCTGATGCGAGTTTTTTCTGTCTCGCCCTTTTGATTCTGTCACGCCTTTGAAAAGAGATTCGTACAATTATATCTCTACTTTGCCACAACTCTGTAGGAATACATTTCGGGATATCCAGTCATACCAAAGTATACCATAAACACACACACACATACAAACACAAAAAAAAATGACGGGGAAAAAAGCAGCACTCTCAGGTGGTTTTGGAGTAAAAGTGAATCCCGCGAATCAAAAAGTCGAAGTGAATCGCGTGAGAGGCCATCAGCGTGATAACAAAGAATGAAACTTTTTATTATTCAGTCCGTAAACGTGTCCAAGTAGCCTAGTCTACGAGCGGCCAATTAAACTACGTGCCTGCTATTCCTTTGTCTACCCTATCCCATCCTCCCACCCTGTTACATGTGTGAACTGCCCCTCTGTCACAGTCGCGCGCTCACCGTATCGCCTCCAGTCGCCTTTTGCCCCTAATGCCCCAAATGTCTCGCTCTGGCTGCTGTCATATGTTGTCCACTTGCTGTCCTGTGAAGTCCACTGACGAACGCCAGCGCCTATTAACAGCGTGACGACACTGACACTGACACTACGGCGCCACTCCCATCCATTCATAAAGTGGAGCGCGAGAGCTTCTGCCTACAGCTCGCGCTACAGCGCGTGGACAGTCTACGGCGCGTTATGTGTCGCCACTCAAAGGCTGAAATTGTGCAAGTGATGGAATGGGACGTGTGCTAAACATAGATGTCAATTGTTATATTTAGCTAAAAGCTAATTTGGGTTCACGTTATAGTGATTAAGTAAATGCTATTAATAATACTAAGGTAAACATTACTGTCAATGAATTTATTTTCATATAATCATTGACTTCCTCTCAAGGAATGCATGAAGGTAAATATTTTCAGTACAAGAACAAAATAAATAAAAGGAATGTAAATATTTAAAATATAAATATAATTGTTATGATCAAAATATGAAAAAGAGGGTAAACAAAACATTGCAAAGGATTTTGTTTCACTCGAACTCTAAATTTATTTAATTTTAGTGGTGGGTTTCTTCTTGAATATTGATGGTTTAACTTAATGTCATACACAGAAAGTATTACAATGGATTGCAACACTTCCCAATTTAGTCTGCTGACTAGTCACAATGCCTCCTATCCATCAACAAAGGAGATGCCGATGTTCTATATAGTATAAGGAAATCATTGTGCAACAAATCAGATTTTTACAGAAAATAGAGACTAAACTACCTGCTTTTGTGCAAAATGACAGGGATATTTATGAGCAATATTTTTTGTTTGCTTGTTATCTTTTACAAAAAGTTGCATTTTACAAAACAGTACTGACATAGCACAGACCCACAGGGTGAGCACTGAGCATTAAAGCATGTTAAACTGTGGATGGCTCTGCTGGACCTGCATGTCAGGACGCTTCACATATGGCCTACATCAGTGACACGCATGCAGCTCCATTTCATTACAAACACACCTGCGGCACATTCAGGGTTTGTTATTCTAGAACAGGGTTCACCAATCTCGGTCCTGGAGGGCCGCTGTCCCTGCAGAGTTTAGCTCCAACCAGCTCCAACACACCTGTTTGAAAGTTTCTAGTATGCCTAGTGAGACCTTGATTAGCTGGTTCAGGTGTGTTTAATTGGGGTTGGAGCTAAACTCTGCAGGACAGCGGCCCTCCAGGACCGAGATTGGTGAACCCTGTTCTAGAACATTACAGCAACTTTCAGCGAACACATGACATTTTACTCACATGAGCCTGAGACTGATCCATTCTTAAGAACATTCAAAAACTAAACTTGAATGAACACTATCAAAATATACAATACAAAATGTTAAACTGTGGAATAAATGAAATAAAAAAGGTGAACCTAAAATTTAAATTGGGAAATACAGACACAAAGTATTCTCATCAAAAATATAAAAAAAAGCCATAATTCCTTAATCTGTACTTAAAGATGCTTTAAAGATGTTAAAATGAAATAAAAAATCATGCTAATAACAGCTCAGAAAGTCACAAAATGTTTCCAAACTTTGCAAGCAGTTTTTTTTTTCTATGTCATGGCACTGACAAAGCAAGATTTCCCCTTCTGTTTGCAAAACAGTACACTGTTCTATAATGAATGAGAAACATTAGGTGATGCTGTTTACTGTTCATCTTAGAACTTCCTGAGAAGTGACCTGATATTCCTTCTTCTTCTTAAGTAACATCCTTTGAGTTTTTCTGAATAATTATGTCACACACTGGTTTTGCTGAGCCCGAATGACAGATGAACAGTGTGGCAGAACAGCCTATTCAACAGTATTGTGTATTATCAGTTAGGGCAATTATTTGCCATTTGCAAACTGCGGTAATGGATTCTAGATGAACTTCCCTTAAAGGGACAGTTCACCCAAAAATGTAAATTCCACCATCATCAAATTTACCCTCATGTCTTTCCAGATCTGTATGATGTTATTTCTTCTGCACACAAAAGAAGGTATTCTGAAGAATTCCATTGATAACCAAACCGCTTTAATTTCCATTGACTTCCATTGTATGGTGAATTTTCTAAATATTTTCTTTTATGATCCAGAATAAAGAAAGACATAGAGGAACAACATGAGGGTGAGTAAATTATGACAGAATTTTCATTTTTGGGTAAACTATGACTTTAATATTTTTAACCCTAATTTTTAAAACAGGTCTATGTTTCAGCTTTTTTGTATACCACAAAAAAATTTTACCAAATATTTTTGATAATGCAAGTATTTTTGATGTATGAACTGTTATGTCTCAGATTGTTATGATATCATATAGGGCTGTATATTGGTTTTAATTTAATTATTTAAAAACAGTAGCTTAGCTCTAAAATACTGTCTACTTCAGCTGTTTGGAATGCATATATGTTCGATGTCACCATTAAACAATATATTTATGTAAAGTTTGGTAACCAGTGTACATTTTCCAAATGTGAAATTAAGGATATTTTCACCCACTATACCCTTTTTTTTTAAATAAAGGCTCTTTAATGGTATCAATGCTAGAATAAACACTCACGTCCATGGAACCTTTCCATTTCACAAAAGTTGGGATTTTTATAATGTTTCTTT
This sequence comes from Abramis brama, assembly GCF_963993115.1. Lineage (NCBI taxonomy): Eukaryota > Metazoa > Chordata > Actinopteri > Cypriniformes > Leuciscidae > Abramis > Abramis brama. Next base: position 27,540,269 of record NC_139967.1, on the reverse strand, counting down.
TAAGCACTGTTCTTTAGGGAACCAAAAATGGTTTTTCTATGGCATCGCTGTGAAAACCCCCTGTTGGAACCATTTTTTTTAAGAGCGTAGTTTGAGTTAGGACAAACGTATATAGACCAGGAGGTATTTTCAGGTGGGGTTATTTAAAATACCAGTTGCTGTACAAACTAAATGACCCAGTTTATTTAACCTTGTGGCAATTGGCGATTTCACTAGGGTTTTCAGACATCCTGGGATCTGTTCCCAGAAAAAAAGCTCCCTCATACTTGCCACTGTGTTCCACAAAGTGCCGTCTGAAGTAGGCCATAGTAGGATGTGTCCAGACTCGTCCCTCTCAGTTAAAATATGAAGTGTCCCTGGAGCATTTGAGAAATCTGTCTTCATCTTATTATCTAGAAATAATTAAGTATTGCACCGACTCATGGGTTCCACAAAATCAAATGACACTTTTAGCGCTTTCTAAATCAATATATCATAAATAGCAATGGAAACACTGTTCAATCTACTCATTAAACTGGTAAAATAGTTTGTATTGGGTGTTGTCTGTGTATAGGCAGCCTACAACAACAAGCTGTTGTTGATTCCCCTGGGTTTTTATTCCAAAGTGTCTTTCCCAGCAGTTTTTTTTTTTCCTCAGGCTTCTACCCAACACTATTGATGTACCCGTGCATGGGCACAATGGGGAATAAAGGTGGCTTCAGTGCAGTCCACTGCCTCTCTCCCTTCTCCCAGGGGGGTAAAGTGCTGATCATTGGGTCGGAAAGACCTTGCGTAGGCTGATTCTAACAAAGCCAATTCTGGCCAAAGCCATAGACACATGAAAGACTAGGGGTTAAGCCCGGCCAGATCAATTTCTCTCAGCAACCCTCTGTGTCCCTGGCTCTGAACAGGCAGAGCCCACAATGGCTTGTTTTCTGTGGCATAGAGCCGTGCCATTCTCCTCACTGATCCACTTTACAAAAGCCCATTACAGAGGTGCCAATTGAGCTTGAACAATCACCCACAAAAGCTGTTATTTACATAGATTCTGTCCCCAGGCCCATCCACTCTGCTAAAAAAAACCACATATCCAGTGACAGTTAGAGCTCTCCTCACTGACTTTTGGTTCCAGGCGCATGACAGAGTCGAGATCACTGAGCCGTAAATGCATGAAAGCTTTTGAAGGATATGACAGCTAATAAATAATTGTAGGAATAATTATATTTTCTACATTTCACGGTAGCTATATTTTTTTTAAATTAAAAATAATACAAATTTTTGGTATTATTTATTACAATAATAATACAAAATCAGGGCACACTGAAAAATAATGGTGTAGGATTTACATTTACAATTGCTAGTAAATTTCATAAAGGACAAGTAACACATTGAATTAAACGTGAATTTTTGAAGACTGATCTATTTTTTCATGAGCAAAATGAATATTCCTATTCCAAAATGATCCTACAAATGGGGAAAACTGTCGCTAAAGCCCATCACTGTTAGATAGCAGGTGTTACTTAGACTTGAACGGAACTACTGAGAATTGAGGTTTTGCAGGCACACACCTGCGCTCTGCCAACCCCCCTCGCGTTCTACCCTGCGTTTCTCTAAAATCAGCATGGTACGGTCTGATCTGGGCTGGGCTGCGTAGCCCAACTGTACCCACCACATGCCCATCCTCAGCATGGCTCACCATTGAGCACTATGAATAGAAACTTAGCGAACGAGAGATAAGCAGTAGGCTTTGGCACATGCCACACTTCGAGCAGCGTCACACCTCCAAGCAGCACTTTGGGGTTGCCATGGAAACAGGGACAAAATACAGCTAAACGCTGCCCTGACGCCATCATATCATGCCCAATCAAGATTAGCATATTTCCAAATCTCCCTCACAGGCGAGAGTCTTCCTCTGGAATTTGAGGGTCAAAGGAGTTTACCTATACTTTTTGTAGTCCGACCCAGAAGTTAGCATCACCCCGGTTCGCGCAAAACCCAATAGGATTTTTCCATTGGCTTTTGGATTATTGGAAAACTTTAGTTCACTGATAGAATCTACTGCTTGTAGTGCAAGCAGCATATGCCAGAGAATACTGTATATGATTGTACCCTTTTTAAGGCTAAATTGTGATATTTGCACTTCATTTGACCCCTTTCATTTAGTGTCCATCCTCATTAACTGTCTGGAAAGACTAAATGAACAGACTGGCGTGTTTGTCTTTCTGCTCCATTTAGATTTCTGCTTTTGTTCACCTCTGATCACGCTGTCCAGGCCTGAGTGCCCATCTGGAGGCCACACGGTCCATCAACCCAGTCTCCTATATAAACCCAGTCAAGAGGAGAATTCCCTGTATATGTGTTCTATTTACAGGGCATGCCGATGTCACGGCCTCTAGGATCTTGTGACAGTGATGTCTGGAATAGAGACTGGTAATGTGCCTCAAATTTAAATCTGACTTCATGTGTATCAATTCTGACATTGTGTTTTGTGTTGTATATTGGATGGAAAAACAGAGTTCAAGCAGTCTTTAGGGGGCAGAGAGGATTGGGGTTCAGGTTAATGTTTTGCATGTAATTATGACTAGGTTCAATTTCTGCTTAGCACAGCAAATTTAGATCCTCTCAGAGGGCAAAGGCGAGTGTGTGTTACGAGTGTAGTGGGTTTCCTTGAGTGACAGCACAGCTGGAGCACACACACACACACACACACACACACACACATTTAGAAGAAAATTACCCACAGTACTCCCATGTTTGCTCATGGTAATATAAATTATGCAATTGATATGTCTTTGTTGTGGCCTGCAGCCAGTTCACTGGGGCCGTCATTGTTTTTTCATTTTTCTATGTTAAAACATTGGCCAAATCTACATCCTTTGAGGCAATATCTCTTCAACGTTCTATTATTTTTAGCCAATGAGTGAATGTTTGCACAGGCACTCTGATAAGAAAAAATAACAAACATCTTTGCACGCAATATTGAGACAGGAAAATTTTGCTTACACAGCTATGTCAAAGTCCTGTTCCTGATTCAACAAATACTAGCGCTGCTTTTTGGATAATTCAGAAATTTTACTTGTCACAAGTCTGTTATGGATGGCTACATGTAACTGCTCCATGAAGTCACCGGTTCCCCATGTGATGCAGATCAAAATATATTGACTTTAAAACTTGACACATGAAACCAGATCTCACCACTCTGTGAAAAACATACCAGGAACTCCCTGGAAAGACCTTGCTGCTCTGCAAACATTATTAGTTGACATAATCATGAAGTGGCTATCTAACTAAATATCTAACTAAAACATTAAGTTCAAAAGGGTGGAGTGCATTCAAGCCTGAGAACATACTTTGTCTTTGTTGTTTGAACTGAAATTGTGAATAGGTATGGGACTAATAAAGAATTTATTGATTCCAAATCTGGCTCAAATTCCTCTCGATTCCATTTTCTTAACAGTTCCATGAATGATTCTTTTTGTATTTTTGGGGGGTGAAATACAATTGCCAAATGATGAGGTAATTTCAATAAGACTTATATTTAAAACAAGTCTCGCAAAAGGTGTGTTTACAGAGGCATTTAATGACTTTTTACAGTAGCATTATGTATAGAGGTGTCAAATTCAATCCAATAATTAACCTTAACCATAACAATATTAAACAAACAACGTGGTAACATATTTCATTCAGTAATGTGTATAAAATACTTAAGACAACATACATAATGTGTATCTTTACCCAGCAGGCAATTTTGCGTTTAAAAGACGTCTAATAGCCATCCAAACACAGGCCAGAAGGCAAAATATGGGCTGTCATTGAAAATTTAAGACATCTAGACCACAGCCCAAGAATAGACTAGTCATCAATTAGATAACAAAGAAATTAAATGAGTGAATAAATGAAACCGAACACCTTATAATCACTGTTTACTTTGCTTACATGATGGAATATCATACATCTCGCAAGTTATTTTGGCAAAAACGACATGTAACCAAGTTATTTTGGCTAGAAGTGGGTTACTCATAGCCGGGTCTATAGTTAACCTAGATGGTGAAATGACGGCTATTGCTTGCTGGGTAGATGTCATATGAACAACCAGTCAGTACCTATTAGTTGTCAACAGTTTGATTAATTAAAGAACCAACTCATTCGAATGATTCCTTTGGAAATCAGACTAGTTGAACTGCATGTTTTCGATTGACACAAGAGTAATTTGTTCAGGAATCGGACTGCTATGTCCCGAAAAGAGTCGTCTAGTTGGTTTAATAATTGGATTATTGCACAATCACTAGGTATAATTAGCGGTCTCGTGGCATCACCAAATAGTAGTACATGGGTGCTTCTCAAACGGAAGGCTTCCTCCTAGTGAGGCTGCGTCCTTCCTAGTCCAGTCCTTAGGAGGCTAGTAGGCTAGAGTCCTCCTCAGCATTAAACACTACAATGAGTCTAGTATAAGTGCGCATGGTTACGTCATAAATGTTTCTGGTGCGAAAATACTATTAAAATTATCATTTTAAATGACTTTGTATGAAACATCTTTTTCTATTAATGCAGTACAGGTACACAACCGTCTGTGGTTTCCCAGTGGTTTACATTATATGGTTTAGCATTATATAATTAATTTACAAAAAAACAAAAAAAAACAATGCCTTCATCTCCAAAATAATTGTTTTGTATAGCATTTTTAAGTAGTGACATTTTGTGAATTGGAATGTGTGCAAAAGATTGTGGGTGACTGAAGGATGCATCCTTCAAAACAAGCTGAATGAAGGATGCAAAATTGCTGTCTTCAAAAAATCCTTCAAATTGAGACGTCCTTGGACAAAGCTTGATGATGTGGCAGCCCAGATATGCAGCCTTAGTATTGAGAAACCCTGACTATAGACTTTAGTCAGGGTAGATAAAATTAATACTAGCATGAAAATGAGGCTGTGAAGATATAGACTAACAGTCTTTATAATGGCATGTGCTGTACAGGTCCTAGATTACATGCAATTTTCTACCTTTCAAAACGGTTTTATAAAGGTTAATGTCTACAGAAAGGCTTTTGGAAAGATGTTTCATCAGCTGAACAATCGACTGAGCATGGGAACTGATTTTTCACCATTTTTTTAGAACCAGTTTCCAAACTTTATTGTGAAACATTTTGAATGATATTTCACACTCACATATACATGTCTATATAGCCTAGATCATATTTTAACTCTCTCTCTCACACACACACAAACACACTTACACATGCTACTGGAGTGTTATCTCACATTTCAGGGCCAAAGTGTGAGGTCACGGTCGTGTCCCCCCAACACAACCCCAGCACTCAAACACACAGCACTCCACCGTCAAGTGCTCTACCCCTGCTAACGTGTTGATCTCTGATGCCTGCCTGCTAGTGACAAGCCTTCAGGCTGTCTGTTCACTTCTCTGTGCCAAACTCACGCCCTTGTGCCCTATCCTGCTGTGCTTGATTACACCTGCCTCAGGATGTCCGTGTCTGATAATTGAGGTGCAAATTCAGCCCGATGACAACGAACACTTTGATCTTTATACACAATTACCACTTTAATGAAAGCTTTGAGAAACTGGCAGGCATTGTTCCATGCTTGTCTCTAGCTACGCTTAAGGATGACCAGAGTAAACAGACATTGGAATATTTTTATATTTATATATATTTTAATATCTAATATGCCTGGCAACGCTACCATTTCACTACAGCTTGCATGTTTAACAGTAAAACACTTGGATGTTTCTTGAGCCAGCCAATTAATATAAGCAACAATGGGAAAGAGGTGAGGTTTATAATTGTAGAATATTCACTGTCTGCACTGATTTCTCAGGTAAGATACTGACTGTGTGTCTGTATTTAATTAAATTATAATGAAAGGCAAAACGAGGAGTTATTCTACTGTAATCTTTCTTTATATTTCTCTTTCAAGGGATCTCCACTGAGATTTGTAATCCTCCTCTTAAGTCTGGGTCTTAACCTTTTTTTACTCCCATTGTCCAACAAAGTCACCCCATTATGACTAAGAAATTTCCTCTGGCATTTCTGCTGTAATCATGACAGTGTTACTTGTTTTCAAACCTTTTTAATTAACAGAAACTGTGAGTGTTGATGTATTAAATTAAGTGAAGTTCACTACGTAATTTCGAGTGAACCCATCTAATCTTTCAGTCAACTGCCGGAGCACATAAGCAGCTGCTCATCTTGATCTGGCATCAGCTGTTTTGGCATCCCTCCCCAACTCCACCAACATAATTTAGGCATTTTGCTACCATATACTCATCATCCAAGCATTAGCAGTCCCACTGGGGAGTATATCTAAGCTTGAGTTGAAGCTGCTTCATCGAGCCCCTCCACTGCGGACAGCAAGCCAAATACGCTTGACCTTATTAGCTTAAAGATTATATGGGCAAAGGTACTCATGAATCATGATTCATTTTGTGACTCCAGAATTTAATTATGTATGCTCTTCGATGAAAACCACTGCTACAAGTGGTTTACGGTTACTCTAATATACCTGTGTAAAAATCACATTGGCTAAAGATAAATAAATAAATACATAGCAGATGCTACTTGGTTTGACATTTTGTATAATGGAATTAAATTCATAAAAAGAACAAGAACATTCATTTTGGAACAAGAAGTTGTTTTGAATTTCCTGAAATTACATCCACAGGTAATGACAGTTACTGACAAATTCATGAGGAATTCACATGACATGTTTCTGATCACCAATTATTTCTCGCTACGTGTCTTGTTTGATGTTTGTGGCAATGCCGAGAACAATATAAAGGAAAGAAAAAGGATATTTTCCAGTCCTATTGATTGTTTTATTTAAGCACAGGTTTTAAGACCTGACTGACCAGTGATCATAACCAGCTTCGGCACTGTCTGTCTGATTCATAAATGAAATAGTCCTACTTGATAAATGAAAGTCAGATTCGAGGTGTGACCATGAAACTGCATGACTAAGATGCTTTTTGTTTTTGTGCAGTGCTCCAAAGGCAGGACATATCTTTAAAACAGCTCACTCTCTCTGTTTTCTTTTCTCACACACAGCACCCAGCAGAAGAGACGGAGGCAGCTGTTGGAGCGGGTGGAGTGTGCAAACGTCTCAATCTCCAGATGACCAGATGAATCATAACCTCTTTCTCACTCCACTTTCTATCCAGTCATTCTCTCTCATCCGGCATTTGTCTGTGTGTCTGATCCCCCTTCCCCCTCCTGCTGATTCCAGTCTATTTATATGAACTATTTTCAGGAGACACTTTTCCCCAGTTTCCTCCTTGCGTCTGTTTTCTCCTCAGCTCCAGACTGGTGAGGAATTACTTTGTCGATCCCTGTGAGGCAGTGCTTTCCCAGCAGGCTTTGCGCTAAGGCCGATAGGTTTTGGAAAGTTTTGGAAGGGAGAGCGAGTGCTGCGTGTTCCACCCAGACATCTCCAAATTAATCATTCACGTTAATGGGATTCGTCCAGCGGCTTTTGTTTGCTGAACATTAAAGCCTGGTCACTGGGTTCAGCTGCTGCTAAAAATATGATGACAAACAGGCAGGACAGAAAGTGAATAAACTGTCATGTTTTATATGGACAGATTATTCTCCACAATTCAAAGCCAGTTCAATCTCTTCTTCATGAATAAAAAGATATGCGTCTGCAGAGTAGTCACTTGTGTCTGTACTGTCCTCGAAATCCTCTCTCCATCTCATTTACATGAATAAACATGTACCATCTTGTATTAAAACATATTCCATTCAGACTAATGAGCCTCTCGTTTGGCTAATATCAAGTACGGAAGCCAGCAAACAACTAATGCATGTTTATTTAAATCCTAAGGGCTAATTAAAGATAAAACGATGTGTCCATGTGTAGCTGTCAAGTTGAAAAAGAGTGCAACAGGCCCTCATTTATGAGTGTTTCTTCAACTAATGCATGGGCACTTCTTACCCTGTGGGATTTTAGAAAATATAAAACACATTTTAAGTCAAGATGAAACTGAAGTAGCAACAGATATTTTATTCTGTATTGTTAGGCACATCCAAGTGAAACGGATTAAAGAAGAAAAAAAAAAAGTAAGGACTTGCTTCCATCAATCGGCTGATGATTGAATGGAGGCAGATCTGAAAGTGAGCTTGCTGTCGGTTGTAAGAAAGGACAGGGTTTAAGCAGACTAAATGATTGGAGAAGTCCTGCATACATCACAGAAGATCAAGGTATGACATTTTGATTAAAAATGAAAAGGTCCTAAAAACCATTAAAAAAAAATGTTACTTGAAATGAATTAAAAGTTAACTGAAATCAAATCAAAATTAAAATATGAATCAATATGAATCAATATAAATATGATATATTATAAACTTAAAATTGTTTTATTTCAGCTAGTTGCCTATAGGCAACATTTTTCATTTCCATTTAGTTTAACTTGAAACTTAAATAAAATTAATCCTGTAAAAAATAAGTTATGACAACTTTTTTACTTTTTTTATAAGTTATACAAGATTCAACTCATTTTTTAAGTCAGTTTTATGTAACAGACTTAAACATCCAAGTAAGACTTAAAGGGGTGGTTGATTATGATTTCACTTTTCTAACTTTAGTTAGTGTGTAATGTTGCTGTTCGAGCATAAACAACATCTGCAAAGTTACAACGCTTAAAGTTCAAAGCAAAGGAAGATATTTGCTTTTAAAGAAATCGCTTTTTAAGGACTACAGCAAACGGCTGGTAGGAACTACACGAGCTTCCTCACGGGTTAGTGACATCACTAACCCTATAATTTACATAAACCCCGCCCCCGGAACAAGAGTTTGGTTCCAAAACGCGATAAATCCATTTTGATTAATTTGAGTAAAAATGTGTTTTCTTTACCAAGAATTTGGCAAGATGAAAAACGCTATTTTGTTTCAAACTTTCACATAGCATATTTAGGTTATAATAACAAAACAAATTCAAATCCAGATTTTGATTTTCAAAGATTTATTATAAAAACTGATCATTTTTTCCCCAAAATGCAATAAATTCATAACACTTTTTTTCCCCAAATGCAATTAATCCATTGAATCAATATAAAAGTTATTTTTCATATTGAAACTGTTGAAAATACACAACAAAATAAGTTGATCCATCCACATATGACAGCCTGAACTCGATCAATATCTTATTAACGTTACAGGCACTGGACTAAAAATACATTCAATCAGCTATCGCTAGGAAATACCTCCTGAACTTTTTTGACAGCGATCATCTGTAAAACGGCTTAGTCCTGCTCGGTTTTCGTTGACTTTGAGTAAAACAACTGAAAGTTTTTCAAAAGATCCCCTGGGTTCAACGTGTCAGCGTGACAGAAGTTTGATGCTGTCGTGTGAGAACAAGCAACAGCCGGCATTTTTCCTCCTCCTGCGCCTCGTCTTCTTAATCTCCTCACGTAAATGATTAGATTTCGATGGCTTACGTTTCTTCCCTACCGCAGAAACCACCACAGGTTCATCAATGCCGTCAAAATTATAAAAGATTTTGTTTGATTGTTGATCAAAAAGTACAAAGTAGATAGGAAAAACTAGGATGCCGGGTGTATTCAAAGCGCTGCCGTTACTGTTTACATGGTGGAATGGTGCGCTGTGATTGGTTGAGAGCGGATTTATCTCATTCTGCAGAGAAAGGAGACTGGCGTTTGTCGCGGTTTGGAAAGAAAGTGAGAAAACATGACAGAATAACACGGCGGATATCGCATTTTACATAAAATTTAAAATTGACTTTTCAATACTGACCCTATACAATACTGATTTTTGCAGGAACTCAATTTTTTTTTAAATGGCGTTTATCGCGTTTTGGAACCAAACTCTTCTGATTATCATGACAGAATATGCTAATCAATGACTAGAAGATAACTACACATAAGCTTCATAAATTCATCAACTACGTCCTGTTGCATTCTACATGTTGTCACTTCTTCTTGAGTCTCTCCATCATTGTCTGACTCCAGTTTGAACATAAACATTGACATTTTCAGTGCATGTCTGTGTGAGGTAAAAGGACACGAGCTCTTGAAGCTCCGCCCCCTGTGCTGAGAGCAGCAGCTCATTTGCATTTAAAGGGACACACACAAAAACGGTGCGTTTTTGCTCACCCTCAAAAAGTGACCATTTTAACATGCTATATAAGAATATCTGTAGGGAATTTTGAGCTAAAACTTCACATACACACTCTAAGGACATCAAAGACTTATTTTACATCTTGTGAAAAGGGTATTATACCACCCCTTTAAACATCCAAGTTAAAAAATTAAGGTCGCAACTTTTTTTTACAGTAGACATATTTTTCAAAAATGAACAAAAATGACAAAAACAAACAACAAATTACTAAAAAAAACCAAATAGAAATTAAAATAAAATCATTCAAAATATTAATAAAACTATAATAGTATCTAAATTATACTAAAATAACACTGACAACCGTTCACAATAAGATCAATAACATGCATTTAGAAAATAGATACATTTTCATTTCCATACTGACTTTATAACATTCATAAAACATTTTAAGTTTTTAACATTTTATTCTCCTAACTGTACATATGCATTTATTACATGATTCTGTCATTTCCAGCACATTGATGTATTGTGTTATAGAAATGACATTTAAACATTTAGTTGATAAACTAGCTGACTCCTAAATCTAAAGCTAAAAGTCATACACTGTAAAAAAAATTGTTGTTTCAACTTAAAAAAGTAAGAGCTGCCTTAAAACTTTAAGTTTAGTCAACTTGAAATGTGAAGTTGTACTATGTGACAACTTGGATATTTGAGTTGACTAAACCTAAAATTTGAAGGCAGCATGAACACTTACTTTTTTAAGTTGAAACAACATATTGTTTTTTACAGTGTAGCTAGTTTTTATGTTTCAGTATCACAATATAATACTGTACACAATATAACTGCCATGTTTTGCTGGTCAGTTAACACTATGACAGAGAATTCAATATATACTGTATATTCTCTAATTAACTGACACTCAGGAGAATATTGGAACAGGAATAATAATCACAAAACAAACATGACGCAAACTTGCGTCATTAACGCTATTTTAACAGCTAAATTTTAACGTTCACTGTGGAGAACTAAGGGCTTAAATACACAAGTGGTAGTCAGCTGAACAGAAACAGTTGCGTGGAACTAATTAACAACCATGGAAACTTGACAAGCAAAGTGAACAATGAACACAGGCAAACAAGAACAGAAATAGTGAAAACCAAAACAGAACATACATGTTACAATAACATACTTTTGACAATATTTCCGCTTGAGTGGAAATGACGCACTGCAACATTCTTGTGATGATTTTTCTGGGTCTGGATCAAATGTACAATGTAAATCTATACATAAAGACGTCTGAAAAGTCAAAAAGAAAACTTAAATTTTATAATTAAAAATCAATCCCTTGGACATAAAAGTGCCCATAGTTGAAGACTTGTCACATCACATGCACAGAAAGCACAGAATATAATCTTTCTTACTTCCACTTAAGTGCAATAAATCCACCTAAGTGTAAAAAATGAGCATCAACAAGTTTTTTCCACTGGAATTGCATTGTGCCATGCAGACTGGCGGTTCCCATATGAAAACACTGCGACCCCCTGTAGGCCACAGATCTGATGTGTCTGGAAAGCACTATTGAATTTCACACCGCCTGTAAACCAGCCATAGTGTTTATTACCACAGATCCCACTAAACACAATGACCTTAAACACATCTCACTGTGCTCCAATGCCGCACGGCAGCGTTACATAATTCCATTAAACCCACAGCTAATGGAGGTCTCATCGACACTCTCTGGACTCTCTTCCTCTCCATCCACCATCAAATATGATGGTCAGCGCTCTTTTCTCAGACTATCTCAGTCTTTTCTCAGTCTGTCCCTAAATGTGTCATTGATATTCACTCTCTCTTAATAACAGATATAGGGCACACACAGTGTCATCCATAGGACAAAGTTAAAAGTCTTACATAAGAGAGCATGGGGTGTTTTATCAATAACAAGCTGGCAAGGGAGGTCATGCGTGGATAATACATGAGGGAACAACAGACTAACAGTACGGGCACAAATATTATGGTGGAAATACAGTCAAATGAGCATCAAATATTTCAACAGATTACTGATAAAAATAGCTTGGCGTGATAATGCGCATTCCTCTGGTGTTCTGCTTTTACAACCTACACAGATGACTGATGTAATGACAACAAAACATTACAGTGTGATAACGGTGTAAATCAAGAACAAGGACTCATTAGGGCCGCATGGCAGGTGCATGAAGGACAATCAAAGTCTTCCTCTTTGTCTTTTAAAGGGACTGAATTTAACAGTGATGAATATATTAGTCAAGGATAAAAAAAATGCTGCTTAAATAAAAAAATTATCTTGTTAGAAAACTACAAAAACATCAAATGTGTTGAAGTTGATCAAAAATGTACGAGTTCACAGAGATGACACAGAAGACAATTAAACCATTGCACACAGGACTCTTACCCTAATTTATGCTGGATATGTTCTATATGATACGTCTTCATATATGTTTTAATACTGATCTCAAATGTTGCAAATGTTCAAAAAACATTAAAGATATAAACTCTAATGCCATCTACTGGTACACATTTCTAATTGCAATAAAGGCCACAGTCAATGAGTGAAACCTATTTCTTTATTTTTTAATAGTTTGCTGAACTGTCACTGACAACTGCTTACAATGAAACAGAGAATAACAAAAACTTAGACAACGACACAAAATATAAAATATTTGCTTTTACGTCAAGTTGAAATAACTATCTAGATACAATGTGACTATTTCAAAGGCTATTAGACAAATATAAAGAACATTATAATTCCCTTTGGAAAAAAATAGCCTCTGCAATTTTTATAATATTACACATTAAATAAAATATATTTTGATCATTTCTGTGTTCTGAATCACAAATATGATTACATTCCATTTGATTCAATTGCAGACCTCAAATTTTTCATTGAGGTAAAATACATTTTTCAGTAACACTTTAGTAAATATATTTACTAAACAAATTATATAATGAGAAGAAAAACAACAGAACTACCTCTTCTAACATTTGTTTACATTGATACTTCTCTACCCAGATTATAAGGCAATCTATATGTTCTCTTGTTATGCATTTTACCTCAATATCAGAGCACAAAAGTGTATTTTTGTATGCGTTACAATTGTCAGTCATGTAGACAAACTTAACACAGCCTCCTGGTGTTCAAGTGGGGCTGTTTAGGCAATTTCAGGTAGTGTCTTTCGGTTTTAAGAAAACATTCTCTGCCCCCTGACACTGCCTATCAAGCACACCGATTTATTCACAAATATTTTGTCAAGACATGACCTTGCATGATGTAATGCTGATTAAGCTTGCGTGTAGCGAATTATCTCACTCAAGTCATAGCCGGTCACCGCAAATGCGTAGCCGTCCCCATCACAGAACTTGGCTCCACAGATCTGCGTGTCAGTCACACACTCATTGTACATGTGCTCGATCTAGAAAGGGCAGAGAAATCAGCTGAACACACATAAAGTGCTTTGCAACACTGAATACTCCAGAACAAAATATCAAGTCGAATGTTTTCATTTAATGTAACTACTTCTAGTGCATGTACACTACCGTACAAAATCTTGGGGTTTGTTAAGAATTTTTTTTTCATGTTTTTGAAAGTCTCTTTGCTCACCAAGGCTGCATTTATTTAATCAAAAATACAGTAAAACAGTAATATTGTGAAGTATAATTACAATTTAAAATAACTGTGTTCTATTTGAATATATTTTAAAATGTACTTCATTCTTGTGATGGCAAAGCTGAATTTTTCTGCGTATTTTTCTGTATTATCAACAGTCATTGCCCCAGTCTTCAGTGTCACATGATCCTTCAGAAATCATTCGAATATGCTGATTTACTGCTCAAGAAACACTTATTATTATTATTATCAATGTTGAAAACAGTTGTGCTGCTTAATATTTTTGTGGAAACCGTTATTCTTTTCAAGATTCTTTGAAGAATAGAAAGATCAAAAGAACAGCATTTATTTGAAATAGAAATAATATTAACATTATAAATCTATTTACTGTAACTTTTGATCAATTAAATGCATCTTGCTGAAGAAGAAAAAAAACAACCAAACTGACCCCAAAATTTGAAATGCAGTGTATGTCTGTGAAGGGTTTTACCTCTACACTGTTAGTCTCTGGGGTCAAGCTCAGATGCCACACTCTAACCCAAGAGTCTTCTGCAGCAGAGAGCAGCTTTTTCATTAAACAAAGGAAAACAATATCAGTATATGAGAGTTTACCATTTTAAGAATACATCTGAATATGAAAAACTTATTTGTGCTCGAAATGTATTTAAATAATACGATTACTAGACTCAAAGTGCACATATGTGCTGATCCATACATTAATTGTAAGACACACAGGCTGTACTGTATACATCTTTTCTCACCAGGCCAGTGAATGGGGCAATGTCCAGTGTGTAGATCCAGCGTGCATGAGCATTGACTTCTGCATGCAGTATACCCGTGACCGCCTCATACAGACGGATCTGTCCTGTCCCATAGCCGGCAATGACTGTGCCCTTCCACAGTTTTACTGAAGAACAACTTGTGCTGAGAGAAGAAGATACACATTTGAATAACATATGTACTATAATGATGTATTGGTATACTTCATGAAACACAGGCAGAATACGTTTTTGTGTAAACCGTTTGTAAAGTCGTTCTGATGTAAATTTTCAGATTCATGAAGCGGTGCGTTTTATGTTCTTTTAGGCAAACTGACACTGCATTTTGATAACACTTACCATAACAATATATAATCACAAAGTTAATTAATTATCCAATTAGTTATATGCAACTATAAATTTCACTGATAAACAAAAATCAGTGAGTTTTTATTATAGAACACGATTATTCGGAGCACCAGCATTTGTCAGCAAGCTTAACACATTAATTAAATATTTTTTGTTAAAAATATGGCCAATTATTATTTTGCATCTATGCCAAACCTAAGAAGGGAGTCCAAAAGATCCCACAGGATTCTTGTACACATAATTCACATATTGTCGTAATTCATGGGCAGGAAGTATGCTAATTTAAAATCAGCGTGCATGCCATGCCGTGCATGCTCCCTATTTATAAATTATTCGAATTCACTTGTTTGACTATCAAATCTCAGGTTTACAAAGTGTTTCCAAATCCGTAGGAGAATTTTTGGGAAGGACCACTTTACGTTCAAATTATATAGAATACACTCAATGTCATGAATGAAACCCATGGTCTCTTGTATAGTGAGTGTTACTTCCTAACATACTCAAAACCAGGGATCTTGTTGAGCAGTTGAAAATCCTCTCCTGATTTCCACACACAGAGGAGACCAGAGTCATCAGCGCTTACTAAATCAGCAATGCCCTCCTGAAAAAAAGAGGCCAATTTAATATTAAAACATTTGAGCCACCAGTAATTTAAATCAACTGAACCAAACATGACAAATAAAACAAATGAAATGGTTTACAAATGAAAGTTATTAGAAGTTAATACCAGACTTCCTGAGCACTCAGAGGCCATGTCTGTAATGGCCTCTTTGTGTTCCTCCAAAACCTCAGACAGGGTGATGTTACTGCCTTTACTGGGAACGTCAAACACCAGCACTGAGCCAGATGAGACCCCTGAAAAAAGTGTGAGGAATGGAAAGGGGCACTTTTAGTATACACACTAAGGAAATATGCTTAGAACAGACAGATATTTACTATATATCCACTGCTGACAGATGAAGCCACTTACCTACGCAAATGTATTTTTCCCGCACCGCTGCAATCCCTCGGGCAAACACTGCCTTAGCTGGGAAATTACAACAGATAATGTCAGTTTTATTAGGTACGCAGTTAATCACAACCAATTTCACAGTTCTTTCTTCAATCATTCGGTGAAAATGAATAAACGCGTTTACGTTATTTACGGAGACAGAGGTGTGCACTGACCTGTGGGGGTCTCTGGTGTGTCCAGGGCATGCCAATAGACCATAATCGATCCATCTGATTCATACATCTGATGAATAAACATAGGCCTAGTTTAAGTCATGTTTCCCATGCATGTAAAGAGCGTGGCATAACACTTGACCCACCTGAATTCCTTTCTGAGAAGTGAGAACTAGAAGATCTCTTGAGGGCAGGACACACCAGGCTGCCTGTCAGACAAAAATCAGAGTTAATTATGATCTAGGGTTAAATGTTAAAACAATGAAAAGTACAAATACTATCAGCCTACCAATTTAGGGTGTTAAAATAGTGACAGCATTCAAACAAAACTGCACTAAAACAAGATAATCAACAGTGTTTAGTAGGACTCAAATCCTCTTACCTGCATGATGAGCGAGGAGCTGGTGGTCACGTTGCCCTCTTTAGATTGCAGCTGTCGGTGGGAATAGTTCAGGCCGTCCCAGGACGCACTGACCATGTTTACCACGTTGGCGTGGACCACCGTGAAATAGGTGAGGCAGCGCGGCGCGATGCGCAGGACGCTCAGGTTGTTGTAGAGCGCGGACGCGCTGCTCTTTATCGGAATGCTTTTCTCTTTGTGGTACATTTTCGCCATTTTTGAAGAGTAGGGATGTTGTTTCCGAAATGCGAAGCAGGACTTGGAAATAAGTTCAAAACAAAATGGGCAATTGTAAATCCTGAGAGTTTCTTGAGACTAGAGAATTAGGGCGGTGCTGTTCAAACCAACACTAAATCGGATTTTAGAGGTATGTCCAGCCGGGTTCAACGCGGCAAGATGTAAAGTATTAAATACTGATCTTTTCCAGTAACAACACACTAACATTTAATTAATCCCAGACATTATTATTTACCATGTAATCGCGCGTGAGACATAAATAACGGTAATTATAGCCAAGCCTGAATGAAGGCAATTGGGTTCTCCTGTTAATCCTCTTCGTTCCAGTGCAACTAGTTGATAGAATGGCGCCTAATATGGAAATAACATACGCAGTTTCGCATGTTATTAGACCAGTCAACGTCGGAGAAGAGGTTTAATGGATATTTTTTGTCTAATTGTATTCAAGCAAGGTCTCATCACCATCTCGCGTCTCTTGCAGCCATAGTGACGGAGCAGACATGTGTACCTGTGTAGAACGTCACAATTATCTGCGGTGCACGGAGGGACGCACGCTTCTGAGCGTCTTAAAGACATAGGCTACAGCTTTTTTTAATTATTATTTGCCTTATCTATCTATCTATCTATCTATCTATCTATCTATCTATCTATCTATCTATCTATCTATCTATCTATCTATCTATCTATCTATCTATCTATCTATCTATGTTCTGTATGGTTATATCACTGTATGTTCATTTTCAAAAAACTATTTTAAAAATATCCATATATTGTTTCAAACAGATGCTATTATTTGAATAGTTCCATAGGTTGTATTGTTTGGGGAAAATATTGGATTTATAATCAATATCTAATTACCATGCTAAACAATATTTTGTACAATATAATGAGCCTGAACCTTTTTGTAAAAGATGTTCTGAAACAGCAGTGCTAAAATGGGGGGTGTTCATCAAAATTATTTTTCTGTAAAGCTCAAATGATGGTTGACATGACAAATTTGTGTTTGCTGTATTTCTAATGGATTGATTTTAGACTGGACTAATATACAAGCATTTATTTGTCTTCTCATGTTTGCTGGTGTCTACAAATCTCACAATGAAGCCACAATGGCATGCTGAATCAGGGAGGGTGATTTTTCGGGCCATCGCGCCACTGTGCAATTTTTAAGGGTCATCCGATTTGATGACAAAGAAACGATGTGCCAGGAGAGAACACAACAAACTATTAGTGACAGATGGGAAAAAATTGCTTTAATGGGTTTAATACAAGTAAAGCTGTCAAATATTGCATTAAAATCTTGGCAGCCTGTGATGCCAGTACAAGCTATGCCTGGAATTTGCCAGTCTACACAGGAAAATTGGTGGGGCACAGCCTGAAAGAAATCAGGGCAGACGCATTGTACTCCAAGTGACAGCTGCTCTCCAGGGACACACAACGTGCGACTATTTCTTCACATTGCATGCCTTTTGCACAGAGCTTCTTCAGAGAAAATTGACCATGGTTGTATCTGTGTGCAGAACCAAGCCAGAGCTCCCACAGAAGACAAATTGCTGGCCTATGGCACTGTTTTTCAACATGAAAATAAATCATTCCCGGAATTGAGGGTATAGCTACCAAAAGAAAAGAAAAACTGGTAGAGCTAGAGAACACTGGTGCACAAATATAGCCTACCCCTCATAAGAAGATGACACATTCCTTGACACTCTGAGTCTGATGAGGAGAGCACACAAAAATATAGCCTTCTGATGAAGAGGATTATGATGCAGATCATCACCTTCTCAACAGCTTGGGAAAATACACAGCCTTCTAGTGGTTAAACCATGTCATTACATTTTATTCAGTTTTCCCCCCTCCACCAGATGGCACTAATCTGCCTCGCATGAATAAGATGACTTTTGCTAGATTTTTTACTAAAATAATGCATTACGTGAAGATAGAACAAAATGTATTTCTATTTTTATTTTGTAATATTATACAAAAATGAATTGTGTATAAAACAAAATCCCCAGCCCAAAATACAAAACAAGTGATTTAACTTTATTAAAGTTACATTATTAAAAAAATATATATTTTATGATTATTGTTTCTGGTGATTTTTTTTTTTTTTTTTTACCTTAACCCTTAAATGCATGAATTATGATAACCACAGTCAGGATTTTTCCTTCTGTGTTTTTGCTGCTTCTAGGACATGAAAAACAAGATTTTAAACTTTTTTTCTTCTTCTTCTTTTTTACACATATTTAGCATTTTACATAAATTGTACACATATGTTATCAATTCAACAATGACACAATTCCTTGGATGTTACTTGATGTTACAACAATTTTATTTATTTTTTAACTGCAAGAGTCTCCTAGGATAGAAGGAATGGATGGATATTCCGAAGGCCATCTTAGTTTGGAGAAAAAACCCCCCACAAAGGATTGCCACTTGGTGGCTGTGTTATAGGATCATGCACTATGTGCAACTATGCCATAATGCATATGTTATCGGCAAAGTGTGTAATCCGGCATTCAATAGAATGCCTAGGTAATGTATATTTTTTGCAAAAAACATCAGGAATTCTATACATTGCCTAGGCATTCTATACAATACCGGGATTTCACACTTTGCCGGTAACACATACACAAAATGGCTTTTTAATAGCTGTCCACTGTAGTGACCTCTATGTGTAAAAGGGTTAATATACAGAGTTTTTCAAACAAACAAAACCACATAATTATTTATGGGGGGGGTTTTTGCCAATAAAAAAAAGAAGATTATCCTACACTTTTTGCAGCACATTGACAAACAAGAGGCTGCCTGTAACCCTCCTACATACAGATATCAAAATCTCTTTTGATATTCAGTTGTGAAAGATCTAATTGTTAGCACTCTGTGGGAGGTACAAAGGATCCTCCTTCTGAAAGACCTGAGCAGAATGTTTTTCTTTAGGCCTCTCAATGAAAATCAAAGCATTTTCCCTAAACAAAATACCAAATGCAAAATCTGAAATTTCCATGAAAAAAAGTAATAGAAAATGTTAGCAGTAAAACAGTTACAGTAGGCTATGTAACAAAACACACAATAACCTCAGTTGCTTACCACAAAAGTACTGTATGTGTGCATTTGAAGACAGCAAGGGGGAGGAACAAATGAATGACTTTGTGTAAGAGACCTGCCAGAGAGGTTGTGGGTATGGGGCTTGTGAAAGTGAGCATGAGCCCCATCATGTAATGGGCATCAGAGAGAGGGAAGGCAGAGTCCAGGCAATCTTTTGACCATGTGATGAAGACAGAAAACTGATCTCAATCAGAAATAGTAGGCCTGTTAACTGCAATTCAGATTCTGTAAGAACATTCTTTGAGAAAACTCATCATCTGCAGGATATGTTGTAGCTGCATCATTGTGTAAATGACAATTCTTAATTTAAAGTTTTGTTCCACGCTCAGAATAGACAAAATCCTCACTCTGATGTGATATTTTCATGGATCACATCTTTGACTGAATTTTGGCTGGTAGCCTATGACAGTTGGTGTGGTGTGGATGTAGCATCATGCTCTACTCGCTTGTCAGCCAAAGGCTAATTTAGGCTATTTGGTTAGCAAAATAGTAATAGAAGTACAAAGATAAATTATCTCCATAGAGCATATTTTATAGTAAAAGTGTTTATTTCCTTTTCAAAAGTGGCATTTCGGAGTGATTTTGTAGCATTATTTTACTCTGTCTGCACCATAGAAACACAAAGAGGTGGAACAATTCTGAAGTGTTTTTGCTCACACTCCCATTCTTTTTAAATACCGTGTGACTCTGTCGACGCCAACTTAGCAACAACACAGCAACGGGAACAGAAGCTCTGTCATCTCAGCTTGAATGGAATGCCATTCAAACGGATGAGCCTCATAAAATGAGCATTCTCTTTGTAAATCTTCTGTAGATTACAGTTAAGTTTCCCCTCACTATTATTGTTTGGTGATGTTGAAAATACACGTCTTTTACATTAATGTGCAGACTCGAGTTTCATGTAGGCTAATGTGCACAATGGTTGTTGTCGTGATTCCCTTAGTTTTACTGTCTTTCCGCCAACTTAGCAGACCACTAAATTGCCTTTCATCGTCTTTTGTTAATTAGTATTCTGTACTCACTCTTTGAACATTTTTGCGCTTCATGCGCCATAAATTTCCAGTCTTCTTTCAAGTGAAAATCTGTAGCGCTACAGTGTCAACTGTCGGGTGGATCAACATCGTCACTCTTCACTTTCTGCTTTGCTTTCGGGGAATATCAGGCGCGGTGAGAATTATTAGTTTACTCTTTATAAGTATCAGAACAGCTAACTGTAATATGAAAGTCTAATATTAGTGTTGTTATTGCGCCGTTATAGCCGGGGTGATGGATGTTGTTTGGAGAGGATTGTGCACTTTTGTTCTCACAACGCTTGTTTTTGAAGGTAAAGACCATGTGCTATCTTTATTTCAATGTTTAAACTGAAAAAAAAAAAAAGTGTTTTTATTGTATTGTTTAAAAAGAACAAATCGCATTTGTTGTTAAACAATGTTGTCATCATATTAGTAGCCTACCATTTGTCAGTAGAAGTCGCTAACTTGGCTGTATTACAGAAACTTCCTGTCTTAAAGGGATAGTTCACCCAAAAATGACAATTCTGTCATCATTTACTCACCCTCAAGTTGTTCCAAACCTGTATGAGTTTCTTTGTTCTGCTGAACACAAAGGAAGATATTTGGAAGAATGTTTGTAACCAAACAGATCTCGGTCCCCATTGACTACCATAGTATATATTTTTTCCTACTATGGAAGTCAATGGGGACCGAGATCTGTTGATTACAAACGTTCTTCCAAATATCTTCCTTTGTGTTCAGCAGAACAAAGAAACTCATACAGGTTTGGAACAACTTGAGGGTGAGTAAATGATGACAGAATTTTCATTTTGGGGTGAACTATCCCTTTAATAGGCAACTTGACTTAAGATTTAAAAAAGTGCAATTTCCTAAATGAAATTAAAGGGATAGTTCACTTTGAAATTAAATTTTGGTATGTTTTAGCTTACCTCAAGGGCATCCAAAGATGTAGGTGTCTTTTTTTCCGCAGTAGTTTCAATTTTGATATTTTTAGGTCAAACCGTTCTTGTCTGTCAGTCATTTAATGCAGGTCTATGGTCACTGTCTCAAAGAGCATGCACAGAGTCCAAATTAAAACAATTCCCCGTCGTCCAAATTAAACAATTCCCCATCGTAAGTACACATTGATGGCCTAAGACAAGAAACGAGCGGTGTGAGAAAACGAACAGTATTTATATCGTTTTTACCTCTTATACACAGCCACGTCCAAGTGATCTGATCTGACGTGTACGCAGACTGGTGCATAGATATATACACATAGTGGCCGGTTTCACAAAGCTATTTTAGACTGGTCTATAGTTTAATTTGGACGACGGGGAATTGTTTTAATTTGGACTCTGTGCATGCTCTTTGAGACAGTGACCATAGACCTGCATTAAATGACTGACAGACAAGAACGGTTTGACCTAAAAATATCAAAATTGAAACTACTGCGGAAAAAAAGACACCTACATCTTGGATGCCCTTGAGGTAAGCAACATACCAAAATTTAATTTCAAAGTGAACTATCCCTTTAAGATGGTTTGGCTACTAAACACATAGGATTTTGAGGATTTCTCCACGTATATAAGTTGGCAAATATGTTATTTGCTATAGTGTTCAAAGGGAAGGATGGTCTTCTAACTTGGTCAAGACTGTCAAGTTGTTTGTTGTGCTGTTAGCAGCAGATACTGTATATGTGAGGTTTTGATGCATGATTAAAGATGTATTTTACCACATAGCCTACTGTCCATATTTGCAATATGAATTTGCCAATGTTACCTAACGTAAGTATTATAAGCTACAATAATATCTCTTTTCCCTTATAGAAGTTACAGGACTCATGATCAAGAATGAAGAGCTGAGGAAGTGTGTACAGGTAAATGAAGATCAAGTCAGCAGCAGGTTAACCCTGCAAGAGTGCAAGGCAGATTCAGCTCTGCAAGAGTGGCACTGGAACCCAGAGACACGTTCTCTCAGCAACCCGCAGACAGGAGGGTGTCTAACTGCACCCCAGATCCAGGAGCATGAGAGTGTTTGGCTGCAAGCTTGCAGCTCTGAGGAGGAGGATCGTGAGGGCCAGACCTGGAGCTGCTCTAAAAAGGGTCTCCTGACATTACACAGCAAGGGTCTACACCTGAGCGTACGTCACGATTCCTCCAAGGTCTTCCTTTCCAAAGATCGTGGGAAAGGCAGCAAGTGGAGGACAATGGCTAATCAAACGGTATGCGAGGATACAGACAGCACACATCACGGCCAGAATGTGTTGCAAGAGCCTCAGCAGACACTTTCAACCGGACCCCGAATCCTCACTCAAATTCGATATTGGCATTGTAAGAGAGTTAGATTAGGAGTTTGTGTTGCATTCCGTCATCCCATCATTTTGATTAATTACATCTCATCCACTTCTTCAGTTAAAACTCCACAGAATTCAGCTGAGCGTCTCTTGAAGGTCACTCCTTGCATACCAGACCATATCATCCTCTGTCATGTGTGTTTTTTTTTTACTTTCTCATCTTGTCCTACTAAATTTGAACCAGGGTCCCTACAGTATTGGAAAACCTGGAAATATCAGAGAATACTGAGTGATATTTAAGTGTAAAAAAATGTCACTGACTATTTTTGGTTAGAAGGGTCAGAAAGCCAAATTCTCAGTTGAGCCACATTCAAATCTCAGGCTGACACAAATAAGTTATCATTAATTATTAATTGTACATAATTATTTGCATATCTTAATTCCAATGATTTTGGTAGCTGACATACAGAATGGAATTCCTTCCCAAAAATCTCTGATCATGAACGACTGAAATTGATTGGTCAAAAATGACAGGGTTCCTGTGTGTACATTGTCTGTTTTGTTTCTAATAATCACTGTATAACATATTTGTATGATCTTTTTATTACTTTACTTAAGCTGGGAGTAATGGCCAGACCTCACAAATAAAGTCAACTGAAGCGACACGGACTGCAGAGGCATCGGTTGAACCTAAAAGTAGCGTAGAGCCTGGGGGACCTTCTGTTAATGTTTTTACAACAGACTATGGTAAGTTCTCACCTGTTTCAGAAAGTTTGATTCGTTTTAACAGTTGAACGCTTATCGGTCAGGACACAGGCTATAAACAATCAAACATTCAAAACATTACATTCCCCCCTGGAATAGTTAATTTGCCTTATGTCCACATGAGGGCAGTAGAGGAGAGGAAACCTAAACACGGTGCCATGTCTTTGCATGTTCACGAGCCAACGAAAGATTACTGAATTTTAATGACTGAAAATGAGTAAAAATACAGAAAATGGTGTGGGTAAAAAAAAAGAGAATGTTAGTTGGTGATGTATAACGTTTTTAATAACAGGAACAGGCTGGAAAATGACAATGTTGCTTCTAAGCAGTTTGGCCCTGTTACTTGGATTTGTGATCCTCACTCTTAACATTTACCAGAACAGGTAAGATTCTTCTCATTTTTGGTAAATAAACTTTCAAGGCATTGTTACCCTGCATTTCATTTTACACATAGAGAGGAATTTGATCTGTTTTTCATTGTAATTGATCTGTCATTCATGTAACTGATCTATGCTGGTTGAAATCGGTTTCATACAAGGAAATACTCAGTAACAAGTTTTCCTCCTTTATGAGTGGCTGATCTACTTCTTGTCGTCACGCACAGGAGGAAGAAGACTGTGGTGGTGCTGAAATCCTACACGCCGACAGGAGAGGTCAGTCAGCCAGGGTCTCCGGTGCCTAGTGAGAGAGCCCCTCTAACCCGACACCCTATGAAACCTGCTCAGTCCCCCTCCATCCAGCGAGGCGAGATCCTTGTTGAATGGAAAGATGGAACAGTCACGCCACTGTTTGAAACGTATCTAACCGACTAAACAGCATTATGTATAGAAGAAATAAATGTGAGAGTGACCTGTGTATCATTCCTAAGAAAACTGACAGAACTGAATTTATGAACTGTGGCTTTATTAACTTATTACATGGAATGCTTGATTCTGATTCTTGATATTATTTCTTGATACTGACCGCTGTCCAGGGAATCACTGCCAATTGCATGCTCATGCCCAATTTCCATGTATTTATTTATTTGTTGTGTAGCCGTGGAATAAGTGGGATAAAGTTATTGCAAGAAATGATCACAACTTTAACACCAAGGGTTGCATAGCCTTAGTTTAAGACATTGTCTTAAGAACTTATACGACCCACTAGCAGTTAGTCAAGAGTCTTGCTTTTCTGTATCAAATTAGACCAATCTACATTTTTATGTAACTGACTAAGAAAATGTATGAACCGTGATTTTATGCAACCAGAATCCAACGCAAAGGCTTCTCACTTGAGATAATTCAAAATCAAATCAATATTTCATGTGCCTTTTTAAAAGAAAAATTACGATTCATTTTGCTATAATGACCGTCTGACTATACGTTCTCCCTTTCATATCCAACATCTTGAAAACAATCACATCTGTTGGGTGTACTGTGCTCTTGCAAGCAGAATGCCATCACTCTGTTGAATTTTGAAAAACTGAGGTTGGTTTCTGATCAAAGACAATAGTCTGTACCTTGCCAAAAAAGATATAAGGTAACTTCAGGTCAAATACAGATCAAACTTAAAAGATATTCTGTGTAGTTAACAGTGAATGGTTATATAAGCTGCATTCTATATATGTGCATGTAAAATAGGAATTTTCTTTCTTGGAAAACAATAATAACATTGAAAACATGCTTCTGAAATACTGATTTGGCATTGAAGAAACTTGAATGTTGTTATAACAAGTGATGTTTTTAGCAGTAATGTAGATTATTTCTGAATTGCATAAGCCTAACTGAAGAAAGTTGTTGTTAGTGTGATTAGGAATTAATGTCAAATATATGAAAACCTTTTGTATAAAAATAATAATATTATTAAATATCACATGTAATAGTTACATTTTTAACATTTCCAATAAAGTACTGTTGACTTACACTTAAACTTGCTGTAACTTGTACTGAAGGGGTGGAGGAGCACCACCTTAACTGTTTTTTCAGATTTATTATCAGACTAACTTATCCTGTTTCTTTTGACTCACTGTTTTGTACAGCTCTTCTGCTGAGGACACGAGCTAAGAAATGAAAAACATGTCTGTGCAAGCTTGTTGTTAGGGTGTAAAGCATACATATTTTGAGGAGAGAGAAGTAAATGTAAGGTTGACGTGCACGCAGGAAAGCCATGGTGTTGCACATTCTCACTTCTTTGAAAAGTATTTGATATTTTGCTCACTCTTTAGACTAGTCATATACATGTCACATGTAGGACATGTACTTGATTACATTTATTAATCAGTGTTAATTTGATAACTAAACTAAGTATTTGATATACAGTAGTGATCAGTCTGGAGGGGAAATTTGCATAATATTTGCTTTTAATGACACTTCAGGTATGTTACATTGGGAAAAAATACACTAAACTTGGTTAACGTAATTAAATTGTTTGGCTAGAAAGGCAAACTCCAGCATATAATTAAATATGACTTTCATTGTATTATGCAAAAAAAGGTTAATAGTTTGTTGGTTCTCCCTTGTTTTTGATTACAGCAGCCATTCTCCTGGGCATTGACTCACTGAACTTTGTGAATTTGTCATGCAACTTCTTTCCAATCCTCCTTAAGTTCTCTCCAAAGTTAAGCTTCATTGCAGACCTGCATGACTCATCACAATTCAGGTTTATAATTTCCCAAAGGGTTTCAGTGGCTTTAAGGTCAGAGGACTGAGGAGGCCACTTAAAGTCTTCAAAATGCTGAGCACACGAACACTTTCATTGCTTGCGACTTTGTTGCATTCGTGGTGTGTTTGGGATCATTATCATGTTGGAAAAGACACATTTGATCTCCGAACAGATCCTCCACTCTTGGCTTCTTGCATCCCCAGCTTCTCAATCCAGCCCTTTAGTAGCCCTTGGTTTACAGTTCAAGATGAAATTGGAGGTTGAAAAGAAGAATGTCTTTAGAAGCTGAATTGAGATGGTCCCACATTCAGGTGATTTCCATCCTGTCAAAATGCTCATATATAGTCTTTCTTGACCAGCCCTGTGCCTTTACATTCTGTATGGTAGTGGTCTCACTGTGCTTTGAAATAATTCTACACATGAGCAATATCCAAAAATGATTGACCAGCCATTTCAACAATATTCTCCTTGGTTGTAGAGACAGCTCCTTCCATCTGGTCATTTCCACTAAAACCCACAAAATGGGTGTAATAATATAGTTAATACTTGTTACATAGTGATTTATTGAATTCTAATGAGTGCAAGATTGGTGTGACCAATTGCCCAATAATGATGTCCACACAGATACAACTGAAACGTGTAACACGTACTATCAGTTTTACACTCCAGGCACAACTTCACAACATGCATACAAAATATTGAATAAATATTTATTATGGTTTCGGGGAGGCTTATGAAAGGAAGAAGCTGCAGTTATTGGCAGCTGAAGCAGAGAAGCAGGGCTGGAAGGTGAGGGTGCGTCCAGGTGGGCCGGTTCCATCATAAGGCTGCTGAAGGACGTGGGTATCAGAGGCCAGGCCCAGCGGAAAGTAATTAAGGAACTTGCCACTGTCGCCGAAGGAAGTAGTCACTGGCTGTGGCTGAAACTAAAGGATACGGTGTGGGCCACCAAATTACCAGCCATGCAGATCAGACACCCAGGTCTGATCAGCTTGTGGTGGGCCTGCCTCTGCTGAGGGTGTCCTGTGATAAAAGGCCGAAACATCCATGGGGACGGTACACAACTGACGATTTGTTGTATTGGTGCGAAGATCCACCTAAGAAGATTTCTTCAACATGTACTGTGGTAGTGCTGAATCGTTCAAGGCCAGTGCTGTGCTGAATCTTTAGGGATTGTAATGTGTGTGTGTGTGTGTGTGTGTGTGTGTGTGTGTGTGTGTGTGTGTGTGTGTGTGTGTGTGTGTGAAATTTGAAGCATATACGTACAAAACAAAAAACAAAAATTCTACAAAACATACAATAAAAACTATTTACCTCTTTACAGGGTAAACCATTTTTTTCCATGTTTTTTTAAATAAATGCCTCTAAAAGGATTTTAAACCTTTGAAGCACAATAAGACAGCTCACAGAACGGTCTAGAGTATGTGAAAGCTGCATTCCACCGCAATGCCGTGGTACTCTGGCACTATGGTTTGTTATGCATTTAAGCATATTGGCAACAATCATAGTCACATAACAAATTTTGGTAGACTTGACTGGGCAAGTGATAGGGTGTGATAGCTTTTTGCAAGCAGGTGTGTATTTGAGCAGGTTGCATAAATACATTTAAAAAAATAATAATTGTGTATGTGTGTGTGTGTTTGGTTGGTTTTGTTTTATTATCATTATCATTTTGTTACAACAAATACTATAGATATATTTGGATTGTGGCCAGGTCATTGTTGAGCCATGACAGATGCAGACACCTTCCAGAGAAAAGATATCTTAAAATGGCCATCATTATGCATTATACCATTGAATGTATATCTTACATCTCCATTGTTCTGTTACCATTGCTTTAGATTTCAATTTAGTGTGCTGCTATGCAAATAAACCAAAAATGCAACAGCTACAATCTTGAGTGTTTTAGTCCCTGTGACAACTGTCCCTGAAATACCAGTATTTATAAAGAATCTTTCATCTGTTTCCCAACAAATGTGTTGCAGAATTCAAAAAGTGCAACATACTGTAGATCACAAGCTCTCTGCTCTCAAATATAGGTATCATATACGTTACACACATGAGACAGGGCCATGGGAAATGCATGTAATTTTCTTTGTATAAGCAGAGGCTCTCCCATAGGATACCTATCAGGATAAAAGAGGATGTCCACACCCGATTCACTGATTGAGCTCCTATCCGTTTCTGTCGCCCTCTTTTCATTGGCTGTGCATTTGTATCTTTGATCACAGCCTTTTCTTGTCCTCCAAGAAGCATGCAGTTATGGAAATTAGTCATAATTGTCATGTGCACCAACTGCACGTAGTTTGCTTCATTAAAATGCACCAGGGAGCTGAAATAATGAGGGATGATCAGATAATTCCTTACAAAAGATTTGTTTAATTTGGCTAAAGTCCCTTAACGAAGTCAAATAGAAAAAAAAGAAAATGTGCAGAGCATCTAAATGATGCTCTGTTTTGTAAGGAATGTACAGTAAAAGTGCATCGTAATTATCGTGTAGGAAAGTTTTGATTTGTGGTCATCTTTTTTTCCCTTTTTTTCTAAGGAACTCTGAAACAACAATAGGTTATTGTTTGAGGATGAAAACAAAAGGTCATAAATGAAAAAGAGGCATTGTTCACATTAGAACAAAGTTAAAGCCACAAAATCTGAAAAGCCAATGTAAGGCCAACATACAATAGTCAGATCAACATTGCTGACAACAGTTGTCTTGTAGATCATTTAAACTATGAAAAGGTGGTCATATTTGCAACAGATAAACCATGGAGGAAAATGAACTGAACTGTTACCCTTACACCAAAGGACCTTGTTTGTATAAAATAATTGTCATGTTTCCTGAGGATAAAAAAAAATCCTTTAAAGGCATGCTGACAAGTTATTTTGATGTATCGGAGAAGAAAAGGAGATTGATTTCTACCTTTTTGTTGTTGTAAGGTACTCAGTGGTTGTGCACACTGAAAATTTGAGTCATTTAGACATGTTTTAAATCATCCTGTGCAGAATACAATTCACATCATTTTGATTATTATTTGCTAAAGTATGCTATATTATTTATTATTATTATTATTGTATCAATGCTTTAATCGGCTATAGGCCTACTGAAAAATTACAGAGCGCTCCTGCTAAAAAATGAAACACCAGAGATTTAAAATCAGGTACAGGTGTTACGATCTGATCGCAATTTATTATAAACATCTGAAAAAAGTGTTATCAGTATGGATTCCTCTCAGCTTGTCTTTCCACATGTGGGTAGCATATGGGTTGGCAGCATCTTTAAGGTATCTGAGAGCTGTGATCTTTTACCTCCCAGCTAAAGAAGCAGTGACCCTTTACAAAGCATTTCTTCAGGCACTTTTGGTGCATCACAACAGGAAACAACATAGTAAACTTGGGAATGTGCTTTACAAGTACTTGTGGACCTCAAAGAGCACGACTAAATCATGACCTGTACATTTTGCATTGAAAGCTCACGTTTGTTTGAGAATATTGTAGAGGTACACTCTAAAACATAGCCTACTGTTTCACCAAGGTAAAAAAAAAAAAAAAAAAATTAATCCCTCACAAACTACGCACATAGTGTAAAGATGAAAAGACATAATGTTCTTTTGGACATCGCATGTGGTACTGAGGCCAGTGATTATAGGTCCAGCTGTGAAGTCTTTCAAGAGGATTTTCACATAAATTACAAGTTTCTGCGGAAAAAAAAAGAAAAGACGAGGCATCATCCCATTGGGCGTTTTATTAGAACCACTCACGTTCTTAGTTGAGGTCTACGCTGTCTCAGGTTACAAAACAGTCTTAAGCTGCAGAAAGAAGATCATTTATTGTTTAGATCATTTTACCAAACTAGAAACCAAAAAAACAAATTCTTTCTGCATTTCCCATGCCAGCCATCATGGGAAATGTGTGGCTCTGTCGGTCTAATATTGTGCACAGGAAATTTATTCGGACTAGGACATAGGCCTACACTGTGATTGCTAAGTAGATTCCTGTTTACGTAAGAACCCCACACCCAAGTACAATACTTTGTGTTATCAAGCAAAATGTTCATAAAACAATCCAAACATCGCAAAATCCCTGAAATAACTGCAGATTTCACACCTCATTAAAGTTGGCATGCATTCCCTAAATGCAAGTTTACCCGTGCCGTACCCACCATGAAACTCGTGTTCGGAGATCTCCATGCAGGTGTGTGGGCTCTAAGCCAATAAGATAAGCTTTTAGTCTAAACAGGGCGCATGTTTTTGTCATGGTACTTGTTCAACTTGTTTCCATCATCTTGTATCCAAACTTGTTTGTTTCCCACATCTTGTTTCCAAACTTGTTTGAGTGGAAAATAAGACAGGAGCTGTCGCAGGGAAGTGGTCTTTTTCGCTGAAAAATGAAACCAGTATCTGAAAGTGCCTCAGGGACAAAGAAGCAATCTGTGCTAATGTACCCAAAGGAGAAAAGGGACGCAATGGCAAGGGAGTCATATTTACTCAAAAGAGAGGGTTTTGTAAAGGTGCAATATGAGCTGGATGAGAAGATTTCCTGATATATCTGACTTACACTGTATATCAAAAAAACATGTAGCCTATGTGGATGATTAATAAAGTTCAGGTTTACATACCGTTCATTTAAAAAAAGAATAAAAAAAAAGAAAAGAAATGGATACTTTCTTGAAAAACATACCATGGTTTCCACAATAATATTACATAGCACAACTTTTTTCAACATTGATAATAATAAAAAATGTTGGAATCATTTCTGAAGGATGACACTGAAGACTGGAGTAATGACTGCTGAAAATTCAGCTTTTCCATCACAGGAATTAATAAAAATATATTACAATAGAAAAGAGTCATTTTAAATTGTAATAATGTATCAAATTAATACAGTTTTTACTGAAATTCAGCCTTGGTGAGAATAAGGCGCTTCTTTCAAAAAAGAAAGCCATAAACTTTCGAACGGTAGTAATCACATTCTGGAGAAAGGAAGATCAAATCACTTGAGTTCCTGACAGTCTTGAATCGTCTTGTCCTTCTCATTCCAGCACTCCTTTTTCGGTTTCGGTTCAGGGTCGAGCTCCAGACATTCATGTTTTGTCTTCTGTTGTGAGCACACAGCTTGAGTGTTTGTTCCCTCAGCATGTGCTTTTGGTCGTGTATGTTTTTGTTGGGCACCCGGCTTGTGACGTGCTCCTGTATGTCATGAGGCACATGGCTTCCCTTACATTTGTTTCTATGTTCTTCCCTGTCTAATGTGACTCCACCTGTTATCTTGTTATTAGTTCATTTGCCACGTTACCCTTCTCATTTGCTTTCCTATTTATTCTCTCTGCATTATCTGTGCTGTGCCAGTTTGTCGTCTAATGTTCCAGTGTGTAGTGTTACCCATGTTTTCAGTCCTTCCCTGCCTTGCCATACTGTGCCTTGGTTTGTGAGTTTTTAAAATTAAATAAAAAGCCCATAGAACTCTGTGCCTGAATCCTCCTCATTCCCTCAACCACAATGTGACACATCAATCTACAAGCCAAATTAATGTACCAATTTAAAGTGTAGAGAAGGTTGGTCTTCCTTTGTTTTGAAATTGCTTTTAGAAATGTAACTAAAGTGAGTTATTGCTCTGTCAACAACCCTGTGTTGTTAGCAACAATTTGTTTTTGTAGGGTTCTGGGAAATAAAGCAGGGATAATAAATGATATAATTGAGGTCTGAGAACTTTAACCTGGCGTGTTGTGGCTTGGTTGAAGCTAGTTCACTTTTAAAGATTGTTTTCTTTCTTGAAGGTGGAACACCCAGATGTTCTCCCAATAAACTTAATATGAATTTGAACCCGAGAGACTGGTAATGTTCTTACTCTTTTGTATACTTTAAGACTCCAGTGGTCCATACCTATTGTGTCATAAGGCCTTAGGCTTGTTTAATTCATCTTGTGACGTTTTTGATAATGACTGGGCTTTGGCATTTTTTGAACTGTAGATTAACACCAACAACCCCTGGAGGAGTACATGAATGAGCACATCCCTAAAGACAAAGGAACGACAAAGGGTGGTTTCAACTAAACATAAAGTGACAAAACTTCAGTGTGAGAGACTTTTTAAAAACAAAACTTTATTAATATAACAATAAATTGCTTCAAAATATTCAATCCCAATTATATTGGTTAGGAAACTAACACATACAGAAGAGGATGACGACACAGTCTAAAGACTAATGTCATGATGCAATTGTCAGGATTACTACACTATTGATTGTAACATGTTTCCTAAAATGCATACGTTAAGTTGCAATCCCTAAAATGTAATAGGAAATAATTCTGCTTTAAATGGAGAATAAAAAAATATTTACACTTCAATTTTTTTAAAAAAAGAGTATTGTAATCCAAGTATTGTACCTGTTTTTAATAGAACTACTACTAGATGAACTACACAACATTGTTACTAACTTTTCAAAACAGTGAATTAATATAATTCGTGTTGCTGAAGAAACACCTTTTTCCCTTCTGGAGGATGTGTGGAAAAAAAAGAATCATTGTTAAAAATAAAAAATAAAAATTGAATAACAACGTTTGATGGAACAATTAACAAAAGTTTGAAATCTAGAAATGTTCAGCATTTAAAGTCCATTTGATGGCCTGCAAAACAATCAGAACCCGCTCTGAAACAGAAGAGGGAGTCTTATGTGGTACAAGACATATTCACTGAACCCATAGACTGGGACTGTGGATTTATGGTACGGAGGGCTGATGGAATTCACGCAGATCAATCCTTGCTGGTGACGTCATTAAGTTTCAAAGACTCTTCCTTAACTTTATTCTTTTCCCGTGCCTCTCCCTCCACGTGCCACCCCACCATTAGCTGGTACACAATCACACCAATAATGGATCCCAGGAAGGGGGCGAAGATGGGCACCAAAAACCAACACTGTCCGAAACTTTTGGAAAACAAAATAGAAAGTCTCATTAGTTTTTAATGACAGAAGCAAAAACTTGAAAAGCGTTGCACAGTACATAATGTTCATGTTATGGGAATTAAATGTATATGCTTACGTAAAGACTTCACTACCCCAACCAGCCATGGCGGTGAAAAGACGAGGCCCGAAATCCCTAGCTGGGTTAACTGCATAACCAGAATTGAAGCCCATGGAGAGTCCAATGACAAGAATGCTGAACCCCACTGTGAAGGCCTCAAGACCTTGGGGGATCGGGTTGTTGTAGGGGTCCACAATGGCCAGGATGCAGACAATAAGAGATGCAGTACCTATCACCTGGGAAGATGGTTATATTTATGGTTTATGTACAAAATATATAAGATAATAAAAATTATATATTCGTTATACTTTACAGAACCCCCTAAGGCAGGGGTGTCAATCCTGCTCCAGGAGGGCCAGTGTCCTGCAAAGTTTAGCTCCAACCCTTATTAAACACACCTGAACCAGCTAATCAAGGTCTCACTAGGCATCCTACAAACTTCCAAACAGGAGTGTTGAGACAAGTTGGAGCTAAACTCTGCAAGACAGTGGCCCTCCAGGACCAAGTTTGGACACCCCTGTCCTACTGAAACATGGGGATGGTAAAAAAAAAAAAATGTTTTCCTTGAAAAACTTTTCCTTGTATTTGTTTATTTTTACCTTCACTATGTGCCCTTAAGTAATAGACTAATTTACATCAAATATTCAATTTTCATTATTTTTAAA
Source organism: Abramis brama (assembly GCF_963993115.1). Classification (NCBI taxonomy): domain Eukaryota; kingdom Metazoa; phylum Chordata; class Actinopteri; order Cypriniformes; family Leuciscidae; genus Abramis; species Abramis brama. The sequence continues at coordinate 27,506,160 of NC_139967.1, read as the reverse complement.
AGCATGCCATTTCATAGTCGTGCCCTGTAATTAAATAAAACTATATAATTGAAATATTTACAAATAAAAATGTAGTCATTACACAGGATGTCTTTGATGGTTTAATGAGAGATTTTATAATTTGTTTAAGTTAGTTACAAGCTGCAGTTACTGACCTGGTCAAAGAATCCATTTAAGAGGGTGAGATGAGGGTTGGGGTATGTAGCAAAAATCCCAGCAGTGGCGTTTTCCCCAGATACAAGCAACATATTTGATTCTCCAGCAAACGCATACATTGCATCTAAAAAAAATAAAAAAGTAAAGTGTCAGAAAAGATAAACATGACATACACTTTTGTCAAGAAAGAACATTAATATTGCGTAACATGTACCATGGTATTCAGTGAAGATAATTGCGGCACCCAAGAAGGATCCAATTGTTTGAAACAGAAAGTACACAGGGAACTTTCTCCATTTTTCACGTCCCAAGAGGCAGAGAGCAAATGTAACGGCTGGATTTAAATGTCCGCCTAAAGGTGAAAAAAAAAAGTTCATCCACAAAGAATCTTTTATAAAAACTCAGTCCTGTTTTTATAGCCATGCACAACAACAGCTTAAGATGCAATTTTAGAGGAGTTTGCCTACCTGACACCTGGCCGCAAACCAAGATTCCAAGGGTAGCGGCAAACCCAAAAGCAAGGTTTATAGTGAGAAAGCGTCCGTGAGATCCTCCACTTAGTACCACTTGAGCCACTGCACCACAGCCAAACATCTGTGAGTGATGTGAAATAAGAACATGCGTTAATTACGGTTTGAGAAACCACACATTGTTTCAAGCGTGCCATTTCTTTCAGCACTATGAATAATAATTTTACCATCTAAGAGTAGGCCTTCCAAAGCATTCAAATTGTGAGCCCCAACATATACTTTAAACTGGTGATGAGAATAGCAGGTTGCAGTTTCAAACTCTGCTAAAAATAAAATAAGTATTCCCTTTTGTTGAAACACTACAAATCTATAGTGACTTGGTCTGCACATTTTCACATAGAACATTTCAGACAGGTCATTACAAGTCCTTTCTGACAAAAAGCAATTACAAGTTGCTGTTCAGACGTGTGGCTGAAGTTTCCATTTGACAGGTCACCTCAGTGTGAATAAATACCTGTGGCATTATATCAAATTATCAGACTCAAGCTAAGGCTATACTAAAGTCATGTAATTGCCAGGAAGCATTGAAGAGCTTTCATAAGTTTAAATCTCCACAACAATGTCAACACAGGCTTAAAAAGTGGCATCTCACAAAACCAATTTATCACCTTTTTCAGCTATGACAGTTAAATGCTGATACATTTCCTTGTGTTATTCATTTTTATTTAACCTTTTTTTTCTTCACAGTAAGCCTATTGTATAACCAAAGAGAAATGGTTCCTGTTTCTGCTCTGGGAAGAATGTTTGCAGATAGTCAATATTACAATTCTGACCTTCACAGACAAAGATGGTGTTCAAAGTAACTTGCACATCGAATATCTTTTGCCACACAGCAAACATCACACCTGTAGAGTGTTCCAGTTATCGCATGACCTCTCTATTCAAGTATTATCTCTCATATAACCCCGGGCCACCTTAAAAGCAAACTATGTGTAATTCTTGAAATAAGTTTTTACTATAGTGCTTGTAAAATCACATAATTGCCTTGAGAGCATTTTGTAGCAGCAGTTTGGTGTCAATGTGCTCTTTAACAAGAGTCATATTTCATACCCCTCATGTGACTGTCATTCACACACAGCCCTGATCTCTTACAGCGGCGGTTTCTTTGTGTGGTGCATTTACCAGACATCCTGTTTATCACCATGTTTGAGAACATTTCTGACTGTAAACTAGTGGGGAATTGTGGGTCTGTCAAGTTAATAATATGTTTTCATCCTGGTGAATATATAAATATCTAGCCACTAAATATGGTTGCATTACATGTTTAGGATAAGAAAAAATGAATCCTTGTTATTGGTGTGGCAAATGCACTCTGATGATATAGGCTTGATGCCTTGAGATGATTCATTAAACCTCAACATATGTTGTTTCTCACGCGTGGATTGTGGTATTTTAATGGAAGTGATGAAACAAGTGCTATTCATCAAAAGCTTTGGTATGCGCTTCTTTCCTGATACAAGCTGCATTACTTAGTTCTTATGTGCGCTGTTTGTCACAGAGAAAATTGCCACTAAAATAGAGGATGTTCAAGTACTTTTTTTTGCTGTTTAACATGCATGTCAAAAGCATTTGTTTTTCTCACGAACAGGACTAAGATTATATCTACCCTTATTTCTTGTTTATTTGCAAATGACTTCCTTTAAGTATAGTTCCTCAGGGCATATTTATCATTCATATGTACTTTCAATAAAATACAATGCAGTACACTTCCTTTATTGGTTCACCGTGTATGCTTCAAATGTTTAAAAAAAATAAAAAATAATATAATAATATATATATATATATATATATATATATATATATATATATATATATATATATATATATATATATATATATATATATATATATATATATATATATATACATATACAATAAAAGCTTATATATATATATTTTTTTTTACACAATGAAAGTCAAAAGGGATCCAAACAACCCCATTGACTTTCATTGTATAGAAAAAAAACCTCACAGTTTTGGATGACTCTTTTTTTGTAACTTTTCAATTTGAACAGAATTTTCATTTGAGTACATTTTGAACTGTCTTTTGGACTGAAGACCAGTTGCAGTAAACTAAAACATGCTAATGTAAGATCTGTGTAAGACTCCACACCACTGTGTGCACAATAGAACAGATTTAAATGCTAATTTGCATTAATCTATCAAATGTACCATTTTTTGTACATTTGGAGTGCTGTCAGTACAGAGAACAACGTCAAAAATCGGTGTTGCCTACACAGTGTTATCCTCTTTTTAAAATGTGCACCCTGTTGACTTCAATGGGGCATATTTTAAACCTGCTTTTAGCCTCTTAACATCCTTGATGTGTCATTAAATCAAAATAAAAGTGTCAAATAAAAGTTCTCCTTTAAGGAAAATGGGAGTTCTTGCATGTGCCCATTAGACTTTTTCATCAATCTGAGTGAGAAGAGCAAGAGTGTACAATTCCACAGCTGATGCTCTACATGTAACTTTGCACTAAAAAATAAATCTTATTTTTGACTTTTATTACAGATTATGTGAGACATAAACATGCTGTTTCAGACCATATGACTAACTGCATTTCTATTAACTTCTACCGACCTCAGCTTTGATGCTATTACTACAGATGTTGTGATTAAGTGACTAAATTATGATCAAGGAGAAATACCTACCACCAGGATGAGAGTTCCCAAGCACTCAGCCAATCCCTGGCGCAGCAGCTTGTTGCGGATTTGGAAAGTGTGTGCAAGCTTATTCAGCATGTCCTTCTGCCAACCCATCTTTCAGCCCGGTGTGGATGTCTTCCTCTGACTGTGTGAAAAAAACCTGTATGTCCTCAAAGACGTATACTCATGTGAAGGCCAGGGCTCTGCTCTTATAGCCACGATGGACCAGGACCAGCCCTTCATGGCCTGCCCCCTTACACACTTCTTTATCTCACACACACACACTCACCTATACACCACATTAACTCCCTCGATCCCTCCCTGTATTATTCATGCTCACACCCCTTCACACTGCATTCCTGTGCTGTTCCTCTCTATTATAGAAGAGGTTCTTCATGTCTTTCCCCTTCTTCCTTTTCTCTCACATTGATGCATTTTTGAAACTTCATCACCCACTATTAAGGCCTGTGTGTAACATTTTAGAAGTATTTTGGCTAATCTCTAAAGTGATATGGCCAGTGGTAGGAGAGGAGTTTCATTTTGAGTTAACATAAAGCATGACTAAGGCTCTGGTTCCAGGAACGGGCAGGGTCACTTGCTTAGTAGTATGATTCATAAAAGAAATCTGTTACCAATGATGCTGATTAGGCACTAATTAATCTAAACACAATCATTATATTGAAAGATTTATATTTACAATTAGGCCATACATATTCTGAAATTATTTAAACAGCAGAACATGAGAATTATTTTGACAAAATTTCTCAAATGTTTACTTGAATGGAAATTTTTTATTAAGACTAACAATTTTAGACTGTGGCAAATTTCTGAACAAATGGGGAAAAAATAAAACAAATAGAAAGTGTAGTTTACCTCAAAATTATGTGTTCAGCAGATGGCAGTGATATCTTCAATACAGCTGTTAAGAAAAAAAAGTTAATACAAAATAAATCTAGCCTATAATATTTACTTTTATGTGTGCAATCTTACACATCTAATAATGAATTAGTCACACTGTGGATCAAATAGGCTATTTTTCTAAATGTCAAATAATGTTCATTACATACACCTTTTATGCATTCAAATTTATTCAATTGCCTGTCTGTAATTATCAAGAGTCATTAGTTCTGGCAGGTGATGTTAGTCAAGCTCACATCAGCTGATTCTGCTGATCCACATCTACCTAGGAATACGATGCCTATCACAGCAATCGCTCCTTCAGTATAATCAGCAGCTATCGCGTTTCTCACTCTCAGGAGCTAATAAGCCTCATCCATCCCCAGCTCCTCTGTCGTCCAGTCAGGATTTGGCATTCTGATTCCCCTTTGATTCAGACTAAATTCTCAAATTATGTTGTCCATTAAAATATTGACATTAATGATATCTGCAATACATTCATGTTGGTTGTTCTGTTTACCCTAAGGGGGGTTTTCGCTGCTCTCCCTGCTCTTATCCACGCACAGGGAGTTCTCGTCAGAACGAAACCATCCCGCCAATCCGAACTGTCCGCTAATTGTCGATCGTATTTGACGATAGTGGTCCTGACAGAAATGACGCATACTCGTGTTGCACGGGAGCCCTACTAAACTCCCTGATATCAGTTTTTTTTTTTTTTTTTTTTGTATCACTCTTTAGTTGTTTCATTTAAAAATAAAGTAACTATAGATTTAAAGAAACTCGTTATTAAAGCATTTGCTATAAGGGTGTAATTTAAAAGGATTTTGTAGCTTGCCCAACCTAATATGCAGTCGGTCTGTAGCCATTCATTCTGTTTTAATTCTGTTGGCTATAGCACATTTTCCTACACAGACTTTCTGAAAGATAAAAAGTGTCGAAGCTACTGCAGTCCTAGACAAGTCAATCTGGTTAGACTGTGCTATAGCTACATACACTTGAATTAGGGATGTGATGGTGAGGAAATTTCCTTACTGTTAACCGAAGTGTGACGACACCGGTAATACCGGTATCACCGGTATCACCAGGGGGTGGGTTTCGGGCAGCAATTGCTTGAATGATGGGTTCATTATTATTCTTAATGAAAAGCATATAGCAAAAACAGTACACAGGGAGGGAGGGAATACCGCTGTAGGGAAATAATTGGGGAGGGGATTCTTGAAAGAGCATTGTCATGAATCAAGCCTATGTAGCCTACAATAACATTACGATGTCCAGCAATCGTTATAATATTTAATTAATATTTAAATAGTAGCTTATATTGGATTTAACTTTTCGTTTACTGAGGGCTAATATATGTTGTTAGTGGCAGAACTTTTACCAAGCGTGTCAGAGGTTCGGGGTTCTAATCCACACTCGCATAAGGTTTTTTTTTTTATTTTTTTTTTACATCATTTATTTTCATCTTTCATTTCTCTTCCATTGCCTCTTCATCCAATTTGAACAGCAACACTGGCTTTCACTGCTGTATTTTCACTTAATATTTTAAGCAGTTAGTGTTTTCTTGTGAGATAACTGGTGAATGAGTGTAGCAAAAGGGCTATAGTTTCTGATTTTGAACTGAGTAAAATTAATAAAATATGTCTACATTTGTACCTTTACAATATATGTGACTAATGATCATGAATGACACAATTTATGAACAGAAACTGATACAAAATATGCACCCCTGTAGCCTACAGGTACAAATTGCAAGTCCATGCAAGTGCAGCTACGGAATCCTGTCCAAATGGGGGACACTTCCGATGTGATCAAGATATACAGCATAAGGATAACACTTCAGCTCCTTATGAAATTGGGATGGAATAATGAGCCACATATCGTCCTGTTATTTTTTTTTTACCTTGCTCATGTGCATAGCCTAGTGCTTCTAAGACTTTGCACTGTAGGGCAATGAGTGCAATCGGTGCATTGTAGAGCAATTTGGGAGACAGTTTGTTTACTGTCTAAAGAGGGCTGTGACAGGCTGGAACAAGCTAAAAAACTTTCAACCCGTAACGTTAGTGTATCCAGACATAGCAGGTGTGGCCAGGGGCGCGGGAAAATGGGGGGGACATTGAAAAATGTTGCGTTAGTAAGGTGTTTTCTGTAAATGTGCCGCTATAGGGAAATAACGAGAAGAATAACAATAAAATAATATGGTAAGAAATACCAGTTTGCAATATCAAGACGCATAACGAGAGTTTTGTAACTTAACTTACTGCTTAAAATAACTGGAAGCGACCGACACCGGAAACCAGACACGGTAAAATTACAAATGGCCGCACTATTCTTACCTGAAAAATAAGTTGGATAGAACAAGTCAAACCTCCACGAAGCAAGCGTTTGATTTTTTGAATAGATAGATAGATAAGAAATAGTAAGTTTAAAATATTCTGGCTGACCCCCCAGCATCAGTTTTTCAAGGCGCCCGTTATTTAGAATGGGCACGTTCAAGTTCAAAACGGTGCGCAACGTTTTGCTACGGTTTCCGGGTTGAACGTCATGTTTCCTGGAAACGGCGTGCACCGGTGTGCAACGGGGTTTGAGATACGTTTTCTCTTGTTTGGTGGGTGTGTCAGAACTGCAGTCCAATCAGCAGCAACATGTATATAAAGCACGCGGTATTAAAGTGAACTCGCACAATGGGTTCAAGGAAAGTAATTTACAATGTGTTTGATGCAGCTCGGTACGCAACAACTGAGGATATTAGAAGACATGTTTGTTGTAAGTTTTATTGTAAAAATATAGGATATCAACATAATGATGTAGTTTTTAGCTTCATTGCAAGTGTATGACATTTGGTATAGAAATAAACAATGGTAATTAAGTGCTTTTCCTAAAAATGAGAAAGAAAATACAGGGTATTAATACAGTATGAACTACAAATAAAGTCAGTATGTGAGGCTAAATAGATGTGTTTTAGTCTGAATTAGGTAAGATGTGTGTTTCCATTTCAGTTTCAGCAATCCCTTCACTCGATTGGGATGTTCTCTTTTGTTCTGGGCGGCAAGTGCAGTAACTGTAACATCGGGCATATTTTGTAGTATTAAATACATATTTATACCGAATACATCAGGCTCCGAAAATTCTTCACAAAGAACACAAAGAATGGCCTTCTCAGCTGCCATAGTTGCAACTCTTGCGTCATCAGAACAGTAGCCGTTTCTCAATATGCGTTCTTGTCTGTACTTGTGTTCTTGTGGACTTGTGAAACGTCATCAGTCACTGCCCAAGTACTGTTCCAATTCAAAGTTCACATCTATCCAAGTCCAGTTCAAATCCCCGGATGTGTTCTTGATCCGCCCCTTTTACCGAGGATGCATCGAGAGGTGACTTGTGCGAACTCGAGACAGCCAGGTATCCCAGAATGCATCTCACACCAAAGCAAGCGTCAATAGCAGAGGAGAAACTCCGCGTAATTTAAAAATACTGCTGTAATTGTGTCGCGAAATGTAGTTTTAAGAGTATTTCAGGCGAGAATGTAGTTGTTTAAATTAAAACTGACATTTAACAAAAAAAGGTTATGTCATTTTATTTTATATATAGCCTATATAAAACATATAAAATATTTTATTATAGCCTACATGTTGCCTACATTCTCTTCACTACATATATAATAAAATAAAATGACACAATCCTGTCTCTTTTTGCTAAATGTTAGTTTTAATGATCAATATTATAATGTTTTTTTTACTCATAATTCATCAAGAGTCAGGGTTGTGCTTTATATTTCGTGTTGTTATAAATATGCAGTGAAGATAATCAATTGCGTTGCCTGAACCACATTTGTGTGGCCATTATGTTTAAGATTTTTTTAAATGAAAATGAAAAGAGGCGGTTTATAACATATTTTGTTTTATTTGTAGCCTAGATATGCATAAAGAGATAACCGTAGGCTAGTAGCCAGAGCGAGCTGAGTGACGCTATCAAGTACGCCGCTGTTCCATTTCAGAATTATCGGACTTGCGTCCTCCCGTCCTCGGGAGTCGTTCTCCTGAGTCGAACTTGTCAAGTCTGAACTACCAAGGACTCAAGTCCGAACTTTGCGTACTTGGTATTGAGAAACAGCTAGTGTGTTCAACGCATCACCGTTTCTGTTTAAAAAACGTTGTGCAACGTTTTGTCGGGGCTGAACGCAGCCAATGTGTCACTTTATGGTTTCCATGGTGACGCGTCATTGCTTGTCACGTGACACACCGCAGCAACAACAGCACTGAATGAATGATGATCTGCTTTTATGTAATTTTTCCTTTTTTATTCAAAATATTCACAAATTTGTTAGCTATGGCGTGAAATATCTGATATTCCGATTGTCATATGCAAGTGGAACTGTTTTGTTGTTTAAACACCTTTATAACGATCGCGTTAGTTGAGCTGTATGCGTGATGGGCGCCGCCATGTTAAAGGGTTAGTTCACCCAAAAATTAAAATTCTGACCAGCGTCGCCCAATAGTGAGCCTACGTGGTGACGTGCAACACAGACGCGCTACGCTTAAACACTACGTGAAAAGACTCGAGGCCCAGAGAGAAGGAAATGAAAAGTGGAATAAAGTCGTTATTTATGTTTGTTTTTGCGCACAAAAAGTATTCTCGTCGCTTTATAAACTTAAGATTGAGCCACTGTAGTCACTTGGACTATATTAACGATGTCTTTAATACATTTTCTGGGCCAGCAAGTTATAGTGTCTTAGAAGCCTATGGAGGACTGATCTAGCACTCAGATTTAATCAAAAATATCTTAATTTGTGTTCCGAAGATGAACGAAGGTCTTACGGGGTTGGAACAACATGAGGGTGAGTAATTACTGACAGAATTTTCATTTTTGGGTGAACTAACCCTTTAAGTTTGTGCCGCAGACGCAGTTCAGAGAATCGGATCGCGTTAGTTGAGCTGTATGCGTGATGGGCGCCGCCATGTTAAAGGGTTAGTTCACCCAAAAATGAAAATTCTGACCAGCGTCGCCCAATAGTGAGCCTACGTGGTGACGTGCAACACAGACGCGCTACGCTTAAACACTACGTGAAAAGACTCGAGGCCCAGAGAGAAGGAAATGAAAAGTGGAATAAAGTCGTTATTTATGTTTGTTTTTGCGCACAAAAAGTATTCTCGTCGCTTTATAAACTTAAGATTGAGCCACTGTAGTCACTTGGACTATATTAACGATGTCTTTAATACATTTTCTGGGCCAGCAAGTTATAGTGTCTTAGAAGCCTATGGAGTACTGATCTAGCACTCAGATTTAATCAAAAATATCTTAATTTGTGTTCCGAAGATGAACGAAGGTCTTACGGGGTTGGAACAACATGAGGGTGAGTAATTACTGACAGAATTTTCATTTTTGGGTGAACTAACCCTTTAAGTTTGTGCCGCAGACGCAGTTCAGAGAATCGGATCTGTTGGATTTACAACACATGAATTCATCCACTTCTCCAGAAATACATAAAAGTAGGCTAAGTGGCTGATGAACTGGGAGAAGAATAGAGTAGCCTAAACTTTAAAGTTACTTACACAATGTGTATCTGATATGAATAAAACGTGTCTAATTATAATGGAAAGGATTATTATTGCCTCTTCCATAGACATCAGTGTGTATTTTACAAACTCTAAATGTATTGTTTTTTTAGTAGCTACTTATGTGAATTTACATGTCTGAAATTTTGCCCCTAACTATGCCAATCTATTCATGTGTTTTTTTTTTTTGTGTTTTTTTTAGGAGAGTTATGTATTGAATACAGAAAATAATCCTTTCTATTCACGGATCATCAAATGGTATAGATACATTGACGATATATTTTGTATTTTTTTGGGTGATCACGATGAGGCTCGAGAATGTGACATTTTTGAATAACTTTGTTGACGACTTGGAATTTACCTCTGAAATTAATTCGTCTAGAGTAGCCTACACTTCCTCGACATGTGGGTACAGAAGAACGAAGGCAGTTTGATCACAACTTTGTTTACTAAAGAGACTTTTACTTACACTTTTACTCGCTACCAGTTTTCATCCGACTTTTTTTTTAAAAAGGACTGCCTAGGCTAAGAGTCAGTTCTATAGATTGAGGAGGATTTGTTATTCTGATTCCGACTTTATTGAGAAATCGAATATTATGAAAAAATAAATTTTTTAATAGAGGTTACCCTTCAGATTGGGTTGATGAAGCATTTAACACAGCTTTTAAAAAGACAGAATTGCTAAAAAAAAAAAAAAAATACAAAAAAAGCAAGAAAGTATATCTTTTACTTGTATTACAACGCATTCACCTAAGTACATGATAAAATCAATTTTTACAAAACATTGGCATTTGTTGTCTTCTGATCCGGAGTTGAGCGAAACTTTTCGGCATCCTCCTTTAGCTTGGTACATGCTCGTTTTCAGAGTTTACTTAGTCCTAAGGGCAATTAACGTTGTGGGAATTGTGCTCAGTGTAATAATACATTTAAAACATAATTTTTTTGTCATCCTAGAACTGGTAAAAAATAACATCAAATCTGTGATTACTTGTGTTTCTACTCATGTTGTGTATTTGATCCGTTGTCCTTGTGGTTTAGGTTATGTGGGAAAAACGTTATGTCAATTGAAACAAAGAATTAGTGAACATAAGAGTTCTATCAGAAGAAAAGATATGAATTATCCAGTTGCGGCACATTTTTTAACTTTGAATCACGATGTAACCTCTTTACGCTTTTGTGGGATTGAAAAAGTAAGTTTGCCACCTAGAGGGGGTGACATTGAATTGCTCCCACAGAGACGCACACTTTTTTGGATTTACACCCTTCAAACTTTATCACCTAGGGGTATGAACGATGAAGCATTATTTAATGTAATGTTATAGTGATATTTTTTAACTGTTTTGAATGACGTGTTTTTTCTACTATGAATTCTCAATGAGTTTTAGTGGCTATGGAGCCTTGATGATTGTTGTAACTGTTTAGAATTACAATTTGATGCTGTTTGATGACGACGTGTTGATTATGTGTTCTCTATGATCTTGTTAACCTACAGGTGGATCTTTGCTGATTGTTGTAACTATCACATTTTGTAACTGTTTATGATGTGGTGTTAATTATGTATTGTAAATGAGCTTAATTGTTTACAGATGGAGCTCTGTTGATTGGTCATGTGTTTATCTTAAAAGAGATGAATTTGAACATTTGTATATTCCTGATGAAGGTCGTGTGACCGAAACTTTGTTAATAAATATTCATTTTAATTGCAAGTAAAGATAGTGTGCGGGAGTTCCTTATCTGCTGAAACGACCTACCTATTTGGTCTTGTTATCCTACGCACCTATCACCTGCAGGTGTGTGATGGAGTTTGTTCACTAATATGCTTGAAACCTAAAATAAACATTATGTGATTGACAGCTCTGAGTGCGCCTGTCTCTGGCTCAGCGCCAGCCAATGCCCGAAAGCACATTTGAATTTAGCAGTTGATCACGTGATGCACTGACCATCACACCGGTGTGATCGTACATGAGTCAATACACCTTTTTCACATTTCCGAGTTTCTCAGAAGCGTTAAGTCGTAATAGTTGATTAAACTTCTATAGCAGTGAATGAGAGACTAGGCTACTAGATTTTTACTGTTACTCCCACAGCCGTTGTATTAGAAACACCCTCACACCAGCGTTAGCTTAGCACAAAGACTGGAGGTAAACTGCTCCAGCTAGCATACTGCTCCCAATGACAAAATAACCCCAACATTTTCCTATTTACATGTTGTGATTTGTATAGTCACAGCGTGTACAAATAACAAGGTCACATGAGACACAGCCATCTTCTAACCTTATACATACTGGGCGAAGCACCGCTATTTCTGCGAAGTGATTTACTCCAACTCTGAGGGAACTCTCTGCTCCTCACCACGGGGCTTCTCAGGTGCTGCGAGCAAATCACTCCGCCCAAGTAGCAGTGCTTCGCCTTCTGAGAATATAGTTCCCAGTAGGGCTGCACGATATTGGGAAAAAATGACATTGCGATATTTTATTTTTCTGCGATATATATTGCGATATGAAATGAAATCTAATCTAATTTTTTCTTACAAACAAATATGGGGTAAGCACACTTACATTCTCATTTTAAATTATTTAAACATCAGAGTAATATTTAAATTAGAGTAAATGATTTGTTTGTAACTTTAGGATATGGTTTGAATTGTTAACATTAGTTAATGAATCTAATAACTAACATGAACTTACCATGAGCAATACTTCTGTATTTATTAATGTTTATCTTAGTTTATAAAAATACAGCTGTTCATTGTTTGGTAATGTTACTTCAACAGTGCATTAACTATGTTAACACATACTGTACAACTTTTGATTTCAATAAGGCTATAGCCTAAATGTTGAAATTAACAATGTTGTAGAAGTGCAGTTTACTAATATTAAATGTTAACTAATGTAGTTAAATAGTTTAATAAATAGAACATTATTGTAAAGTGTTACAGATTTTTTATACACCAATTCAGACGTCTCGTGAGTTCAGTGTTGGACAGGTCAGTTGTTTAAACCATAGGTTTAAACCATTCATTAAACTGAATCGGTTCAAAGGAATCATTAGTTCGCGAATCGGACATGTAGTCTACGGCACGCGTTGTATAATTATCTCAGCAGTTTAGGGTCAGTGGCGGTTCTAGAGGGGGGCGAGGGGGGCCAGGGGGGGCCAGTGCCCCTGTGACAACAAGCTTGGACCCCCTTGTGGCCCCCCTAAATGTGGGTGTGAAATCATTTTTACAAAACTATTTTTTGCTATCGTTGTTTTTCACATCCGTTATTAGACAGTGGCAACACGGAACACAAATGTAACCCTAGAGGGACTGCTTAAATAGGATCTGCAGGTTTTTTTCTATTCAGAAGTTGGTGGACGTTTTGCGCGAATATTATAGTTAAAGCAAAGAAGGAAAGAGGTGACTGTGAGTAGAGTTGTTAATATGTTGTATTTGTATTAAATGCATTACAGAAGTGTAACGTTAGATCAGCTAATCTTAACCTGGCCGTTTGTTAGTTTGTGGCAGTTTGAAAAAGGATAAAATATATGATCAACAAACTCATGGTGCTGAGTATTTTTTACTTAGGGATGCAAACAGCGCGCTTTTCTGCGCCTCTTTTTCACGTGAGTTTGGGTGACGACGAGGGCCATTCCATAGCTTAATGTGAGGAACAGAAGTCTATTTACATCATTAAATTAAAGTTTATGGAAACTCGTTTTCCCTCATCTGTCAATCATTCTCCATTCAGTATTCAAACAGCGCGCGCGCCTCGTCCGGTACAGCAGGTTGCACGGTAAAACTCTCTCCAATATGATATATTCACATTATAATGCTTGATCTGTAGATAAAAGGCTGTGGATTTGCATAAATTACTTTATTTTGTGTATTTGTATTTTATGTTTGTTGCCGTTTTAAAACGACTCGCTACCGTGTGCCTGTTCACACCACAAGGACTATGAATCGGCATCAAACGCACAATAACTGGAATTTAAAACTTCACTATGTGAAGAAACAAATTATCAATAAACTATTGGACAGATATAGGCTACACTAGGATTTGTGCGCTCGACATTTCTTCGCTTTGTGCCGTGAACTTTTAAATGCGCACTTGTGCAGCGCAGCGCTGCACACTGAGACTCCACGTTGCTTTGAGCACATCATTCTGCACCCGCGATGCGCATACGCGCTTTGTGCGCTCTGTTTTGAAGCGTTTCATATTATCATGGTTTTTCCTATATTTTTTATACCTAGCCTGCACAATACATTTAAAATAAGCATAATTTAATTGTATATTATATTGTATGCACTAAAGCTGGTGAAAACCTATCTCAGGTCCACAATGTCAAATGACAGATTAAGCAATTTAGGTGTTCTAAGTATTGAGTCAAGGAGGGCAAAGGCCTTAAATCTAGATGAATTTGCTGATCTTTTTGCAAAAAAACACAAACATCGTAGAATACAGTTAATGTGACTGATTCTGAATATGTAATGCAAATCTAAAAAATATAATGAAAATGCAAATACATTGTTGAATGATTGTAAACATGGTATTTTGCCTATTAATGCCTACAGTGCAGTGCAGAAAATGATATGACAACAATAAGGTATAAATGTAACTGGCCCCTCTGGCCCCAGCTTGGCCCCCCCAGTTGAAATGGTCTAGAGCCGCCACTGTTTAGGATATCGCACAAGATTTGTCAACACAGAAAACATTTCATCACTGGATAGTTGTTGTTTTTTTCGACACCATCGTGTCAATTGATTTTGATTAATATGCGCGAGGGAGAGAGAGAGCAAGACAGCGCTCGTGTAGTTTGAAGACGGTGAGGGTGAGCGCGCGCGCGGCCGGGGCTCTCTCGCTCTCGCTCTCGCTCTGCTCGTTCTTATGCGCCCTGTTAAACTGACAGGACTTAAAAACACATGCAAATGATAAACTTTCACTCTATGATGGTTAAGATGTGCAATTAATCCACGAATCACATGCGTCAAGGGCCGGGGAGCAGCTGGCCCGTACGGTTAATGAATAACGGATCAGCCTACATCACACATCCTGCGATGTGACTATCGTGGATTCGCACATCGCGATATCGATGCTTAAACGACACATCGTGCAGCCCTAGTTCCCAGTATGTATGGTTAGAAGATGGCTGTGTCTCATGTGACCTTGTTATTTGTACACGCTGTGACTATACAAATCACAACAAATGTTGGCGTTATTTTGTCACTTATTGGGAGCAGTATTTTAAGTTTATCGTTTTGAATAGAGTTTGATGATATTTACAATAATATCCATTGGTGTAGCTATATAGCCTATATTGAAAATGGCTAAAAATCAATAATTTTAGACATAATATACGTAATTCAATACTTTAACCATATAGGGCCTTTAAAATGAAGATTAGGCCTACAAAAGAAGTTGATTAAGAATGAGAATATAAATGGATATTGAGATAATTTTACAGTTACAGGGACAAACTTTGGATAAAATAGCCATATGCTACTATTTATGGCACTCAGGAATGTTTAATTGTTTATATAAAAATAAATATAAAAAAAATACATTTCTAGTTTCAACATTATTTGTTCTTCAGAAAATGTGCAACCATTGAAAATGTGTACCAATGTGTTACTCATGGGCCTTTAAAATTAAGAAACCAAAAGAAAAGTTTGTTAAGAAGTAGAATCTAAAAGGATATTTAGATTTCTTTAATATGAGATACAGGCATAGCCTACAAACTTTGGTCAAAAAACAAAAGTAGACTAGTGCTTTTGCAATCTGACTCCAAATCTCAGGTGAAAATTTTCAGCATCATACTTGAGTCTTCAGTGTTATATGGCCCTTCAGAAATCATTATGCTGATTCGGTCATCAAGAAACCTTTCTTTTTTTAATTTTAATATTGTTAGTTAATATGGAAACTGTCAGGATTCTTTGATGAATATAAGTACGAAAGAACAGCATTTAGGCTATTTGAAATATAAATCTTTTGTAAAATTATAAATGCTGAAGAACAGTTGCTGAATAAAGATATTAATATCTTTAAAAAAAAAACACAACAAATTCTTGAACAGTTAGCATAGGCTATATTTACCGATTAGCCTGCAGGTACTCTTTTGCATAAATAACATGTTACTGTGAACGTTTACCAAAGATCATTTATCAGATCATGTTTCAGCCTTCTAAAGAAAACTGTTTCCTGTGGTTCAGTAAATACCAGCCAAAACCAGCCAAGGACAGTGCTCTCATTAACTGAATTGCTGCTGAAATACTGAAACTTAAAAATCTTTCTGACTAACAGATCATATATTGATGGGTTTCTGTCAGGACATTGTGAAATCTTGTGAAAACAACTTAACATATTACTTAATATTGCATAATATTGTAATGCATTACTATTAAAAAAAAAAACTTTCCCTAAAACATTAATTTCATGTAGCCTATGTGATTATATAGCGTGACCTCATTAGTATTTATAGGCATTTTATGTCAAATGTGGTTCTACCACTCATACATTATGATTGCATATAGATACTAAAACATACAATAGTGACCTGAGTCATGACAACATGAAATGAAATAAACATGAATAAACTTCAGAAGGCATTGAAATAGGCAACTAAAGACGTGAATAAAACAGCTTGCGAACAAACTTTCATTACATGTATCTCAGGAAAGTCCTTCAGTGCCCATATCTTTATAGTTTATAAAAAAATAAACACTTTAAGAATATTGCACTAAAATGGTAAATACATTGTTAAATATATGCACTACATTATAAATGCATTATTTTTTTACTTTAGATGTTATTGGTGTCTTGATTATTATTTCATGTATTTGAATAGATCTCCCAATTCTGTCAACAAAAAAAAATGTTGAATACATATCCACAACGCATTGGCTGATAGTCAAAATGGGTCATCAGTGGGTCTGAAAAATTTGAAAATCCCTAGATTAAAGTGTGACATAGACTGAGCAATGTCACACATTAGATTAATGTTAAACAACCTCGAATTATGACACAGAGGTTATCAGTTATTTTACCAACTGCAAATTGATTACAATATTGACACATGACGTGAGACTGGGACTACTGCTTGTTTACATACTGAGGAGGTGAGCTTACAGTCTCATAAATCTGTCTCCGGATTCTCTAATTACCTCATCCAAATTCCACCTAAACAAGTTTTGCGCTGCTGTCTGGGCTGTCGTCCAAAAGTGCAATTGTCCCTGGCAACTCAGTGAACAACAATAGATGTCAGCAAGGACACGTACTGACTTTACGCTCAATGAAACACAGGCCTGAATACAGTATAGCAGAGAACATTTATCTGTCTTTACATAATACAAACTTGTTTTCTTACCTTCTTTCAAACTTTGTTTGCTCTCTTAACCAATTACCTTCTTTTTAAATATAACTCATATTTTAATGATTGACCAAGAAGACTTTCATATCAAAGCAAGTGTCCGTATGTCTCAGAGAGGACAAGTGTGGAAGCAATTGTATAAAACAAACAGTAGACAAAATGTCAGTGAACACAACATCCTTCAAAGGAATTTATTGACAGTTATGTTTACACTGACGGTTGTTTTGAGACACCAAGAACAAAACCTGAAATTCAAGTTTTTCTTTCTTGGAAAGTCGATGTATGCCCATCTGAGCTCATCCTCTGACAAGGCATTTTACTTAGGAAATCTAAATCATGTCAGTTAGTTAACCCATTTGTGCCCAAATTTTTCTGAATGGTTTCATGCATATAATCCTGTTAATAGTGTCATATGTGAACATGTTCTGCATTTATTTTCCCCAGGTTTTTTTTTCCTTTCTTGAAAATCATATTTGAATGTGCGGCAACTATAGTTGCCGGTGGGCAAATATGTTGTATGCACCCCTTCAATGTAAAATATGGATAGGAGGAGAACATTTGGCATTTATCTCAAAATAACTGCTTAAAACAGATCAATCTTTATTCATAAACAAATTTATTATGTATAAAAGTCGAAGAACATTTGATGCAGACCCAAAAAAACTGCATCTAGCTTATAATCTCTTGAATATGAAAACACAACAAACAACAAATCCATTTGCCTTAACCATTGTGCGCTGTTCAGGGTCTTTTTCACCCACATTTCTGACTTTCATTCATGGGGATAACATGGATAATTTGACATGGTTTAGTGTAAGATTTTTGCCCATCTTTTGGAAAATGCTGTTTTAAAAGTAACAAATGATCACTTTAACCAGTAGATGGCTACAGAGCACCACTATTTGCTATTTGCTTTTTGACTAACTGAAAGACATCTTTTCACAAGTTTTTCCAGTTGTACTCATATCTACATATAATGAAATCACAATTATAACAATAAAAGTTTCTTTTTGTCAAAGTTTAGGCACTTTTTGTACTGAAAAAAAAAAATCTGTTTTTCAGTAATGTTATATTATGATTAGAATCAAATGAATTTGATCAATGGACAAAATTCATCCTCAAAATCAGAAACAACACAGAACACACATAGACAGAAATGAAGTGGCACACTTTAAATTTGTAGAATTATATGAAAAACAGATGTTTGAAATAAATGATAAACTCTAAAAACTCCAACTTTTCTCTTTGTAACATCCTGATCAGGTTTGATTCTAATCATAATGTAAAAAAAATTAAAAACTGATTTTTTTTTCAGTACAAAAACTGCCAAACTTTGACAAAAAGTAACGTTTATTGTTATAATTGTGATTTCATTATATGTAGATATGAATCTAACTGGAAAAACTTGTGAAAAGATGTCTTATAGTTTGAAACTTTTAGTACTTTTAGAGCTCTGCAGCCATCTACTGGTTAAAGTGATTTTTTATTTTTTTTACTTTTAAAATGGCATTTTCCAAGATTTGGCCAAAAATCTTACACTAAACCATGTCAAATTATCCATGTTATCCCCATGAATGAAAGTTAGAAAGTTGTGGAACATAGTGCAGAACAAAGTGCAGCCATAACAGGGCATTGTGTATCAAAAAGTTAAATGAAAATAAATAAATACAAATA
This sequence comes from Abramis brama, assembly GCF_963993115.1. Classification (NCBI taxonomy): domain Eukaryota; kingdom Metazoa; phylum Chordata; class Actinopteri; order Cypriniformes; family Leuciscidae; genus Abramis; species Abramis brama. The sequence goes on along the minus strand of NC_139967.1, from coordinate 27,487,361 downwards.
AATAGAATGAAGAAAAAAAAAATATCTATATAGAGATGTCATTTAAAGGGTTAAGTTATGTTTATGCACTAAACAAGACCAATAAACTTGATTTATTAACCTATTAACACAGTATACCCCATTTTCCCATGATATATGTACTTACAAGGCATTTGCCCACCGGCAACTATAGTTGCCGCTTGGACTTTTGACTAAGTATACAAAAAACTATAGATCTCTTGTAAAATTTGTTTTATTTGGATGATATAGAGACCTTCATGATTATGTAGATATATATATGTCAAAAAAAATTTTAGTTAGTAACACTAAAATTACCTTTCTTTGGGAGGGTTTGCCTTCGCCATGCTTCCTGGAAGTAGGGGTAGGAAGTTGACAGCCTCATGTGACAGGGAGGAAGTGAATACCTTTTTTTCTTTTCTTGAAATCCTTTATTTGGTTGTTTGCTTGCATGTCATTGAGAAATAAAACATGGACAACATCTAGAAAAATATTTACAAAAGGAAAATGACAACTATGCACTGCGGCAACTATAGTTGCCGGTGGGCTTAAATCCACAGTGCAGATCACATCACAGATCTAGAACTCTCAACTTATGACAAATAAGTCACTCGCTGGCCTATTGCAACTAAAACTGGTACAGTAACTTGGAATTTAATTAACTGGTTGATACTATTGTATTTATGATCACTGAGATTTTGTTTTAAATCACATTTATTTAACATCTCAATCTGAAATCACATTTCAAGGGATTACTTGATGTTGAAAAAGACTATAATTTAAAACCTTAAATAAACAACATCTATTTTCTAGGGCCAGCCGCAACATAAATAAATGTGTGCTCACTCACAAAGATAATGTTCAGACAAATATTATTTTATTAACAAAAATATAGTGAAAACTAGAAACAAAGGGGTTAAATTCAGGAGTGGACAAGACCAAAATAATAAACAAAAATAACTAGTTTAGTACCCTCTAAATTCCCTAAAAAAATAAATCACATCAAAAGAAAAATATAACAACTTCCCTAACTCCCTACCGAAAACATAGAATAAACATACATGCAAAAGAAATGGCGTCACACTCCCTACTTCCCTAAATAATATTTACACAATATAACTGAAGGCCAAAGTAACTCAAAACAACCTAAGAGTTATAAATCGAATGAACAAAAGCAAGTTTCACAAAAGACACACAATCACAGAGGAAATCAAGAAATGAAGGCATGCATTCAGCCTCATAGTGTTTGGGGTGGTCCTTTTCAATGGAACCAAAATTAGACCAATCAAGACCAGACCAATCAGGATCTCTGCTGGCTTGAGTGCAGGCCACACCTTCTCCTGCAACAGAAACACTCAGAAACACATACTTCTAAAAGACATAAGCTGTAACACCCCCACCCTTAAAGGAACTGTATGTAAGATTGTGGCCAAAACTGGTACTGCAATCACTTTCAAATTACTGTAGAGCGGTGTATCCCCTCCCCCTCCCCCCTGACTCGAGGTTGCCAGATAGGCTGGCATTTTTTATCCGACACGTTTGTAGCTGCAGCTGTGGTAACTAGAGCTGAGCTGGCAACCCGGATGCCGAAACACTACTGACTTCGTGATTGGTAGATAGGTGGAGGGTGGAGCATCAGGCCAAAACAACATGACAACATCAACATCAGTTGAGGGCTGCAACTTCACTTTTAAATGACAATATCCTGGCCGGACTACTGTTGTCAGTGATATAAGTATTTGAAATGAACATGATTTCTTAATGTCTAGTGACATATCAGGGCCATTTTATGATTAATTGAAATACATTTCTTACATACGGTTCCTAAACCATAGGTTTTTAAGAATGTATACGTGAAAGAGTGCCAGTGATCACGTTTTCAGCTCCTTTTTTATGCTGGATATTCAAATTAAAACCTTGACAAATTAGTGCCCAACGCATGACCCAGTGATTTGCATTTGACATGTGTTGAAGAAAAACTAAAGGATTGTGTTCAGTATACACAGTAATTGGTTGTGCACTAGACCCTATGTACACTTCAAAATGTTGAATGGCAAGAAACAACCCTAGAGCTTCCTTTTCTATAGTGCTTTAGTTCAGTTGGTATTTGAGAAATTTATTGAAAAAAAAAAACTAATCGGGTGTTCTATTCCAGTATCATCAGCCTTAATTAAAACTGCACCGGCACCTGTGCCACTAGCATCAACTTCCAACTTGAAAGCTTTGTCGCACACATTAAGGTTAAAAGATACGAGTTTCCAGATTTTCTTTTTGGCAGAGGGCCAACACAATCAATTAAAATACGCTCAAATGGTTCTCCAAGCACTGGGATTGGTTTTCACAGAGCTGGGGGAATAACCTGGTTAGGTTTACTGGCTAGCTGGCAGGAATGACATGACTTACAAAACTTTGCTACATCAGATTTCAAAGATGGCCAAAAGAAATGTTTTAACAAATTATCATACGTGGCCAACATGGCCTGAGAGTTCATGTTCATGTGCGACGCTTAATACCTGTAGTCAATAAGGCTTTGGAACCACAGCTTGGTAAACGGTATTCCAGTCCTCCTCAGCTTTAGGTGGAGACCATTTATGCATCAACACCTCTTCATCGCAATATTACAGTTCTCGATTGCTTAAACATGTTTCTTGAAACTATGCCTCGTATTCTCAAAACTGTAAACACAAATCCATAACGTCTCACCCAATTCCCCAAACATCCTATTTTCAAGTCAAAATAAAGCTCTACACTCAAAACCATTCACTCTTGCTGAAAAACCAAACTTTGCCCTCAGACAGGACACACAAGCCCTCAAAATCACACACACTACAACATAGTCTAACACACTGATGCAATAAATTCAAAACAGCATTTCCTGAACTGGTAAGTTATGTTGCTTGTGGTTCCCCCCTCACAAACCTTTTCACATGATGAACACAAAAGACACAACCAATGGATACATTGGCACATTTTTATTCATTCATGTACTACACAGTACAACACACACAAAACAAAACAAAACAAACTTTTTTCCCCTGCTTTACTTTTTCTTTTTTTTTCTTTTTTACAGTTTTTCTCGATTGTTTACACACATTTTCTGAAAGCATGCCTCATATTCTCAGAACTCTACACACAAATAAAAAAACACACACACAATGGGCAAAACCCCTCAATTCTCCTGCAAAATGAAACTTTACATTCAAAACAATGTTATTTCTTCTCAAAATGGTATTTTGTTTTCAAATGACACACACAAACCGTCATATGAATAGACATTTATAAGAACCAGTTGAACACTGATGTGCTCAATGTAAAACACTATGATGAATGCAAAACACTTCTTCTCCATTCATCATAATGACTTGGGCCTTTTTTTTTGGCTCAGTGTTACACTTACTACAGACAGTACATATATAAGTGTGTTGTAAAATATTTGAGAATATTGTTTTTACTCAGAACACACAAATACACGGTAACAAGTACATTTTATTTTTCCCACAAAAACAATGTACACAGTGTACATCCCAACCAACACAACGTTGGACATACAGTGGTCTACATACAAAACAACAGAAGAATTGACTGTATACAGTTAAGGTGATGATACACAGGGCAACTTTTTGAGCAATGTTGCAGGGCAATCTTGCCGAGTGATTGTTGCTTGGGCACTTTCCCATTGAAAATGGGCAATACATTTCTATCTGGATAATTTAGATCGGTCGTGGGCTCTGTGTCTCATCTGGTTGCCCGTTGACGGCAACATTGCCCAGCAACATTGCTCAAAAAGTTGCCCTGTGTATCATCACCTTTACAGTAAAAAAATAATTAAAAAAATCCAATGTTGGCATCCATTGCTCCATTGAAGAGCTCACCTGTTGCCCTTTTATGCTAAAGCTCTGATTGCTAATTGTAAAACTGTGTGACGGGTGTTTGCCCATGTGATGAGTCAGTGTGCATATTTGAATGGCAGTGTGTTCCTTGTGAAAACAAGAGATTTTCTGCATGAAAATTGTGCCAAAAGCAGAGAATTGTATGTAGTGTTCTGAAAAAGGTGTGTTTTAGAACTGCAATTTGAGTGTAAAGCAGGAATTGTGCTTGTAGTTTAGCAGAATTGGTTCAGGGGGTTGGTGAATGAGTTACATGTTGTGGTCATTGTGTCTAAAGTACCAGTATTTGTGTGTAAACAATTGAGAAAAACTGTAATTCTCTCCTCTAAAAAAATTGTATATTTACTTACAGTAAGATGTGTGTACCATCATATGACAGTAAAAGAGCACACACAAACCTTATTCTAATATGGAATTGTATTGGAATGATAAAGAGTGTTGGTCGTGACAGGAGGGTCTCCACTCAAGGATAGAATATGATGAACACGTCTAAGAATGTTCCACGTATGGTTGAAATACCATCATTTGCCTAGAAAGATAACATTCTGGGAGTCAAGACTATAAAGGAGAAAGGATGCCCTCCCTTCACTGTCACACTCTGTGTCACTCTGTGTGACTGTACGACTGCTGGCCTTTTCTTGCAAGAAAATACACCTCATCAAAGACTATTGGAAATGTTTGTCTTTTATTCAGTGATAGAATTTTGTTTGCCACCACACCTCCATGAAGGTTCTCGAGGCGACGGTGAAGCGACTCAAATTTGGCCTTACTCGTAGCCCAGCCTCCCTCATAGTCATACCATTGACAAAGACATGGGCAACTAGAGTGGCTTGAATTTCATCTGAGACTGCTTGTCTTCTTGCCCTTGGCCCTTTTATCTATCTATTGAAGGATCTGATTGATGTGTGTTCAATTTTGACTCTTAGTGTTTCCACCTGGGTAATTGTGTGCTAACTGAGCTGAAGCTGTGCTGACTTGAGTGAACAATATTGAATGCTAGTGCTTTCTAAATGACAACATGGTCTAGGTAATGAGAAATGAAGGGATTTGTGTGAAGAGTTTTGCAGTGACAGTTCAACAAATCTGACTCGTGTCAAAACAGGGAATAGTGTTTATAGTTTAGTGAAATGGGTGTGCTTTTTGATAAATGGCATTATGGTTTTGAAATTTTAGTTCAAAAGCCTGGTTATAGTGTTTAAGCAATCGAGAAAAACTGTAAGCAACCGAATGCTTCGGCAAGGCAGTTTGTTTCACTGCGGTTCTGAAGCAAGCGATCAGAGTGGGATCAGCATGCTGCGCTTTGATTAATTCCAGTTTACCTAAAGGCAGATTAAAATTAGGAATCACACACACATTCAGCTCATTCGCATTGTTTACATCTTGATCAGGTTGATCAGGAACATTAGTAGACAAAAAAGATTCGGAAAGATCCACAGTCTCCCCAAACTTACGAGATTGAGCATGAGTCACTGCCCAAGCACTAAACACATCAGGAAATGTTTAATGTAACACATTGTTACCTTTATTTACATCAACGGGGTAATCCATCACTTCAGGTAAACAGAAAACTTTCCTACCCGCCAAACCAAGATTGAGCGATACTCCCTCAACAGGTAACTCAGCACAAACAGCCAACTTGACAAGCCCGGAACTTATGCCAGACTGTAAAAATACATTGAGCAGGGGAACTTTAACAATAGCCAGATCAATTCCTTTTACTAGTACATCAGCCCCACAGCTAGAATGGGTAGAAAAGGATAGTACACTCTCTAAGATAAACGACTGAGCCGACCATGTGTCCCTCAGGATGCGGACAGGTTTGGCTTCAGACCTCGACTCATCAAATGACACTGTTCCGTCAAAAATAAACGGTTTGAATGCGGACACATTGAACATATTCGACTACCAACTAGGACTACACTCTTTGAAGAGTGAGGCTTTCTGCTAGATTTCCGTTTCAAAGCAGGACAAGCTGAAAGGAGGTGCCCAGCCTCATGGCAATAAAAACATTTGCGGCTTTCCATATTGTCACTACCTGCATTCTTTTTACTCAGTCGCAACGTCTTTAACATTTTGTGTACGAACATAAGAATTGCGCTTAGTAGGTGATGAAAAAACAAAATCATTAGAGAAAACACAGAGTAGACACTTTCTGTTCATTCAAATAAACTACAATTTTCTCTGGCAAACAATTTTTGAAATCTTCCAGCAAAACTAACTCCTTGAGTTGTTGTAGAGTTGTGACTTTATTCGCAGAACACCACTTTTCAAACAAAGTTGCCTTATCATGAGCGAACTCCACAAACGTTTGTCCTGAGAATTTTACATGATTCCTAATTTTTTTTACGGTACGTTTCAGGAACTAATTTGTAAGTGCGCAACACAGCATTCTTCATCGCATCATAATCTAAACACGGGACACTAAATATTTTTCTCTTATGCTGTGACTCAAGAAACGACCATAAAATAAATAAATGTATCCATTTTATTTATGCATTAGCACAAAGTCATTTGGACAACTTTTGTACTGCCTTTGACATTTTAGCAATACATTAGTCATGGTGATTACTGTCTGTTATGTTATTTATACTGTATATAGTTTTTAAGAAATGGTTGGTGTTTAGATGTAGTGGGATGAGCAGGGGTGTCCAAACTCGGTCCTGGAAGGCAATTGTCCTGCAGAGTTTAGCTCCCAACTTGCCTCAACACTGCCGTGAAGTTTCTGGTAGTTCCAGCTCGGGTGTGTTTAATTGGGGTTGAAGCTGAACTCTGCGGAATCACATTTCATCTGTTGGATTGTTGCTTTTATTTCTGAGCGTTATCTGCTGGAATCAACTATTGAAAATCAAGGTTTCTGTTGGTGTGGATTCCTCCTGCATGGCTTTAAGTTACACCGCTCGCCAATTGCTGAACCTAAAGTGGAACTGTTATCTGGCGAATTACATGCACTTCGCAGATATGTTGGAATACTGCAGCCTAAGTGCTACATACATCGCTCTTCAAGGCGCAGTTTTACACATTCATCATCCGATTTATCATTAAAGTCTGTTCTCTACCTAGCATGACAATAAAATTGATGACAATAAGTAATATACATAGACTGTAAAAAAATATGGACGTAGTGTCCGTGACGTCACCTGTAGGTTTCTGAAGAGCATTTTTGAAGCCTAAAGTAGGCGGAGCCGGCCGTCGCCATCTTGGCCTTGTGTCACTCCCGGATAACAGAAAATAGGCAAACAGGCGGGGCGTGAGTGGAGCTGAGGAGCCTGGCCATAGATATGAGCCTGGCTATCTGAAATCACCTAGCTCGACGTGATCGAGTTAGCTGATGATTTAAAGCCAATTAAAAGTTCCTATTTTTGCCCTTCGAAATATTATAATAGTTAAAAGACATGGCTACAAGTGAGATTGTGTATTGTGATTCTGTACTATTCTGCTAGTTGAAAATGTATTATGCAGTAACTTAATATTACTCTGAGAGTGTGTGTGTGTGTGACAGTGATTTATGTGCACATGTCAGTCACTCTTTCTTATGGTCCGTCAGCGCGGCATCGCTCGTCAAGTTCGTAGAGAGCTTATCAGTCCATTTTAAATTCTGATTTTGGCCGCCTCTCAAATGGGTTAAACCATAGATATATTGCCTATGAAGTTCAAGTAAATGGGCTAGAAAATCCGCGCTCATGGATGTGCATTTATAGCATGGACGGAGAAAGCGCCGACACCTGCAGGATTTCATCTGTCGGTACATAAGCATATTATAATCTATCTGTGACAACGACCGAATCCTAAGCCGTGGGCGAAGTAATGGGTGTATTAAATTGTATGAAATAATCCCGGAAAAAAGCACAAAACACTGCAGAGGTGGCAAGTTCAACAGCTAATATTTGCTGAGGTGAAGTGACGGCTAGTAACAGCAGACAAACGGCTAGCATTGACATCAGCAGGAATCCATCTGTCACTCAAGTGGCCACACCCTTAATTATGCAGAACTTTAAATATTAATCAACTAAACGGATGAGTTATAAAAAAATTCACCCCCCTCACAGTTGTTATGAAGGGCAAAATTAGCTGTATAGACCAAAACCACATAGAGATCCAGGCTGTAAACATGTTTTTTTCTGCTGTAAAGTTGGTAAGTTTAACATGGGGGAGATACAGATTTGACTCACTTCTGCAGCCAGCCTCAAGCGGCCAGTCAATGAATTGCAGTTTAACTCACTTCCGTGTTGGTTTCAAGAGAGAGACGGGGAGGTTGCCGCTTGGTAATATAATAATATTGGGCTTGTTTCTGAAGCTGCAGTTGCTTATTTGTCTTGTGTCTTAGTTTAACGAAATACTGCTGCTCATCAGCTATTTAGCATTATCTTTTTTCTAACTAAAATATTAATTCATTTAAAAACTGCTATTGTTTACGGCTCTGAATACATTGTAAAGTATTATATAGTTGGCTAGATATTGGCCCCTTAACTTCAGCTACCTTTTGTTATAGCCTACCTATACATAACCTTTACATTACATTTTGAGTAGCTTGTATCTTGGCAAACTAGCCTACAATTTTAAAGTTTCCCAAACACTGGTGCTCTCATTACCTCCCACCTTGTTCATTACAATTATATTTTATTGTCTTATCCAAAAGAAAACAATGCTAGATTACAATATATTTAAAACTATGAGGAGCTAGAGTTTTTATATATATATCATGCTGTAGTGTCAGCTCAAATTATCCCTGTCTCAGATAATTCACAATGGTTAAATACTACTTTCAATCACCAGTTTTCCTGCTTGTCCTTCATTATGTCTGAGCTGTTGCATACACACCTCTGCACTTACTCTCTTCCACGGTCATTCCAAACTCTAGAATTGTCACACAATATGTCCACATTTAAATAATTTATTTACAACAGTTAGTTTGATTGTTTGAGCAATCACCCTTGCCTACTTTTTCACACTGTAAAATCCAACAGTGATTCTTAGTTAACTTTACTTAATGTCTTAACTTAATTGTAAAATGCTGTACTATATACATACTATGCTTTGTTTACTAAGAAATCAGTTATTCAGATTCAAAGGAAGAGAAGAAATATATATATATATATATATATATATGAATGAATCATGTATAACAACTATATTTCATGTCAATTAATGATCTTTTATAATTATGTTGCTATAATCTAATATAATCCCTCTATATTTGTGACAAGCTTGCAATTGATCATACTTGAGTCACACAGACTTCAACATTCAGCCTGCAAAACACAACAATGGTAACAATTATATTTCATTTAAAGTAAATTATCAAGTACTCTTTCTTCTCTCAGTTCTTTTTTGGTTACTAGAACTCTTGCGAAGTGAACTATACTAAGTATTTGTCAGTACCACATACTATTCCTATTTCACTTTACTTGTTTTTTTTAGGGCAATCGGTTGGCATGCTTTTTTTAAGTAAGTCCAACTAATTCGATTTTAGTGTAGTTTTTTTTTTTTTGTGTGTGTTTTTTTTGTGAAAATGTTTGTTCATTAACAACATGTCCGCATGCCCGGAGATGTAGTGATGAGTTTGTGTGAACTGTCCATGAATGGATCTGCACCGCATCCATAAGATTATCCTTTCCTCCTCCTTAATCTAGATCCAACAACATTAAGTAAAATAATACTTTTGTGAATACAACTTTGAGAGATTTTAAAATGAAAATATGAGATCAGCTCACTATAGAATAGAGATTACATAAACTATATTACCACCTGAAACTCATCCAAGTTCTAATGAGTCTTCCAAAGTTCTGTGCTGACAGATGAATGGAACAAAGTGTTCTTGGAAAAGTGATGTTTTCAGATACCATACCTGAACCAACAGGCCAGCATACTGCTTTCCAACTTGAAGCAAAAAGAACAAGATCAAATCAATGTGTGGATTGAACTATATATACTCGTACTCGTTACTGTTTTCAAACTGAAAGGATGTTCAGATTTCCAAGAAATCGTCCCTTCTTCTTAGAAAAAAAAAAAAAAAACACACCTGGGGCAATTTCATGTGATCAAATAAGAGGAGAGAGAAACCACTGACATGATGGCATGGTTTAAGCATGTCTGAACATAGACCTGCATGAACAGAAACTCATTCGTAACAGCAGGGTTCTTACACTCCAAGAAAGAAAATTTCCATACATCCATTCTTCAAACAGCTTGTCATCTGAAGGGTTGTGTTGGAAAGGAAATTTAAAATAAAGCAATCCAAAGACAAGTGTTTGACATTAAGCAAATCTTTCATTAATATAATACTGATCATCATTCCTTTCTTTAACCTCTTCAGTGCAGAGGGAAACTTTACAAACAATGTTTTGCCATAAAAGTGGTAACTGCATATCAAATTTCACCATAAATGGTGCTGTGAGAAACTTCCAGTCCAGCATAAATTTTAGAGCTCAGTGCACAAAATCTGATATATTGGTACAGCTAGTTTTACATGACAAAGTAAACACTGCACATTTCCTGTTTCTATACTGTATTTAATACATATTACATGTAATACATAATTAGTTTACATTTATAGTGTGAGTGAAGAATGAAAACTACTAATAGAAAAGTACTTAATTATTTCTCAGAGCATACTTCAAATTATTTTACTATAGACAAATGTACAGAGATATTTCAGATAAGAATATGGGATCACTTTTAAAAAATCTGGTGTCATTCTTACATGCTGCCAGTTCTTATAAACTTGAATGTATAATAGCAGACCAAAATAAATATTTCACACATACATTCAATGAGTTGTGTGGAAACACCTGAGGTTCCGAAAACATAACTAAGACAAAAATAGGCTACCTTTTTGTTCTCGAGCGAACATTTGGAAAGAGGATGTTAATCTCCCTCACGCTCATTTCTTTTCACATCCCTTTCAGAACTCTTTGTTTGTGCCTTCATTAAGGTAAAGCTGCATTATAATGCAATATTATGTCAGTTCAGGGCGCAGCACACCCACAAGTGGGAATGTTTTCAGACTCACAAGCTAATTAACATAATTATGTCCGGGTGTGATTTTGAGAGTGTACGTGCTGGGCAGGAGGTTCCTCATGTTGAGTTCTCGTCATCACAAAGGTTGTTGCTCTACGGCTCAGGAGTATCTCCTCGGCTTAGGAAGTAGTGTGCATCAGAAAATCTCTCAGATTCTTCTGAAATGATTGTACAGTACAACATTTATTTGTTTAAGGCCACAGGGTATCCAAAACCTTAGGTGTTCATTAATAAGATAAAGATCATCAGGCAGTCTAATAAACATACTGAGATAAAGCCAGGAATGTTTTCTTGTGCGTTCCTCATTGCCATGTTGTTTTCTATCACATTTCAGCATGTCAAACACTATTATTTTAGGCTCTCATTCTCCTCAGAGGCATCTGTGTGAGCCTGTACTTGTAAAGCTTGTGCATTCGATACCTTCATATGCCACCACATAATTATCTTGTCAAGTGGGGAGAGAGTTGACAATTATGAAAGTATTTGATGTGGTCCTTCTTCTAAAAATACTGAGTGGACATTGAACCGAATGGATCAAATATACTGTGTTGCATTAGAAAGTCGGTGGTTAAAAACTTGAATCAGGACATTGCAAAAAAAACACAAAAAAAAACAATGCAAATCATGTTGGAAATATGTGAAATATGGAAATATACATTTCTGGATTAACTTGTCCCTGACTCTCTTAAGATACAGCACTGAGGATCATGCTGGGTGTTAAAATTGAAGGAGCGCTTAACACAGCCTCGGGTCACCAACATTCACTGAACAGTCTGCATCCATTCAGTGCTTTTCCTGCTCATTACTGCAATGAAGAAATGCCATGTAAGCGTGTCCGTTATAGACACGATGGCAATGTCACAGCATTAAGGGCTGAAATTGATTTTATATTGCTTTGCCAGTCTTTTTATAAAGAATTTGTAAAAGAATGTGAAAAAGGCTAGTTCTCTTAAAAGTGAGCCTCTGCGTAAAATACGCTACAGGGATGATAAAATAACTAAAAAGTCAATAACAAAAAAGAAAGCCCCATGCGGTATATACACGAAGACCAATCCTTGCTATAAGTTTTTTGATCTCGCTTATACTTTTATTCCCTGGCAGGCTCAGAGAAATCTGTTCATTGCTGTTTTGTGGAACCGAAATGATTTGTGGGGGATTTCAAACACAAAGGAGACATAAAAGCCTTCACCTATTGACTTTCCTATTGAAGAGAGGGGAAAAAAAATCAAAAACATCTTGGTTGAATTACCATGGAGATTCAGCAGTCAAACAATAACAGAGAAGGAATGATATGAGTTATTTGCCTGGTGTATCTCCTTTTGACAGAAAAGTTCAGATTCAGATTTAACCAATTTCCATATAATCTAACAGAAAACAGTGTTTAAAGGTGCTTTATGTAACTTTTTCACTCTACTAAAGCATACAAATACCATAATATGTTTGCAGATATTTAGGAAACATGCTTAGTTCACATAGGCCTACTCGTTTCTCTCAAAAACACTTCTACAGCCAGTTATTTCACTTTGAAATGTGCTTTCCGTGTTAGAATTTCTGATTTTTGTTTTGGTTTGTGTGATCTCGCCCACTGCCAGTTCACCCAATAGTATTTCGACACCCCGGGATGCCAGCTGGCAAGAAACACAGCGTATTACAGCCAGCAAACAAACTGGGTCAGAGATTGCAGATTGTACACAACCTAAAAAAGCCTTGATATCCATATAAAAATCTCTTTGAACGAGAGCATATTACAACGTGGATAAATCAACTCATCAACTTACTCCTCAGCTGTCATTGTCATTTGCGCTTGTTCCTGTTGCGTGCCCTCAAACTGGCAATCCGCGCGATACGTCAAGTCTGAGGAGGAGTGGGTGGGGGATTATTTTCAACCACTAGCTGTCATTCTTACAGACTGCACCTTTAATGTCCTTATTACTTAAAGGGTTAGTTCACCCAAAAATGTAAGTTCTGTCATTGATTAATCACTCTCATGTTGTTTCAAACCTGTAAGACATTCGTTCACCTTTGGAACACAAATGAAGATATTTTTGATAAAATCCGAGAGCTTTCCCCCCAACGTGATTACCACTTTCAAGGCCCAGAAAGGTGGTAAAGACATCGTTAAAATAGTCCATGTGACTACAATGGTTCAACCTTAATGTTATGAAGCGATTAGAATACTTTTTGTGTGAAAAAAATAAATATAAATAAAAATAAATAATATATATTTATATATATATACAGTATATATATATATATATATATATATATACAACAATTTCTTCTCTTCCCTGTCAGTCTCTGACGCTGTTCACGTTGTAAACACAGTGCAGCGCTTCCAGGTTCTACGTCAGAACGCTGGCTCAGTATCGGCTGGATCCTGCGTCAGCATCACACGCGTGTGTCGTGGTGCTCACCATGCTCCCATGTCGGAGACTGACATGGAAGAGAAGAAAGGGTTAAATAAAGTCGTTTTTTATTGCCATTAAGCGATGAAGCGAGTATTTTCATCGCTTCATAACAAAAGTTGAACCACTGTAGTCACATGGACTTTTTTAACGATGTATTTACTACCTTTCTGGGCCTTGAAAGTTGCAATGACATTGCAGTCTATGGCTGGTCAGAAAGCTCTTGGATTACATAAAAAATATCTTCATTTGTGTTCCGAAGATGAACTTTCTTACGAGTTTGGAATGACATGAGGGTAATTATCGACAGAATTTCAAGACATTACAGATTATGACACTGTGTGAGACAGAATGTTTAAGCCACAGTATATGTAATCATTCAGAGTGACGACACTGGTTTTACATGCTTAATGTCACTCACTGTGACAATGAATTGCCAGTCATGGTAAGACAAAGGGTTTGATCCTTAGTTCTCAGAAACTAAATGTATGTACTTATTCATATCTCAACAATATCTCAGTCAAATCTCAACAGACATTTCTAACCGCAATGACTACATACATTCAGAATGATTGCCACACATGAACAGTCAACTCCAGAAATTCTTATGTTAAACTGATTTATGTGTCCACTTTAGTTTACAGAAGCATTTAAAGCTTTATGTGACATAGTCATGGTCTAGTCATTTGAATGTGTCTCATTCAGATGCATTGTCAATCTGTTGTCGCACCACTGCATATCACCTCATAGTGCTCTACCTGTTGATTACTTGCCAGCTTTTGGTTGCTGAAAGTTTACTTTAAATATGAATTATTAATGTTTAGAATGTATCAGATGAATTATAAATGAGAATATTTTTTAAAAGAGGAGGGCAAAATATATTAAGTATGAGTGTATTTACAAATAACTCAATCTGTTGGTCGAAATAGCCCTATTTGCCACTCAAAGAACATCACTTCAGCTTTCTTCCATCCCATAATAACCCCTATCGTGCTTTCATTATCACAGAGAGAACAAAAATGGGCCATATTTGCTCAGCAGAAAGGACGACACATTTTTATCATGATTTGCACTTGAACAGATCCGTTCCAGTCAAGCTTGACTCCTAAGAAAACACCAGAGGTATTAAGTTATGTCTGTGTGAAAGTCAGCAAACCCAGCTCAAGTACTTACAGTGGGTGGAAGACCTAGCTGTCACATTAAGGATGTGGCAATAGTGGTATCATTTTGCATCACTCGCTGAGAACAAGAAAATGCTAACAGAGCGAGGCCTAATAGGGACTAATGAACTTCTTTACTCCTGACAGTTATTGTGCTGCTGGCAAAAAGGAGGATCCATGTCTTGTTTTGTGCATTTATTTTCAAACAGTATGACTGATCCAAATCTAAGTGTTTTATGTCTTGTGTGTGCTAAACTAAAACAACTATCGACACACTTTGACTAAGAAATAATATACACTACCACTCAAAAGCGAGGATACATTACATTTATCAAACGTGACAATAAAGACATTTATAATGTTACAAAATATTTCCATTTTAAATAAATTGTTATTTTAAGTATCATAGTGTCTACAAAATATTAAGTAGCAGAAATGTTTTGAACTGATAATAATAATAGATATAGATAACAATAATAGATAAAAAAAAAAATTCTTGAGAAGCAAATCAGCATATCAGAATTATCATGAGTATCATGTGACACTGACGACTGGAGTAATGATGCTGAAAATTCAGCTTTAACATCACATGAATAAATTACACAAATTACATTTTTAAATTATTTTAAGTAATATTTTACTTTTGAATAAGTACTTTTGATCAAATCAACGCAACCTTCTTTCAAAAAACATAACCAACTGCAAAATGACTCTAGTAATCATTCCCAGATAAAATAAATTTAGGTTTGTTGTTGTATTTACTTGTTCTTGATAATTGGTTAGAGACAGACATACAGGAGTCATGTGATATTCAATGAAGATATGTAGAACAACCAAAATATTTTTAGTTGTCATTATAGTAAACTGAATGCATTAAACTGCTGCGAACAATGGGAGACCTGGGGATTAAATAATGGCATCCTTACGCAAGCTGCACATCAGTTGGGCATAAAAAAGATTACAAATTATTATTATTATTATTATAAGGCTCTGCAATATCCCTTTTTAAATAAGGCAGAAAGTTGGCATAGAATCAAACCATCAGGGAATAAATGAAAGGAACTGAATATAAGAACGCTGAGAAGATGAAGTCGCTCAGAGGTGAATAACAAATCAAAAGCTCAGCATATGAGATATGGATGACAAACACTTACTTCCAGTAATACTGCAGACATATGACATATGAGAAATCACAGTATTTAGGAATGGGGACATTTGCACAATACAATTACCAAGCGAGGAGGGCCTGGACTAAATGAAAATGGAAATTCAGTCTTGATTTTCAACTGCAAACAAGACAAGCTCTGGGCTAGGCCTATAATTGGTTCCACCTAATACAACTCACATGTCAGAACAACATGATTGCATTAATTCTTGATGATATTACAGAGCTTGTCATTTATATCAGGTGATACTAAGACTAACCCATTCTTTTCAAACAAAACTTTAAGAAAGTGAAAGAATCAGATTATTCTTATTAATAAATCCAACCTTTAACAATCAGGTCCATTGAAATCTCTGACCTTTATAAACAAAAGCAACTCTGGGAAAGATATTAGATCATTTTTTTGTTCTCGTAGCTACTTCTATCTTTTTACAGAACCTTGTGTGAATTCATCGTCAGCGTGAGGCCAGTCAGGAGATGCAGTTCAACGATTCAGCTTTCAGTCACAGATGTTTTGTCTCCCTCTTCTGTGAGCTTTTATGTCTGCAGCTGTAGGTTTGCGTCCAAAATCTAGAATACAAGGGTTTAGTTTCATGGATGATCAAAAATTGTCTGGTGTTATGGCTTTCTGAGATGATACCCATGGTGTGCGTTTGCTGTCGCTGATCGTTCTAAAGGTCATGTTAATTTTTATAACTGTTTTTAGAAGTAGATGCCCATTTATCCATAGTGCTCAAGCCACAGTCGTTCCGTTTTTGTTTTTTTTTCTCAATTATCTTTTTATTGATTTTTAACATTTTATTAACATAACAGACAGAAAAAAAAAAAAAAAAAAATAATTATAATAATAATAATAAAAATAAAATACAGCAAATTAAATCAACTCAGTCCATGGTCACAGATCACAGCTCATCCTTTGAGTGTTCCGTTTTAAAACAGAAGGCTGGATAAGATAAAGTGCCCATAGAGAGTGAGGCTCAAGAGGATTTAAATGGAGGAAGAACATGATCAGGAGATCCCTAATACTCATTTCAAATGCCAAGAACTACTGTCTGGACATCTTTAAAGCAGGTTCCGGTTTAAAACAACCTTGACTTTCCTGAATCTGAGTGCCGATGTCCCCTGGTATTACAAATGAAGTGGGCCTACTGACACAATCTTAAAAATAAAGTTTCCAAAAGAGGGTTTTCACAGCGATGCCATAGAATAACTATTTTGTGTTCCCCAAAGAACCTTTCAGTGTACAGTTCTTGCAGGAACATTTTGTCCCTTAGTGTGTGAGGAACATTTTAATTATCTCGCTAATTTTTTTACCCAGTATTTCCCAGTTAAATGTTTTTTCATGGAACTATAGATAGATGCAATGTAGAACCTCTATTTTTGAGTGCAGGGAGCTCAGTCCTCTCAAAAAGTGCTCAAAAGCTGAAAGAACTCAATAGAAACTGAGTGGAAAAAATTATTGCAAATGTCTTTAAATCCTCAGATACACACCTGAAGTAACTTAATTGTAATTGGTTGGTACTGGCTCATAGGGTTTGTGATTGATTGATTGTGTTTGTTTAATTTCAACAAACATCATTCAGGAAAATTAATACCAACACCACAGGCCTGAGGGATGAACCAAATCATGATGACATATGACTAAGTTGACTGACAAGTTAAAATTGATATCTCCAGACAGCAGATTATGTCACACCCAAATACATTGTGCAATGTGCTCCTTTCTTTTTAAAATATTTATTTGTTTAAAGGAGGGGTTATGGGAAAGGCCAGACTTAAATAATGAGTACACTTTATGTGAAGAATTTTTCAAGTCCCTTCATATACAGTGAGGAAAATAAGTATTTGAACACCCTGCTATTTTGCAAGTTCTCCCACTTGGAAATCATGGAGGGGTCTGAAATTGTCATCGTAGGTGCATGTCCACTGTGAGAGACATAATCTAAAAAAAAAAAATCCAGAAATCACAATATATGATTTTTTAACTATTTATTTGTATGATACAGCTGCAAATAAGTATTTGAACACCTGTCTATCAGCTAGAATTCTGACCCTCAAAGACCTGTTAGTCTGCCTTTAAAATGTCCACCTCCACTCCATTTATTATCCTAAATTAGATGCACCTGTTTGAGGTCGTTAGCTGCATAAAGACACCTGTCCACCCCGTACAATCAGTAAGAATCCAACTACTAACATGGCCAAGACCAAAGAGCTGTCCAAAGACACTAGAGACAAAATTGTACATCTCCACAAGGCTGGAAAGGGCTACGGGGAAATTGCCAAGCAGCTTGGTGAAAAAAGGTGCACTGTTGGAGCAATCATTAGAAAATGGAAGAAGCTAAACATGACTGTCAATCTCCCTCGGACTGGGGCTCCATGCAAGATCTCACCTCGTGGGGTCTCAATGATCCTAAGAAAGGTGAGAAATCAGCCCAGAACTACACGGGAGGAGCTGGTCAATGACCTGAAAAGAGCTGGGACCACCGTTTCCAAGGTTACTGTTGGTAATACACTAAGACGTCATGGTTTGAAATCATGCATGGCACGGAAGGTTCCCCTGCTTAAACCAGCACATGTCAAGGCCCGTCTTAAGTTTGCCAATGACCATTTGGATGATCCAGAGGAGTCATGGGAGAAAGTCATGTGGTCAGATGAGACCAAAATAGAACTTTTTGGTCATAATTCCACTAAACGTGTTTGGTGGAAGAAGAATGATGAGCACCATCCCAAGAACACCATCCCTACTGTGAAGCATGTGGGTGGTAGCATCATGCTTTGGGGGTGTTTTTCTGCACATGGGACAGGGCGACTGCACTGTATTAAGGAGAGGATGACCGGGGCCATGTATTGCGAGATTTTGGGGAACAACCTCCTTCCCTCAGTTAGAGCATTGAAGATGGGTCGAGGCTGGGTCTTCCAACATGACAATGACCCGAAGCACACAGCCAGGATAACCAAGGAGTGGCTCTGTAAGAAGCATATCAAGGTTCTGGCGTGGCCTAGCCAGTCTCCAGACCTAAACCCAATAGAGAATCTTTGGAGGGAGCTCAAACTCCGTGTTTCTCAGCGACAGCCCAGAAACCTGACTGATCTAGAGAAGATCTGTGTGGAGGAGTGGGCCAAAATCCCTCCTGCAGTGTGTGCAAACCTGGTGAAAAACTACAGGAAACGTTTGACCTCTGTAATTGCAAACAAAGGCTACTGTACCAAATATTAACATTGATTTTCTCAGGTGTTCAAATACTTATTTGCAGCTGTATCATACAAATAAATAGTTAAAAAATCATACATTGTGATTTCTGGATTTTTTTTTTTTAGATTATGTCTCTCACAGTGGACATGCACCTACGATGACAATTTCAGACCCCTCCATGATTTCTAAGTGGGAGAACTTGCAAAATAGCAGGGTGTTCAAATACTTATTTTCCTCACTGTATGTATGAAGTGGGTAAAAAAAAAACAAAAAAAAAAACTGTATTATGTATATGCATAGCCTATATTGTTGTAAAGTTTTTTTATTATTATTCTAAATAATTTGATGTGTTTAGTAATAGTAATAGCAAGTATAATTCATTAATGAAAAAACAAATACATACTGATGCTCAAACTATTAACAAAACCAAAAATACAAATCCAAATTTTGTTCAAACAGGTTTATTTTCCTATAAACAGTATTCAGCATTGTACCACAAAAGTTCAGCAAGTGACATCTCATGTTATTCCAATTGCATACCTTTTCTGTTTACAGTATTTACAACTTGCCATCAAAATGTTCATCACATTTGTCTATAATCAATCTCATACCGTTCTAAAATGAAGTGATGTGAAAATCTCTGAGAAACATTTTAGCTGTGTGTTATTCAGAGCAACACATTTTCTGTAACATTCAGAGAAATAAACATTCATGGGGTTAAACTTCATTAAGACCAAACGTATGCACTGCTTAAATTATAGTAAGGACCACCAACTATCTTGTCAGCACTATTATTGTTGTGCGTTATTAAACTAGCATCAAGTTTGAATCAATCTGTCATAGATTTTATTCAAATTTTGCAAACCACCTATCTTGTTTTAATTCTTTGAAACACTAATACAGACTGGGAGGAGTTAAAATTAAGATTGAAAAATGTATCCTTCACATTAAAAAGATACTTTTTTTTTTTTTTAAAGGTGTCCATAGTGTCCACATCTGTGAACAGAATCTGTAAAAGAATGTAAAAGGTGTATTTCATAGGGTATGAGAAAATTAGATTAAATAGTACATACTGATCTTGCATAGTCAGCTCATTCGTCCCAGCTTCCAACAGACAAACCCCTGACCTCTGGGAGTGAATCTGTAAAACTGGCTCAACAACAAGTACTTATTCAAAAGTAATGTAGTGGTATAAAAGCATTGGCAGGCCAACTGAGGGCCCAGTGTTCTTCGTAAATGAGTGAAATGTGTAACATTAAGGAAAGATTCATTGAGGGCTGGATAAAATCTCAATTCAACTACTACGGAAACTGCTAACGGAAATCCCAAATACGTCATGAGACACGGGGAGCAGTTAAAATGAGCACTTAAGAGAAGCTAAGACTTAAATATTTATCTTCATCTCCATGAAAAATCTATGAATGCTTCATTCAGTATTTTTAAATCTATGAACTTCTAAATAAATCCATTAAGAGGAAAAAAAACAACAACTAACAAACCTAATTATTATGTACTCCTAAAATAAAGTCGAAAGCAAGTTTTATAGCAATGGTAGTGCTTTTTATACAAACAATTTTGAAAGTGGATGTATCAGGCACTTAGATCGTGTTTGAGACGACGTCAAAAGGACTGCAGTATAATTCCACTATAACCTTGACCTATAGTTGAGCTGTGGCTTATCAAGGGCTTTTTTTGGAGTCCGCCTTTTCCTAACTCTCAAAGGAAAACATTCCCACACACCCGTCAAACACAGAGAGAACAAAGCCAGGCTGCCTGTACACAGAAACTAGAGAAGATGCTGATAGGAAGAGCAGATTTATCTGTCCTTGGATGTGAGCTTCTCAATCAGCTCCTGAAGGGGTGCTAGTTCTTTACGATCAATCAAATTAAACTCCTGAAAAAAAAAAAAGTAGCAGAGAGAGAGAGAGAGAGAGAGAGAGAGAGAGAGAGAGATGTTTTCATTCAAGTTGGCCCAGTAAAGCATCATATTCATCTGCTTATGGTAAGCCAAACCACCCCGACAAACACTAACTCACACACCTCAATGACAAGTACACACCTGAACAAAGAAGATAAAGTGCTTGAAAGAGGTGTTGAGGTGCGCCTCCTCCTGCAGCTGGATAACAGAGTCAAAGTGCTGGTGGTAGATGTGAGCGTAAACACGGAAGAGTCTCTTCAAAATGGTCTTGGCCACCGACATGAAGTTCTTTGGGAAAGGGACTCCTATAAATGTAAAACAACTTTAAAATGACCATATTATGCATTTTTTTCTGATATTACCTTACATGTAGTGTGTAAAATAGTTGTTTGTGAATGAAAAAAGTCCTTACTTTCTGCACAAACCTACGTAGGTTTGTAACAAATTTGCATAATGCCAGCGGCAGCCTATGGTCTTCATTGGCTGCCTGCGAACAACGTTTACTTTGACCTGCCCTGTAGTTGAGGCTGAGGCATGGAAAAGTTTGGTTTGTGTTGTCACTTGTCAAGAAGACGCCATTTTCTGTGCTGCGAAAGCAAGATCATCTTGCATGCACTTCCAAAGGATGAGGACTCGGGCTTGAATTAATACGGTAAAACTGACGCCATCATTACTGTTCGTATCACTACAAGCCTCCAGAGCTGAAATTCAAATATGGAAGTGGTCGTTTCATTTTATCTAACTGTCTCAGACACTGTGAGAAAAGAGGTGATGCTGCAATGTATATTATGAGAGAATTAAAGCGCTTTTTGACCTTCGATGCAAGTAAACCTATTGTAAGAGACCTTCAAAACTAAATTAGGAACCTTTAAAGAGCATAATGGGGCAATTTAGAATCCAAGCAAAAGGAAATGGTCGAAAAATGACCAGCAGAATATAATTATGTTGTGGATGTGGTAACTAGGTTCCTTGAGAAGACTGAATTGTTTTGATGATGTTTTAAAAGCGCCACCGTGTGGACAGTTCCCTACATGATCATGAGGAGCTATACAAAGAAAAAAAGCATGCTAAATTTCTATATCATGCACAATAAATTAAAGGAGTAGCAAACCTATTTTTGAAGGGAAAAGTGTCTCATCGTCAAGTTGATCTTGGACCCAAGTCATCAGGTAATCAATGTACTTTGGAGCTGAACATTTTATTGGTTTTTTTATGTTGGTTCCATCAGCCCAGTGATATTCATACCTGCAGACAACACAGAAAAAAATAATTAAAAGAAATATGGTTACACTTTATTTTAAGGTGACGTAGTTACATTTTAATTACTCCAATGAGTGATTTTAGTTAACTACATGTACTTATTATAGAGTTACGATTAGGTTTTGGTTTAGGGTTAGTTACTGTTATTACTATAATAAGTACATGTAGTAACGTGTAAATACGTTACCAAAAATATAATTTTTTTTAATGCAACACTTCCGTACTTTAATCTGTAATTACCATTCAAAAGTGAATTATCTTATGCTCACAACCTTGGTGAGCACAAGAGACTTCATTCAAAAACGTAAACATAAAAATAAAGATAAAAAAACAACTTTTGAACAGTAGTGTAATGCTCAAATTATTTCGATAAATCCTTGTTAATACTTACTTAGGCCCAGCAGACATTAGTGGGCAGCTTTCCTCAGTGCAGAAGTCTGTGATGGTCCCATACAACATGTTGATCTGGTTAAAGAAGTCCACAGCTACAAGCACATGAAACAGCATTATAGTACAAACTCATGCCAGCATCTTAAAACATTTAAAAACCTACGGTCTGAAATGAATCATATTTTGTTCTAATATCTACCCTATAAATATCTACCCTATACAGTTCCATCACAAACCTGAAGTGGTTTTGGAAACCCTGCTGTAATTATATAACAGAAGTTCGGTACACCCAATATTTCATGAGCTGCAGTAATTAAATGAAACCTTAAACCCAGCAACATCAGTGCTGCCAGAGTCTGTATTCAGCCCTCTGTCCCTGAGGCTGACAAGCTAAGAAAACTCCACTGCCTTTATTGCTAAAAATAGAAGAAGGCCAGAGGCTATGAACGAGAAACTGCCTCTGAAATGTTGCAAAACTGACCTACAAACAGGCCTTAAAAAATTGATGATAACTGGAAAGATCCATTTAAACACACGAGTGTCAGCATATATATAGAGCACTGATGACTGTACCTATTTTAAAGGGTTTTGAAATCCGAGATTTTAGCATATGTACACATAGAATATTATTATATATATATATACAGTGAGGAAAATAAGTATTTGAACACCCTGCTATTTTGCAAGTTCTCCCACTTAGAAATCATGGAGGGGTCTGAAATTGTCATCGTAGGTGCATGTCCACTGTGAGAGACATAATCTAAAAAAAAAATCCAGAAATCACAATATATGATTTTTTAACTATTTATTTGTATGTTACAGCTGCAAATAAGTATTTGAACACCTGTCTATCAGCTAGAATTCTGACCCTCAAAGAACTGTTAGTCTGCCTTTAAAATGTCCACCTCCACTCCATTTATTATCCTAAATTAGATGCACCTGTTTGAGGTCGTTAGCTGCATAAAGACACCTGTCCACCCCATATAATCAGTAAGAATCCAACTACTAACATGGCCAAGACCAAAGAGCTGTCCAAAGACACTAGAGACAAAATTGTACACCTCCACAAGGCTGGAAAGGGCTACGGGGAAATTGCCAAGCAGTTTGGTGAAAAAAGGTGCACTGTTGGAGCAATCATTAGAAAATGGAAGAAGCTAAACATGACTGTCAATCTCCCTCGGACTGGGGCTCCATGCAAGATCTCACCTTGTGGGGTCTCAATGATCCTAAGAAAGGTGAGAAATCAGCCCAGAACTACACGGGAGGAGCTGGTCAATGACCTGAAAAGAGCTGGGACCACCGTTTCCAAGGTTACTTTGGGGGTGTTTTTCTGCACATGGGACAGGGCGACTGCACTGTATTAAGGAGAGGATGACCGGGGCCATGTATTGCGAGATTTTGGGGAACAACCTCCTTCCCTCAGTTAGAGCATTGAAGATGGGTCGAGGCTGGGTCTTCCAACATGACAATGACCCGAAGCACACAGCCAGGATAACCAAGGAGTGGCTCTGTAAGAAGCATATCAAGGTTCTGGCGTGGCCTAGCTAGTCTCCAGACCTAAACCCAATAGAGAATCTTTGGAGGGAGCTCAAACTCCGTGTTTCTCAGCGACAGCCCAGAAACCTGACTGATCTAGAGAAGATCTGTGTGGAGGAGTGGGCCAAAATCCCTCCTGCAGTGTGTGCAAACCTGGTGAAAAACTACAGGAAGCGTTTGACCTCTGTAATTGCAAACAAAGGCTACTGTACCAAATATTAACATTGATTTTCTCAGGTGTTCAAATACTTATTTACAGCTGTATCATACAAATAAATAGTTAAAAAATCATACATTGTGATTTCTGGATTTTTTTTTTTTAGATTATGTCTCTCACAGTGGACATGCACCTACGATGACAATTTCAGACCCCTCCATGATTTCCAAACTTGCAAAATAGCAGGGTGTTCAAATACTTATTTTCCTCACTGTATATATATATATATATATATATATATATATATATATATATATATATATATATATATATATATCCTGGCTCTTCCCAGCTTTATAATAGGAGTGAATGGGAGCCCAAACAGAGCATCCATCCATCATAAATGTAATCCATATGGCTCTAGAGGGTTAATAAAGGCCTTCTGAAGTAAAGCGACGCGTTTTTGTAAAAAAACAAATCCATATTTATAACTTTATAAACTATAATCACTGGCTTCCGGTAACGAGTTCTGGCCGAAGAGTGAGAGTGAACTCTGACCCGACGCATGACATATTGACAAACAGCAGAGTAACAATTTATAAAGTTACAATTATGGGATAATTTTCATTTTTGGGTGAACTAAACCTTTAAGGGAAAAAAAAATTAAAAAAAAAAAAAATATATATATATATATATATATATATATATATATATATATATATATATATATATATATATTTAGGAGCTACTTCTTTGAAGCCACAATACTGAATGTGACAGACACATTAGTATGAGATGCTATTAGAAGGAATGATGCATGATGACATGTCTACATCATTAGGCTATTCACATTATTCATTAGAGAGAAGAACAATAATAATGACATTTATACATACAATACTTTTATAGTTATGTAGTTCTTAAATGAAATTTAGTTTTAATTCTACAGACCTATTTACAATTAAGAACTACATGGGACAAACATAAAAAACTTTTATAATCACAGCAGTTTTTTTACACACACTGAGGATGCAAAAAAATCCCTAGATTTCCTAGAAATCCCTAGATTAAAGTCACATGCTTACTGTTGACTGCCACCCATTCATTGAGATCTTCTCCATCGGGCAGCATGACGGCCATGCGCAGGTTCCCGCTGCCCAGAGTGGCCTCTGCATGCTTCAGGAGCTCGTACTGGTGCGAGCCCTCGGGAATGTTCTTCTTCGGTTTAAACGTCTTTGACGAGCGGCTTCCACTGTGGAATAACAGAAGAGTAAGAATGCAGGATGTTCACACTTTAATGATTTGCAGCACACTTGCACTGAATCAAAAAATACTTCGTCAAGAAAAATTATATCACTGAACATGACATACTGTTTTTTATTTTTAGTTACGAAACCTGTTTGTGTGGGATTAAACAGTAAAGTAATGAGGTAAGAACAGAACAGAAGCAGGTGTTGGTTAGGAAAAGTCACATTTATATAGTAGAGTACCATAATAGTCTGGCAGCACTATTATAAGCAAAGATGAGGGGTAATATTCTTCAAAAACATTTCCTAGCTGCTGGGATAAATTAATCCCGGTATACTGCCATGAATAATATTATTTAAAGTAGAGCTGCACGATTATTTGTTAAAATGCCCCTATTATGCTATTTAAAAGTTTCCTAATGTTGTTTTGGAGTCTCCTACAACATGCATCAAAGGTAAAAAAACTGTTTCATTTGATCATAATATACATTTGAACATCACCACATTTTTATTGACTCTCAAACGACTCGTCAGATGAATCAATCTCTCTAAATCCCTCCTTTCCGCGAGCTACTCTGCTCTGATTGGCCAGACAGCTCAGTCTGTTGTAAACTGGTACCGTGTACAGCGCTCATGTCGAAAACAAAAACCCCCATTGCCATAACAACGTCAGCTCTGCGTGTCCTGAGGCTTCCTACACCGTGAACTAAACACAGTGACGAACAATGACGTCGATTTTCCCATATCAATCCGAGCACGAGTCCGATGATGAAACATTGAAAGTAGTAGTTATTCAACCCGAACCTCCATCACAAGGACAACTTGAGCAGGACGTTTCTCAGTGATGCGCTACTCAGTTTGAGGTACATTATGAGATGTTGCAACTGTAATTCCTCACCATCAGCATTAACAAGTGCATGTCCATCAACAAACCGATAATTTTACTTGTACTTATTTATTTACCGAGTATTTTTCTAATTTATTGCGGTGAACACGTGGAAACTGTATCAATAACAGTGCATACATTAGCCGAGCTCTAGCGTGAATGACTGATGTAACATAAACGTTAGTAAAACAAATCTTGCTCCATGCTTAATCTTTACTCAAAGTAGTGAGAACGACAGAAAATCTGCATTAATAGACAAGGTTTTAGGTAATAGTGGCCCACAACTGATTAGCAGAAGTAGCCTATTTCAGTAAGACACAATGTACACTGTATACCCATGATGCTTTTGTGTCACGTTTTTTTTTCTCTCTCGTAACTTTACGAAACATTAGTAAACCATAGTAGATCACATATCTTTATTCAGACTGAGTGGTCTCGACCAAGCCCAAACACAACATAAGACAATGCATAGATCACGGAGTGATATGACATGCTGCTTGGCTAAAGCTATAGGACTTCCAGGATCCGATCACATCGCGATCATGACGCAATGTTTTCTAACGTCATTTTAAAGTTCAACCAATCAATCTCGGGTGTGGTGGGCTGGGTAATGGTATAGTGTTTAGGGCCGATAAGTAGAGACCAAATGGACACTGTTTAACAGCTGAGGTGTGCATGGATTGGTTTGATCGCTCAGATCGACAAGTCTTGATTTACCATGCGCCCAAGAATAGGAGCACACAGCTGAAACAGCACTGGAAGATCATCACTCATCAATCAGGATCTTATATTACTTGTTTATTCTATGTACTTTTATTGTGGTGATTACACAAGTAGGCTATGTAGTTCTTATGTTCTGTAAAATCCCTTGTTTGGAGGGTTTTTCAGTCCCTTGGTAAATTATGTTTTTACATTTTTTAAAGGTTATCCTACCTAATCCATTGCATATCTCGAAGACATTAATACACTTGGAATACCGTAAGCACGGTGCACTCGCTTCATTTTTCCTCATGTGTCTGCTGCACGTATTTTGCACATGAGCCGCACACACCTCAAAACTACAAACTCTAATGATGACCTTGCTTAATCAACCATAGATTTTTAGTTTTATCAATTAACTTATCAACAATTAATTAATCATCGATTAATCGCTAGCATCTCTAATTACAGTTATTCAAATTATCAAAGTAGTACTGGGATAAAAGTTTATAGTTTGGATAGTTTATAGTTTAGGCTAGGTCTCACCTGCGCTCACACGCTATTCAACACCCAGGTGATGACGGCATATTGAACAAAGTTTAGGCAAAGCCAGAAAACGCATCCATCGACAAAGAGATACATTAGCCTAACTGTCTGTTTTACGAGTTATTTTCAACAAACCGCATTATAGATGCGTATGGGTCATCGGATTTGAGATGAACCGCGATGCAAGTGCATGCTGAACTGTGAGTGGAGAACAGTACGGTTAGATTTTTTATTTTACAGAGAACCGTTACACCCTAGTAGAGAGCTATATGGAGATGTTCAACACATCCTAAAGACTTCATATCCAGGTAAAACTTCCCAAGCCTGACATCTAAGCTGGGCCACTCCTCCTCTGAGTTAAACATTCAAGCATACAGTATGTGCCTTTACTGGTCCATGATCCATCAACACCTCAAAGCCAGCCTGTCTTCACCAATTCAACAGTTGCTCTGTTTAGACACAAACAGGACAGGGTTTCCACAGAAAAGAACAAAAGGAAACTGGAAGTGATCAACAAATACAGACAAACCTTCTGAAAAACTTACTTGAATGACCAGCATGTGTCAAGCCAACAATAAAGAGGATCAGAACAGACCCATTTTCAGGCCGTGGCACTCCCAAATGACATTATCTTTTACCCCTAATGACATTTCCCTGAGTCAGGTGACAGCATCAGAGCATCAAGCAGAAGTCAGATGGGAAATTCCTGTCTTCACAAAGCAAAAAACATGTGGCCAAGACTAAGAGCACAAACTGCTTGAGGGCATAATTATGCTGTTTTAGCAACAAAACAATGGTGAAAGACACTCTTTGCAGATCAATTTAAAGTCATGTGAGAGACAGGTTGTTTTAACAGGAATATAGCTTATTTTGATTAAGGTAATGAGGGCAGCGGGCACATGAATTTTCATCTCTCATATTAATTTAATTTCTAGTCGTGAGTTGGTGGAAGGTTTAATGCAAGGCTTTTCTTTTCTTCATACTCAACTGAATCGTACAGCCTAAGTTGCAGCACAAGTACTGCCCATTTTCAAAGGAAAGCAGAAGAAGAGAGAAATGCACTACTCTACATTGTTGACGCATTATATTTGTTCTTCTAGATCAGGGATGGGCAACTTCGGTCCTGGAGGGCCACTGTCCTACAGAGTTTAGCTTCAACCCTGATCAAACACACCTGAACAAGCTAATCAAGGCCCTCAGGATTACTAGAAAATTACAGGCAGGTGATTTTTTCAGGGTTGGAGCTAAACTCTTTAGGACAGTGGCCCTCCAGGACCGAAGTTGCCCATCCCTGTTCTAGATATACTCAAGCAAAACATAATACTTGTTTCTATGATTTCGCTCTTACAACACAATTAAATCCGTTGTAAGGTAGTGTCTCCAAGGAAAGAGATCTCCCACATCTAGGGAGAAACTAGGGCTGGGCACGGGCAGTATATCGAGTTTGTACGATATATAGATATCTTTTTATAAATGATTATGATGATGCAATACAGTTTATATCGACATACAGTAGTTTGGTATTATGATATTATTTTAGCACATCTGAAAAATAGCAAGGGAAAGTGCATAATCCAATTTGTCCTAAACATGAGAAATGATTTATATTAAGGGTTTTCAAAATAACTCGTAAGATATAGTTAACACGTATTCTCCATCAGTAAATGTTAGAAGGTCATACAAATATTTCCATTTTGCTGTCAGGTAGATCTGCACGATTCTGGATAAACTGAGAATTACGATTTTATAACATTGATTTTTTTCAGTGTTATATCCAAACTATAAGCTTTAATCCCAGTTTTTCTGTGATAATATGAATATTTGTAACATAGAAATAACTATATTGTGTGGCTGAAAGACTGTCTGTGAAGCTGTTTCTTACATCACATCTGCTCTCTCTGGCTCAGCTGCAGCGCAAACACAGATTTGAATGTTCCAGTGTGATTCTGTCAGATGTATAATAGACAGGCGAATCGTGAGGGTGTTTGAATCGAGATCATGATCTTTTAACGATTAATAGTGCAGCTCTACTGTCAGTGGTGCACAAGCCTTATGTAATCGAGTCTATGCTAAACTTCAGACTTCAGTGAACGAGTGCTGCCATGCACATAAGCGCCAAACTGTTAACATTTAGTCTGTGCTTTTGTTTGTTTATTTTTAGTTTTAGTTTAGTGAATTTAACTTCTACTTCTCTATTATTTTAGTTTTTTGACTGTAATGTTGTTGCTACAACGTTAGAGTGTAATGTCATTTTTAACCCCCTTTTTGCAAATAATATATACTGTAGCATAGCCTACATTGGTTACATTCCCTATTTTTGCTTTCACAGCCAATTTTGCCAGTTTTATAAAGCTATTTATGAACATTGTTTGTAAGACAACATTGGGCAGGATGTGAAATAAAATAAAAAATAAAAATTCTAAAACAAATACAGATATTTTTTTTTTTATCCAAATAGAAAAAAGTAGAAAATAGTGAGATGTATGTATATCGCGATTCAAAAAAAAAAAAAAAACCTTTTTTTTTTTTTTAAATGATCGCCCATCCCTAGGAGAAACTGAAAAATAATTAAAAAACATAAATGTGAAAATCAACACAGCTTGCACATGAGCACAAATCAACATTTAAAAACAAAATGAACTGCACTGGGACTTACTACACTGAGTTACTGTACAGTATACAGTATACTGGGATTATAGTGGGATAATCCAGACTGATCATGTCTGGATTTCAGGTTGCACTGATGTCAAATCATTAAGGTACGTATCGTGAAAGCGACAGAACACTTATTAGGTAACGTTAGCAATTATTGGTGACTTTTTGCGTTTTCCTGGAGGGACACATTTTAGGACAAATCTACTTGTGTCGATCCACAAAACACGACTATATCCCTTTTACATAAATTACATGATGTTGGAAAATAAGGCTCTGTTCACGATTACTGTAGTATAAACCCAAGTATAGTAAAAAAGGACGAGTATTCAAGTCCAATTTAATGCTGATGACCTCATGTACTGGCTAAGTATTCTTCATTAGCCAGACTACAGTTTTGTGTTATGATGGTCACGCACTAAACTGCTGAGATGCGATCAAACTGCGCTTCTATCAGCTTTTTTATGTCATAACTGTTCACTTCTATTAAGTGTCGGGTCGGCTGTGAGTCAGGATTGCTCGTGTACAGGCAGCTTCGGGACAAAAGCAGTATTTCTACGCTTGCTAACTAGCACATCAGTGTTCCCATTTAAAGAACCCACACATACTTACAATAAAAAGCTCATCGCTCCTTGAGGAAAATGCGCTGTAGATGTGAAAAAGACACTACTCCGTTATTTTGACTGTTGAAGGGTGGAAAATCAAGTTATTTGAGCCTTAATGTCCTTAACACTCCACCAACACTGATCCTGCCCGTGCAAAAGTTCTCCTTCCCATCCAAAGTCTCTCCAGAGCCGAAAAATCCCGCGAGATCACGACAGTATATTCACTACGCCTCCTTTCTTCTCCAATAAGAGTCACGTTAGCGTTTATATTATATTATATTATATTATATTATATTATATTATATTATATTATATTATATTATATTATATTATATTATATTATATTATATTATATTATATTATATTATATTATAGTAACGTTAGCATATGCACACGTATATGCTATTATATATTTCCCACAAACTCAACATATGGATAACTGTAATTGATAAATTCTACATAAAATTTGGGAGAATAAAATTGTGGGTTTAAATTGTGGTTGTTTAGTAAATGAATGCAATTAATGAATTAACATCATTAGAAATTATTACTTTTTACAATTGTTTCATTGTTCGTTCTATTTATTCGTTATTCGCGATTATTTATTGTGAAAAGGTCTGTACAAATAATTTCGAATTTTGAATGAAAACTCTTCTGTTCAGGCCACAGACTTTTCTGTTTAGACAAAGATAAACTGCATCTTAATAAAAAGTATATAATTTCCATAAAATGTTGTAATAATTTGTTTTAGCTTTATCACAATAAAAAATAAAAATAAAAAAAATCTAAATCCAACGCGTATTTTGCGGTTTTGAACTACAATCACAGAGAACTATTATTTTGAAAGGACTGTCAAGTAAGTTACAGTGGCGCGTGTTAATTGCGTCATGTTGTCCTCTGACGCAGTAGGTCAACGTGATTTGTGGGGCAAATGAGCTGTGTGTTAACCGAGTCTGTTTACTTTAGGTTTCATGCATGTTTTAAGTTGAAGTTTTGTACAGTACAAGATGTCTGCATTCAGTAGGAGCGCACTGTTGTTCTCTCTTGTTCGCTCTATCAGGAGACAGCAGCAGTTTCCATGCCTGGAGACTCATATCAAAACTGCGCAGTCTACATTAGCACGAGGTCGGTATGTTCATTCATGTTCAGCGAGATATTTAGCTGACCGCGAATTCAAGCATCCATGGACACTATATCAAAGAAGCCTGTCCATTGAGGTACCTGATTGATTTATGTACAAACTTTTCAATACTGTCACAGACACAATTTACTGTTTACCTCTTTTCTCGTGACACTATTCCTTTAATGTTTTAGGCACCATCTAAAGACGATGAGTACCCACCTCTACCCGAATACACCCCTAAGCCAGAGATCCAAGCAAAGGAAGTGTTCATCGTCCAGGTCAGGGGGCTTCCCTGGTCATGTACTGCAGAGGACCTAATAAACTTCTTTTCTGGTAACGTTACTTGTTTTGATATTTTACAGTCTCAGAAATTATTTTGGAGACATGCTGTTTGATTTGGTCAATTGAAGGTGTGTTAACCTTGAAAAGCCTTACATGAAATAAGTCAGAAATATCATTTTAAATGAAACCGTTTGTTGAACTTTTAGACAAAATATATAAACGAAATCTTTTAAAAATGTTGCATAATATGTGTTTTATGTTTTGGCCCATGATACAGTGTGAGGTGTACAAATAAACTTTACTCAGAAATCTGTTATAACATATTTCAAACTTTTATTTTTCACATTATTTGTATTAGGGGTGTGCAAAGCAGCCGGTATTTGTATCTGTATTTGTATTTGTTGAGGGGGGAAAAG
Source organism: Abramis brama (assembly GCF_963993115.1). Classification (NCBI taxonomy): domain Eukaryota; kingdom Metazoa; phylum Chordata; class Actinopteri; order Cypriniformes; family Leuciscidae; genus Abramis; species Abramis brama. The sequence goes on along the minus strand of NC_139967.1, from coordinate 27,454,820 downwards.
TATTTGTATTTGTATTTGTATTCGAGTAAAATTCAAAATAGGTGTAAAAATCCTTTTTTTTTTTGCGTTACACTTCTAATTTACATTATAGTGTAAGTATTCTTAAATTATATCCATTATAATAATTATGGATATGCAATATTGGTTGATGTTTTTCCATAAATCCAGCAATGAACATGTAACAAGGAACGTCATTGAAAAGAAAATAACATAACAGTAATTACCTACGTTAACGTTACTCTGTCAACAGCCTATTGTCTAAATTACCGAGCTAACAGAGCTACTAGTGTTGTCACGGTACCAAAATTTCAGTATTCGGTACCAATACCAGTGAAAATCCACGGTTCTCGGTACCAATTTCGGTACCAAAGCTTAATTTAGATTAAATTTACATGTATTAAAGTGTATATCACGGTTACAAAGATGGAAACTGTAGTATTAAAAACACTTTACAATAAGATTCAATTTGTTAGATAACATTAGATAAAATGACCTAACAATAAACAATAGTTATATACTGTCGCAATTATTCTCCTTGGGGTTCATTTAAAAATACATTTTTAAAATCAAAAGTTAACATTATTTATGTTAACATTATTTAATGCACAATGACTGAAGTGAACAAACATGACCAATCAAGTGTTTGTATTAAATAACATTCACAAACATTAATTAATGTTGTAAAAATATATTGTTCACTCAATGTGTTGATGTTAGATGTGCATTAAGTAATGTTAATGAATGGTATCTTATTGTAGTGTTACCAAATACAGGAGATAAAACTTGTTTTATTTGACTTGACTGTACTTTTATTTAATCCAAAACTGCATTCATATTTAATTTTAAAAGGGCTTTTTAAACCTGCTAAGAGTTATCCAGCCAAGAATAAGCCTAGAACAGCTTTTCTGATGGACTGATATTAATGACATGATGACGGCTTTTTATTTCATTTCTCATCTCCATAAATATATCTAGGACTAGAAATCAATTAATTCTTTGCTGATACTTCCTCGTCATCATGGAGAGCGCAGTTCGCACCGCGTCTATCGTTGCTATGCAACCAACATAGGCGCCTGGAAAAACAAGCGCGCCGCTTGCTTTCTATTATAAGCGCGCTTGCCGCGCGCCTACATTTGAAATCTGCACGCGCAAAAAACGCGCTATGTGAACGACCCCTTATGGCAACGTGACATTAGCCTAATCCAAAATATTTCCGTGTCATTTCCTCCTTTCTTATCAACAAGTGGATTTTTGATATAAAGTTTTTCTTGTTCCCGAATACAAATATTTTTTTTAAGTATTTGTTCGAAATAAGTATTCGTAAAAAACACATTATTTGTGCCTTTCCGAATACCGTATTCGGGTTCGGCTCCACCCCTAATTTGTATGTATGGACCATAGTATGGACAATCACATTGCTTCAGTCCAGTAAATGTTCTACTTGAAATATTAATAGCAATATAAAAGTTTTTCTTAGGTTTAATTTATAAAAATCATTAGATTTCACAGCAAAAAGACATGAATGCAAGCTGAATGTGGACGTCATCAACATTATGCTAAAAGGCCTTGCTTAGAAAGTATGAACTATCATTATTATAATTCAGAGGCCTTAGAAATTCAAGTAATTCAGAAATGAAGTCAACATATACCCTCACTGTATGGATGTCGCTGTCCTGAAGATGTTCTGATATAATCTGCTCATCATGTGAAGTACACTTTCCACTTTTATGGATTTATTGTTTGATTATTATTTTTTTATAATTTTTTTTTCAGATTGTAGGATTCGAGCTGGAGTTCAGGGAATCCATATAATTCACAACAGGAACGGCAAGCCGACAGGACAGGCGTTCATTGAGCTGGAGCACGAAGAGGACGTTTGCAAAGCATTGGATCAGCACAAGCATTACCTGGGACAGCGCTATGTTGAGGGTAAGCTGATTTTGAATAAATACCCTATGCTTGTTTTCTTTTTTGTGTGTGTGTGTGTGTGTGTGTGTGTGTGTGCGCGCACGTTTATCATGTTTTTAATTGTACATAGAGTTGATAAATAGTGAACACTGGTGTCATGTGTTTCAGTGTATGAGATAACAAACAAAGATGCTGAAGCCATATTAAAGGCTACTCAGCCGATTACGGAGTCAGATGGAGTGGTGCGACTCAGAGGGCTTCCCTTCAGCTGTACTGAGAAAGACATCATTCAGTTTTTCTCTGGTGAGAGATAATGTGACATTTGAACATCATTGCACTGATAAAAGCCTTATGCTTCATTTGTCTGTTTTGATGTTCTCAAAACAGGGTTGGATATTGTCGAAGATGGAGTTACAATAGTCCTGAACAGGAAAGGAAGAAACTCAGGCGACGCTTTTGTGCAGTTTGTCACAAAGGAAATGGCTGAAAAGGCATTAAAGAGAGACAGAGATGTCATTGGAAACAGGTTGGTATATCAAGTAATACTTGACGCAAAAGAATGCAAATTGTTTTTCAGGAATATGTGTGTTTTTCCTTTGAAACTGTTAAATATGTTTGCACAGCTGTCTTTGAATGAGTCTTTTAAGGGTACGTTTACACCACAACGATCCTACTTAAAAGTGAAACGTTTTCGTGTACACCATAGTCAAAACGATCCCCGTTCACAACCGATCCGTGGAAACGACTAAAAACGCTGTATTTTACATGCCATGTTGATGTCACTTTGTAAAGAAAAACTACACACCCATACGCATGTACATGATGTCACAGTTTTCACAAATTTGTGTTTTTTAGTCTACACTGAAGACAATGGCATCGTTTTCAAAAGAATGTGTACTTTGAAACCCGTTTTCAAAAGTTTTTGTGTTAAGTGTAAATGAATGGCCAAAACGCATAAAAAGTTTTCAGTTTTTAGGTAAAGAACGGTGTCGTGTGAACCTTAATGACCCTGAGTAAAGAAATTTTCCCACTCAAGGCTATATGTATATAATTTCACAGTGAAGTATGATTTTTTTTGAGTATGTTATCATCTTCAGGTGACACTTTTGGTAATAAACAACCAATTTTTAGCTATTTGATGGCAAAATATTTAAGATGTACTAAAATGTTTCGGATCTGTGTTTATAAAGGTTTTTTTTTTTTTCTCGTATGCAGGTATGTTGAGATTTTTCCCAGCAGGAAAACTGAGATCCAAGTCCAGTATGGAAGTAGGCGAAATGAGACTTCAGCTTCCACACCAGGAGCTGAGGACACGCCCCGCAGAATAAAAACAGGTAAGATGTTTATTACAGTGTCCCTTAACATCCAGACTTTAAAAATGATTACTTATCTTGTATACTGTGTGCACTCCCATGCATCTTCCCTGTGTGTCCTTAAAAAGTTCAAAATCCAAAATTCAGTTTTATCAAAAAGTTTGAATACATTTTATTAATCAATTTGCATTATCATTCAGCCCGTCCGCTGTTTTAATTTAGTCTAGACCAGTGGTATTCAAATGGCGGACCATGGCTTGGTTGCATGCAGACTGCGGGACATAATTTTATTATTTCTACAGTTTAAAGTCAGCAGCGTGTCAAAACAACGGACAAGTTCACACCACAAGTGCTCAGGGTTATAGTAATGATCTTTCAGCGCCACATCCTCTAATATTTGTATATAGAGCCAAATGCACTTCATTCAAGCCCTTTGCCACATTAAGAGCTGCAGATGATGCAGTTATTTTAACCACAGTAGCAGAAACACGGTGAGCAGCGAAATAGATACTTTTGCTAAAACGCTGCAGAAAACGAGAATGCAGCCAGCAAATACAATTATTTGTATCTGTCATACAGATGACTATGACCGTTTGACTAAACCAGGTTTTTGACAAGTTAACTTGTGGCACCTTTAAACGTTTTGTTGTTTTCCCCATACAATTAGCGTTGTTAATCAGCATATAAAACATTTCATAATAAACAATGCTATAATTTAGGAAATTATATAGAGATGGCAAGGAAAGACAAAACAATTACTAGTTAACTTTGTTTTTGTTCATGAGAGTTTTGATGATTATGTTATGCAAGTTGTTTGTTTTTAGTAGTTTATTACTTTGAGCAAAATATAAAAATGGTCCATACTGTTCTTGAGAGGTAAACCCTACACCAATATGTTTTATCAGTCCCATGACCTTCTATGTGCCATAATACACATAAGTGTCTAAATGTAAAATAACAATAAAAATAGCCTGATAAAACATCTGGTCTAACCTTTTTATATATTCATATCCAGTTGGGATATGACTTTTTTTTTTTGGTAAATATTAGTAAAATACATCGTTGCTTTAGCTCTCAGGGCACAAGATTCTCATCTTTGATGACTATTTTGAGTGTTTTGGATTTTTTTTTTTACATAGTACTATGGCTGCCACGATGGAAATGTGTAACTGTCCCAAAATAGTATTGTCCGGACCTCCGTGAACTTTAATTGAATAACCCTGGTCTAGACCAATATGAAAATCAAAATTTTACTCAGCAGACACAGTGTCCTAAATGCTAAAAGGAAGCTAATGTGGATTCTAAAAATATAAACAATTAGGAATATATTATAGATTAAAAATGTAATGACCTATTCTTAAAAAATGGTTTAAAGGTGAGGTTTATCATTTTATAAAACGTCATAAAAGTGTGTTTGAGTTGTAAAGTTGTTTAAATCATGGTTTTTACAGTCATTTTCTGGTTTAGTATGTTACCATAGCCATTGCCCTACCCTGCACATACAGTATCAATTTTATCTTAAGTTTAAATTTGATTGTAAAAACCCAGCAGATACCCTGACTTTATTTTTGTTCACAGCAAATGGTAGCCCTACATCAGCAACAGTGAACCTTGTTCAAATGAGAGGTCTGCCATATGAAGCCACAGCAGAGGACATTGTAAAGGTAAAGTGTTATACTGAATATATTAGCATGATTTTTTTTTTTTTTGGCTCTTCATATGCTTAGTCAGTAAGGTGGTCGAGAGGAGTGTAATATTAATTACAGATTTTAATAGTTTTTGTAATTATTAATACCTTGTACAGTATCTCAGTACTGAAGGACTGAGGTGTAATTTGTGTTCCAGTTTTTCGCTCCCATCAGACTGGTGAAGGTTCTTGTAGAGTACAGTCCTAACGGACGACCCACCGGTGAGGCAGAAGCCTACTTCAAAACACATCAGGATGCTGTGTCAGCCATGTCCAAAGACAGAGAGTATATAAGTAAGCAATGAATATGTGTGATCTTCTGAAATAACTCAAATATGGCCCAAAATGTTAAATATAAACATGAAGTGATTGACATGTTTTTTGTTTGTTTATGTTTTTCTGTCATCCAGATGAGCGATATATTGAGTTGTTCCTCAATTCATCAGCATCAAAGGTGGAACAATAGGACGAAAGTAAACTGTATGTAAATGCATCCCAATGTATTTAAGTTATTCAATGTATGAGTATATTACAAGAATACATAGAACCAACATTAAAAGAGAACTTTACAGATATTTCCTGTTCTGTTATTTCTTTTCAGACATTCATTTCCATGTTACAATGTTAACACAATAGTCATGTGTAGTGGAAGTGTCCAGTGTTTAAACATAAAAAATAAACTGTTCCGTTGTTGTACTTGTAACTTTGTGAAATCTTTCATGCACTTCAAATATACACTCACCTAAAGGATTATTAGGAACACCATACTAATACTGTGTTTGACCCCCTTTCGCCTTCAGAACTGCCTTAATTCTACGTGGCATTGATTCAACAAGGTGCTGAAAGCATTCTTTAGAAATGTTGGCCCCTATTGATAGGATAGCATCTTGCAGTTGATGGAGATTTGTGGGATGCACATCCAGGGCACGAAGCTCCCGTTCCACCACATCCCAAAGATGCTCTATTGGGTTGAGATCTGGTGACTGTGGGGGCCATTTTAGTACAGTGAACTCATTGTCATGTTCAAGAAACCAATTTGAAATGATTCAAGCTTTGTGACATGGTGCATTATCCTGCTGGAAGTAGCCATCAGAGGATGGGTACATGGTGGTCATAAAGGGATGGACATGGTCAGAAACAATGCTCAGGTAGGCCGTGGCATTTAATGAGAAATTGAACAGGTGTTCCTAATAATCCTTTAGGTGAGTGTAGATATAAATATGTTGTTTATCCCAGGCTTACCAAGCCAGTCCACCAACATTTAATTCTGCCATAAATGTTTGTTCATGCATTTATATATTGGTCATGTATAAAATTGGTTAGACTGAAGAATCCACATTATAATAAAATTTTATTGCATAGCTAATAAGAATAAAATACACTACATGTCAGGCATAAAACTACCTTTTATCTCATTATTTCATAACATTTTAATGTAGTGTTCCATAATATGCTGTTTTGTCTGAACTGTATCTTTTCTCACAATTTATGATCGTTGGACTCAAAAGAGTTTAAAATGTTAATGTATGTGCCTTCTTCAGTGCATAGTTTTCAAAAAGCTGAAAATACTATCCTGTCTACAACTGATCATCTTAATTCAGGTTTTTTTTATTAAGACATCAATATTATGTTGTTGTATCATCTTACTTGCAATATTAATTGATGGAAACAATTCAAGTACAAGAACTGCATAAATCCACTTGGTGGACAGCTTCACTCATCCGCAAGAATTATACGTTCTTAAAGCATTTCCAACAAAGAGCTGGTAAAAATCATCCTTTTTTGGCAAATGTGTGGAAAAAAAATAAAAAAATAATTACTGATATGTTATATAATTGAGATGCCCGAAACTGATAGATGATCCAGAATATGATGTGCAATTTATGTACAGCCCCATTTACGTTGATAAACCGTTAAAGCTACTGACAGGACAGTCTGTGCTCGACCTCAGGATGGGGAGGACCCGTACTGCTGCAGTAACTGCGAGTAGCAGACGTCACACACGTGCTCAGGGTTGATGGAGGAGGGCAGGGGGAGTTCATTAGCCATGCAGTTCTCACAGAACACGCCACTGCAGTTCTTGCATTGCCTCTGAAATAGTTCAAAAGATACACCACTTGTAAAACAGTTCAATTCCATAGTTTTAATACTGAGGATAACAGTACTGTAATCGCAAAACAGTGCTCAACATGTATTATGTTGTGCTTTAGTCTGTGAGGGGGGAAAAAACGGGAATATGGATAGATAGAACAAAAGTACGTGTAATTTAATTTATGAGTATTTATTTGAACAAAAATACAGTTAAAACTAATACTGTGAATTACTATTAAAACAACTTTTCTATTTTAAAATGTGATTTATTTATGTGATGGTAAAGCTGAATTTTTAGAAGCCATTACTGCAATCTTCAGTGTCACATGATCCTTCAGAAATCATTCGAAAAATCAGTATTAAAAACAGTTGTGCGTCTTAATATTTCTGTGAAAACTTATATTTTTTTCAAGAGTCTTTGATTAATTAGTTCAAAAGAACAGCATTTATTTTAAACACAATGTTTTTTCTGTCAAATGTCTTTTCTGTCACTTTTGATCAATTTAATGTGTCCTTGCTGAATAAAAGTATTAATTTCTTTAAAACAAAATGTACTGACCCCAAACATTTGAATGGAAATGTAGTTCAATAATGACGTGCTATTAAAATTTAATGTTGGATTGCTTTGGTACCTTGGGTGTAGTCAGAGAGTCTTGATTTTCACACATCGGGCAGATGGAAGGGTCATCATCTTTATAAAGAGACTGGTCCTATCAAATAAGAGAAATTCGTGAATATTAAAATAAGAAATTATTGCATGGAACTTAATAAAAAAAGTTAATAATAGAAGAATAACTGATCAAATGTACCTGTTCATCTTCATGTGACAGTGTCCTGAGAGAAAGACGGTTTTAGTTTAACTTTGATAACATTGAAGTAAATAATTTCAGTTTTATGCAACTGGTTCTGCATTTAAGATAGACTTACAAACTGGAACTTAGACTTGACTTGTCCTCAAGTGCAGTACGCAATGTATAATTTTCTTTTTTGACAGACTCTAACTCCTATATAAAAACAAAAAGACTCTGAATTTCAGGGAACAGCACACAACATATAGTGAAAGCAACTGAATGGCGTGATAGGTGGAAAGCAGGTCTCGCCTTTCTGATGTCATCCACGTGCTGCCTCATGTCTCTCTGCGGAGGCGTTTTTCCTAACAGAGCTTCAGAAGTTTGGCCTCCAGGATGCTCTCTCCATTTCTTGAGCTCTTGTTCCAAAATCCATCTATCACACCAAGAAAGACAAGGTATTGTTAAAGGGATACTCCACTTTTTTTGGAAATAGGCTCATTTTACAACTCCCCCAGAGTTAAATAGTTGAGTTTTACCGTTTTCGAATCCATTCAGCCGATCTCCGGGTCTGGCGGTACCACCTTTAGCATAGCTTAGCATAGATCATTGAATCAGACAGGAACATTAGCATCTCTCTGCGCTGCGTCATATCATTACGCCTGCTGCACCCATGGTACGGAAGCAAAGTTTCTTGATTATTACGCAGGAATGAGAGTATAGTTCCTAGCCATATCAGCCTAGAAAATCGCAACTTTTCATTTTCCGTCGGTCTTAGTACACGATGTAACTACAGAAGAGTCAAGTTTTAAATAGGAAAAATATCGAATATATGGTCAATTATTTGAGAGAGCTGCTAATGGTCCTGCCCGATTCAATGATCTATGCTAAGCTATGCTAAAAGTGGTACCGCCAGACCCGGAGATCGGCTGAATGGATTCGAAAACGGTAAAACTCAACTGTTTAACTCTGGGGGAGTTGTAAAATGAGCCTATTTCCAAAAAAACTAAAAAAGTGGAGTATCCCTTTAACATAACACTTTCATGAGGCGATGATTATAATTTCCACAACATTAGCCGTGGCATCTGATACAATCATAACGACAACTAACTTATGTACTTCAGTCAGTATATAACAATAATGATAATAAAATGTATATTTATAATTAAATTTATATTTGGTTTAACAATAAATTCATATTTTTTTAATCAAAATACAGTAAAAAGTAATACTGTAAAAGATTATTACATACTTTTCTATTTTAATATATTGTAAAATGTAATGTATTCCTGTGATGGCAAAGCTGAATATTCAGCATCATTACTCCAGTCTTCAGTGTCACATGATCCTTCAGAAATCATTCTAATATGCTGATTTTAATAAATTTACATTTATTATTATTATCAATGTTGAAAACAGTTGTGCTGCTTAATATTTTTGAATCTGACTAACACAAAGCTCTTGAACAGTACTGTAAATGTAGAAATTACCATTATTATTCAATAAACATTATTCGTAATGAATCAATTAACAACGAACCAGATCTTTTGCTTTCTAGATATTAGCCAATGAAACAAAACATATTCTCAGTACCTCTGCCGTCGTAACTGCTCAACCTCTTGCTGCAGACTCGCAATCTTGTCCCCAAACTCCTGCTTGAACAGTCGATTGGCCTCATCCGCCAGGTCCCGCTCTCTTTCTGCCTTCTTACATCTGAAGTTGGGCCACATTAACTTAATGAGGTGAAATGAAAACTTAACTAAACTAAAAAGCCATGGAAAAACGAAGATGATAAAAGCATAAAAAAGAACTGAGGGAGGAACTTAAAAGACAGCTAGAGAGGACAGCAGCAGAAATTGTAAATACTCAAGAAGACAAAGCAGTCTGACAAGTGTCTGATTTTTTTTTTTATTAAGCTATATTTGTACTACAGTTCACATCTATATTATGTCTACATACACTTCAGTCCATTCACAAATTAGTGGATTTCATCATCCAGACTTTTTGCAGAATCTGTAAAGCTTGGTGTCGCAAATATCTTTCCAAAGCTTCGACATTTGGCATCAACTACCACTGCATCAAATTCAGATTTCAATTAAGCTTACAATAAGCTGTCAAATAATTCAGGCACGCAATCTTGCACTCAACATCATTTCTTGCAAAAAAAAGCTAACATAACCTCCTGAATATGCCTGAAAGAAACATATTCAGTTCATTTGTTTAGCTTGGGCATCCAAAGCACTCAACATCATCAAACTTAAGCAAGTAGGGTCAAATATTCAGGTCAAAGATTTTTGACAGATCAACCAAAATTAACCGAATAATATGGTGTTGCATACTATCATATAGACTAGAGTATAAAACGATTGTACGTTTTTGTTAGGAATGTTTCCCCCGTGCTGGACTGAAGTGTTTTATGGTTTTTATAATGCACCAACTTTGAGAAGTGTCCTGCTATCCTCTTTTTTTTCCAGTATTGAGAAGTAGAGATATAAGAGAGATGCATTTCCATTGCTTAAACTTAACGTCTGCCATCTTTGTTCTAAGATTGGCCAAAACAGCTGCATTTTACTTCGGTTAAAACATACAGAGGGAGACTAAAGACAGGAGCACTGGATCAGGCATACAATATTGAAAAATGAGGGTTGACGCAGAAGCAAGATCTGTAGTTTTCAGTCCGGTTCCAAGACAAAATAACGGTAATGGATCTGACACCCAGTAATAAAATAAATACCCTAGTCATCTATGTTATGCGAAATCAAACTGAAGATCAGATTTTTTTTTCCTTTAATTTAGGCTTTTTTGGAAACTATCCGGTGTTTTATTGCTGCCTCTGAAGGAGTTTTCCAGCAGCTGTGTTCAAGCTTCGTGCCTGTTTAGCCATGTCGTTCTCACTGCTCAGGAAAAATGAGTAGAAACACAAGAGAATGAGCATGCAACAAATGTCAAATGAACAGGTAAAAGTGAAGAAGGGATTAAGAGAAGACAGAGACAGAGAGCAGAAAATATTTTAGAAACAGACTGTTGACGACCTGTGGGAGGCAGCAATGTTTCTCTAAAAATCGAAACAATTCTTGATCACCGATCTGAAATCTGCCCACCCTGAACAATTCATGCTTGGAAAATTATTGTTATAAACAGTGGGATTCAAAAATCCACATTGAAAGTCTATGATTCAAAATCTAATTTCTCATTTGCTATAAAAAACTGTAGCACTTTACAATAAGGTTCAATGTGTTAACTTTAGATTAATATTGTTAAAGTCCCCCTGTGGTGAAAATCAAGATTTTAATGTTGTTTATATGTATATGAAGTGTTTTTAATATGCTTTAAGACAAACCATGTGCAAATTCATAAGTCACTGTCAACACCATTGCTGAGTATTTTCTCCTTAAAACTGCAGCGAACCAAAGACGGTCTCATAAACGCAGTTTGAAATCGCTGGTGTTTCTGACGTCACAAACTACCTTGTAACCAATCACGTCAACGTGTGATTGTCAACGAGTGGATCTCTGAGCTGGTGCGAGTGAGTGGAGGCGTATACTAAATAAAGCAAGGGTGTAGAATTACATTCAAGCTATTTTAAGGCATGAGGAGATTTTTTTCAAGGAAAAATGTCATTTTGGTGATCAAGATGAGTTTTAAGGGATAAAATTATAGATTACAGGGGGACTTTAACTACAAATCATTAAAAGCATACTTTAGATTAAAGGTGCCGTATATGTAATTTTGTTTTACTGCACTATAGCATAAAAATACCATTTGTTTGCAGATATTTAGGAAACATGCCAAGTTCACATTCTAGTGTCTAAGAAAAACAACGCTACAGCCAATTATTCTACTTTGAAATGTCGGAATTTCTGTTTTTGTTTTGGTCTGTGTGATTCCGCCCACTGCCAATTACCCAATAGTATTTCGACACCCCAGGTTGCCAGTACTGTAGCCATGGAAGCCAGCAAACTAACTGGGTCAGAGATCGCAGATTATACTAGACTAAAAAGCCTCACCATCCATCTTAAAACCTCTATGAAAAAAGGCATATTAAAACGCGGATAAATCAACTCATAAACTTACAGTGTTAGGCTCATTGCCTTCCACTGTCAATTGCACTCATTCCTGTTGCATGTCCTTAAACTGGCAACCCGCGTGAGCGTCAAGTCTGAGGAGGAGCGGGCAGGAGAAATAACCCTCTCCAATATTTTGAATTTGGACTGTAGTACCCATTTCAACCACTAGCTGTCAATATTACATACGGCACCTTTAATGTTAATTTATAAATATATACAGTACATAAATATTAAATATATAAATTGTTCTTTAGTTAATGTTCAGTCATAATATATTAACAATAAATCAAATGTAAAAGCAATTAAGCATTATCACTGAATCATATTATTCTGTATTCTTTCTGCATAACATCTGGGATTCAAAATCTAATTTCTTTTAAATCAAGACTATTTTTAGGTCATAGATCAAATTATAAAAATTGTGGCATTGATCATTTGACTTTGGACAGACAGTCAGATGTTCTTCCTTTGCATTTTTACTTAGAACTACAATTATGATACTAATAATATCATTTGTAATGAAAAAGTTTTAGTAATAAAAGGTGTATTAAATCAGATTTTAGAAACAAGAGGCCTTTTCACTAGTGCTCTTAGACTTTGTTTTTACAGTATCCATGTCATGTGTAAATGCTGTGCTGATGTACTTATACTCTCTCACCTGCTCTCCAGCTGTTTAATAATGCTCCCCATCTGGTTTGTTTTCTCCTCCAAGCGGCTGATGATGTCACTCTTCTGTTTTGCACCGGTCTCTGAGCTCTACAGGCCAGACACACACCAATAACATGCTACATCAAAAATAAATGCAGTTTTGCTACACTAGATTTGAGCAGTACTAATGCAGTTGTAATGTTCTTAATCTTATAAAAGCCACGTGAAGCAGCAGAAGGATTTCAGACAAAGGAATAGAAAGTCCAGCATTTTTAAACAATGGATGGTTAGTTACCCCATTATTTTATGTTGCTTCATAAAAAGTATATATCTCAAAAAAATATTTAGATTACACTAGTAAATTAGTTTTCTGCCAAGTTCAACACACTATGTGATTTGGCACCGTACGTCTACTTTCTTCTTTAAATTGGCAGTGTCAAATCAAATCACTTCGTTGTCACTCCACCATAGGTTAACCTGTTAATATGGGTGCTTACACAATGCTTTTGTATGTCTATATAAATAAATAATTAAGAGTGTGCTCCCATGATAAACCTGTAAATTGTTTTTTTTCCCTCTCATACCTGTGACTTAACGGAGAGCTCATGGTTGAGTGTACGCAGTTCATCTAACTGCTGTCTGAGCTCCACCAAAGCATCATGTTTTTCACAGATGTCCTTCTCTAGCATCTTCATGGACAACTCCATCTCCTGTTTCATCCCTATTTGCACCTCAAGCTCCTTCTCCACATCCTACACACACACACAGGCTCTTAAGACTTCTCGAAAGAACTCTGACTCGATTCTTTGAAGAACCCACATCAGAGATGAATTTGAAGATGAGCAATTCACGCACAAGCATTAATGTTTTACTCACCAGTCTGAGCTGAGTTTCCTCTTTGAGCTGTTTGCGAGTTTCTCCGAGCACTTGACCGTTTGCAGTACCATCTGCCCTTGGTGCCTTCAGGAGGAACACAGGTCAAATATCAGACAAAGCAAAGCGAAACCAAAACAGTGCTTATAAAAGTAAGCTTGTGGTTTACTTTTAAATAATGAGTAATATGCAGTCAATCATTGTTGTTTGATTGAATGATTAACAGTCAGTCCTTCAGTGATATTACTGTGGGTTCAACACAATGTTGTTCACCTTGCGACTAGACTCCACTAAGTAAGAACTTTCCTCCTTCACTCTTTCCAGGTCCTCCTGCAGAGTGATGATCCTGTTGTTTGCGACAGCAAGCTAAGTAACAAGAACATTCTATTTTATTTATTTATTTTTAAAGAAAGTAATACATTTATTCAGCAAGGACACATTAAATTGATCAAAAGTGACAGTAAAACATTTATAATTTCACAAAAGATGTCAAACAAATACAGTTCTTTTGAACTTTCTATTCACCAAAGAATACTGAACAATGTACCAAAGTTTCCACAAAGCTATTAAGTAGCACAAGTGTTTTCAACATTGATAATAATGAGAAATTGTTTTAAAGAAAAATTCTTGAGCAGCAAATCAGCGTATTAGAATGATTTCTGAAGGATCATGGTACACTGAAGACAGGAGGAATAACTGAATAATAATATTCAGCCTTGCCATCAAAAGAATAAAATACATTTTAAAACAGTTATTTTAAATTGTAATAATATTTCACAATTTAACTGTTTTTACTATTTACTGTTTTGATCAAATAAATGCAACCTAGGTGAGCATAAGAAACTGTTGAACGGTAGTGTGAATTCAGTAATCCATTAAGTTATAATTATAACCCACCTCCTCTGTAAGTTTTGTGTTGGACTTTTCCAGCGCATCCACTTTGGCTTGCAGATTATTCACTGACGCACTGGGAAAGGGGAATTAAAGTGACAATGTGAGATTGCTAATGGTTTCCAAATGAGCAGCTATTTACAATCACAACCCACAAGGCTGATGTTGGGTAAAGCAACTGCACCTTAAATGTCTGTTCAATTCCTCCACGTAATTCTTCTGGTCAAGAATAGCTGTAATCTGTCCATCGCTGCAAGCAAAGAGCAGCTTTAGACTTTTCACAACGAGTCCAAAAGCTGTCAGACTAAAACAACTAGCTTCCATTGAGGAAGTTGAACTTAGACTTACCCCTCTGTGCTTTTGCTACTGTGCGCTCCATCTTTCAGATACATGGAAAAGTCTATGACTCCAACCTATAAACAGAGTAAAAGAGATCTTATTACCCTGTAAAAACAAATAAATTAACTTTTTGGCAAGCACACTTTAGAAAATAACATTGACAGCAAAGTTGTTCTATCATCTGTTGTCCTCCATTGCTTGTGTTCAGTAAAAAGTAACTAACCTGTGAGTCTAAATCTTCTCCCTTCATACACAAGTTAGCATCAATGACATTCAGGCCCACCAACAGCCCAGCGATCACGGCTCCTTCCTCCTCCATCATAAGAGCGTTGGGTTCATAGAATTCACTGAGGAAAGCAACAACAGCAAATATAAGACGCTATAAAAAAACTGGATTGCAAGACCACAATTACAGCTTTTATATTAAAGACCAAAGGCAGGAACTGTACCTGAGCAGGTCTTTTCGGTTGATGATGGTCTTCATGTAATCTGAGAGCTTCTTCTGCATCAAGGCCAGGCGAAGCCATGCTCTGCCTCTTCCTAGCGGGGTTCTGAGATAAAAGAACAACTTCAGATTTCGAAACACAAAATAAAATACCACGTTCAGGTTGAAGATGTTTTCTTACTTGAGCCCAGGAAGGTCTTTGACACTGGCTGTGATCTCACCAGCTTCTGGAGTCAACTTTTCTACAAGCTCCAAAGGACCCCAAAAAGACTTATTTTGACCAAGGAACGTCTTCTTACCTAAAAAAACAAAACAGGAGAACTTTAGAAAAAGAAAACCTGGAGACAGACTGAGACAAAGAAATAAACCTGTTAAAGACTTGGTTTCACTGTACTGTACATTAAATGTCCCAACCATGGTGTAGTTGCACAATAACTGTCAAGGTTAAGCATTACAAAACAAAACCCACTGGTACACTGTACTTATGGGATTATAAATGGTATACACAACACACCAAAGTACTGTGCAATCAGTAACTGTCAAAATTAATGAACAAATGATCATGTTATTATTATTACGTAAAGGACATAAATGATGACCAGAGATTACTCTGCTGCGGACAGTGGAATTATGGTTGGGATTTTTTCTGCTTACTTTTAAGTCCATGTTTCAGGCAGTGCTCCATGACGACAAAAAACTGCTGCAGCGGGGCATAGTCCGAGTCAAGCGTGCGGCCCAGGTTCAGTGCGGACTCGATCAAGCCCTTGATGCTCAGCTTGGCCATGTTCATCAGGTTAAGCCTCTCGATGGCAATGGGGTCTTTGGGATCTGGAGGAAAACAGAAATTCAGACATTATGTTAGATATGATACAATTCTCTCACTGTGACTTCCCCTACACACAGTATTTAACATGATATGAGAGTTTGGACTAGAGAACTGTCCATTGACTACGACTACATGGTTTCCTCTAAACCTGGCACAAAAAAAAAAAAAGAAATTCTGGTTGATGCCATTTGAAATGCATCAGATGCGGACTGATTGCATTCCAACATGCAATACAATTTTCAGCGTCTTGATACAACAAATTATCGTTTTGTTTGCAGCTGTTTTCAAAATAATATCCATCCAACCTTACAATGCATCACAACTTACATAATCTATAGTTAACCAATTTTCAGTTCTCAAGCCTCACCCTGTCTGATCCAAAACACACCCACAGTAATGCAATCATTTCATCATCAAGACTCTCAATCTATGTCTGTTAGCAAATAGCAGTGACATTTTTATGAGCACAGCAATGGGAAAGAGAAAGACTGATAAAACAAAAAGAGGAGTTTTCCTTTAAGATTGCTTGGGTTGACTTTATAAATGGGCCAAGATGAGCTAACTTGGCATTTAGTCAAATTTCTCATTATCTCAGTGCATTTACATAGCTCAAAACAATAAAAAAAAATCTCATTACTTTTCATTGGGTCATTTTTCACAGCACATTGACTCCCTAATGCAAAGTTAAAAATGAAGACGTTCAAAGAGCTTGATATTATCGTATAGAATCGCTAATACAAAGACAAAAATGAATACATTCAAAGGCCATGAAATTAACAGGAAAGCCAACAGACAGCTTTCAACAGGTACGAATGAAAGACCTTCTTGGTGTAGCTTCACACAGTCACAAAGGAAAGAGTGAGTCTAGCCATCGCTTCTCAAGCCAAAGGTTATACAAACTACAAAAAAAACAAAGTCTGTCTGTAAAGACAGAGATTTTCTTATCGATATATAAGAAGTCTCTGAATCATAAACATTGAATGTCTTTTAGAAGCTTAGAAGAGCTTAGAAAATCCAAAGAGCCAGAAATTTAGCATGAATGCTGGCAAAACCATGCGATAAAAAAGTCAAATCAGCCAGAGAATGGGGTGGGGCAGTGAGACAGCCAAAGAAAACAGGCCAGACGAGAGTATTCCAGCCAAATGGGTAGCCAGATATTCTGCTAGCTACAAAGATAGCTAGCAAGAAAAAAAGTCACAGACACAAAGCTATTGACGGAAACATCAAACCAAAAAAACAGGAAGGGAGATAAGACATTGAAAAAGATACAGATAAAGAAAACAACAAAAGAACATGAAGAAGGTAAAGCTTCGGAAGCTGTGGTGCGAATGTGCTGTTCAGGGAGGCTGGTTCGGTAAAGACAGGGCGGCGCGGCCACGCCTGCTGTGGTTTTAGGATGGTGCCCGAGGCGGGGATGAGGTGGACTGGGGAGAGTGATGCCACCATACGCACCTTTAAACTCATCAAGCATTTGCATTTGCTCCACCAAATCTGTGAAATCCTCCCATGAGTCTTTGCAAAAGGCAATGGAAAACAGAAAAAAAGCAGAAAAGGATTGGGTCATGCACATCATGGGAGTAAAACAAAGCAACAACAAGAGACACATCATGTTGTAGGATGTTTGGTTGTAGAGTCTTATCTACAGAGCCAAGCTCTCTCTCTCTATTCTCACTGTCATACATTAGAGCAAATATATTCCTAGTGAATAACTTCAGAAACACTATAACAGAGACTAATAATAGCACGCAGAGTGTTGATGGTCATTAAGAGCCACTATAATATGTCAGCAATTCTGGATTGGAAGACAGTTACTATGAAGTCATTTGACTACACTAGACAAAGGGGCTCAAATAATGCTCTTCTTGCCCTGGAAGACTCATTGCATCTTATCTAAATCCATTTGTTTGTCAGAAGGCCTCAGAGGAAATAATGTAATATTTCATCTTTATCCACAGCGCTAGAAATCATATCCTTAAGGTTTCATTATGGCTTTAAATGGATAGTTCATAAAAAAAGGAAAAAAATATGTCATTCATTTATTCACCTTCATGTCACTAGTCTTTTTTTTCTCTCCATAATTAATATGGAGAGTTAATGGTAACTCTAACTAAAAGAGTTAGTTAATGGTTAATGGTAGTTAAACCAACTAGTTAATGGTAAGCAAAACTATCTCGTTACTAACATTTTTTTTTACTTTTATGTTCCACAGAAAAAAGTAAGTCATACAGATTAGGAACAACATGAGGGTGAGTAAATGATGACAGAAATTTCATTTTGGATGAACTATCCCTTTAAGATCTTCTTTGTCACTTAGCTGTAGGGGGGAAAAAAAGAGAAGAAAAAAAAAAAAACGACGACAAAAATCAAATGACACTTAATGAGGAAGAGCAGTGCATTACAAAGAATGTCTGCAAGCAGGGAAACAGACCAAGGGGAAAATGGCAACTAACTAATGTTTACTGATTTGCACAATGGATTAATTGAAGAGAACATTTGTTATAAAACATATATGAAGAAAAGTTACTGTCTTGACTTCATCTGGCTCTGGAAACTGACCTAAAGTCAAAGTCAAAATCAATTGTTTTATGCCATATGTTTATTACAATGTGATAGTGAGGAGACAAATAAGTCACGCAGTGCAAAGGTGATGCAATTCTTGGAAATGTATGACAAATAAACAACTACTAGACAAGTCTGTAAACAGACTTATCCTTGTCTTGCTACATGCCTGCTTCCTCCTCACTCAATGCACAGAAAACACATTAGACTGAGATAACTGTTGCTATTAACATGTAGATTCTGGTCTCTACTGCCCTAATCCCTATAAGACATTTGATTGAGTAGGATTCTCGGGCACGTTTCCAAGGCAACAAAATTGTGTCCACATGACTGTGTTTCCTGATGTCCTCTTTTAACCTTTGGCACAGTAAGCTGTGACTCTCCAGCAATGCACTGGATTAGCAAAACAATTGTGAGCTCAACACTCAGTCAACACTATTAAAAAAAAAAAAAAAAAAAAAAAACTATATAGTGCATTATATTTTTTTCTTTACAAAAGTGAAAAAATAAAAAACAAATTGTAAGCAATTTTGTAAAATGCCTTTTATTTTTATTAAAAACAACAAAAATGGGGGGGGGGGGGGGTCATCAAACTATATTAAGTCATTTGTTAAGCCCATTCACACCAAGGACGATAACTATAACATTTTAATAATCGTTCTAATTCTGAGAATAGGGAAGTCCATAGCACAGCTTTATTGATAACCACAACATCATTAGAATCACTTTCAGAACTATTTTTTCCAGCTAATGAACAATAAAAAGCATGGACAGCCAATCAGAATCCTGACTTTAAAGAGCTTGAGAAGCTCTGAGAACTCTAAGAACAGAATGTTACAGTTCATATGCATGTATGCTAATATAATTAGCCTTAAAGTTATCTTTATAGTCATAATTTTTGGTGTGAACAGGCCTTTATAGTCATTTAAAAATATATGATCAAGAATCCAAATATCTTAATAATAGTCTAAATGGAGTTACAGTTTGTCAAAAACTGATTTATTTTTATTATTTCATTGGAGGGACTTTCATTCTGGTGGATTTTCCCAAAAGTGTGATGCACATGCTTAATTTGTTCGACGTGACAATTTAATTGAACAACTTAACTACAAAACAGCATATGAATAGCATCATTCAAATCATTCAGTGGGAAACAAACCTTCACAACCACTTGTGCTCCATAAAAACTACATTTCCAGGCAGGCCTGCGGGAACGCTGAGAGCATGATGGTGGAAGGTTGGGCCAGCACCGCCCAGTACGATAAGAGCAACGGAGGCCTAGTGATGCTGTGCGCGCCTACCTTCATGAGCAGGCTCGGGATCAGGCGTGAGCGAGATGTCGTTGAGCTCACGCAGGCACAGCCATTCCCCATCCACCGACACGCGGAAGTTGCATAGGTAGATGGTCTCTCGGGCAGCCTGTGTGATCTTGTCAGTAGTGGGGGTGGGGGCATCGCTCTGGGGAGTCAGATCAGACATGGTGACTCAGCTGATCGCTGCTGCGACGACAACAACACTTTCGATGGCGGCCGTCAGCAAAGAGTCAGGTGCAGGGGAATAGAAATAGTGACTTCTTTTTAAAAATCCAGTCCAAGCAAGAGTCTTCTCCAGGACAAAGGAGGATGGAAAAAAGAGACAAGGAAAACAAAGAAGGGGGAAGAAAAAAAAAAATCAACCAGCAGTCCACGCCAAACCTGACCGAAAGGATGCTATTCTTCTGGGGCTCAACGGCCTCGTCTTGCGAATGAGCAGCGACTGCTAAAATCCTCCGTGTGAATAAAGGCTTCAGTGCTCTCTGGCTCAGCACAGCCAGGGGATTGAGATGCTGTATGAGCCTCAGTGGAGCTACAATCAGAGATATCTCTCTCTCTCTCTCTCTCTCTCTCTCTCTCCCTCCCTTACAGCCCAGCTGCTTGCATTCACTGGATTGGCTGCACGTGCTGCAAATGGGAGGGTGTTAACCAATATGGCCGCCGTGATGCTGAGGAGAATTGTGGGAGTCACGTGAGCAGATGGTGGAGGGGGCACAGTTCCCGAGAGGCCTGTCAGATGGGGGGGGAGGAGCTGTTGCCAATGATCCAAATGCTGAACAAGAGAAGTGTGGAAGCCCTACTGATTGAGAACCAAAACACTGCTGATAAAGCTGCTGTTTACTGAACAACATCTTTAGGAGGAGCAAGATGGCACTTAGTGTAAAATTAAACTGTGTATGAAACAAACAAGTAGCTAAAATTCTACAGACACAATGCATCATATGTGTGACCATTTTTGCTGACCATTTGGAACAGTGTTGTAGATATATAGAAATTAATGTGACAAGGTAGGCCTTTAAAAAAAAAAATGCCTTTGAAAAAAAAGAAACTCATTTGCAAAGTCATGTAAAATGGGGTTTGAATATTAGAAGTAATCTATTAACCTCATTAATTATTTACAAAAGAAAAGCACTCATGCAGGAAACCGATCCATTTATAACACATATTGTGTAACACATATTGGGTACGGAAATACACTACCGTTCAATTTGAACTATTTTAATTATTTTAAAGAAATGAATACATTTATTCAGCAAGGACGCAAAAATGAATCAGAAGTAACAGTGTTACAGAAGATTATAGTTTGAATAAATATTGTTGCTTTGAACTTTCTAATCTATATATGAAAAGACTATCTATACATGATACAGAAAAACTGTATCATGGTTTCCACAAAAATATTAAGCAGCAGAATGGTTTTCAACATTGATAATAATAAGAAATGTTTCTTGAGCAGTAAATCAGCATATTAGAATGATTTCTGAAGGATCATGTGACACTGAAGACTAGTTAGTGATGCTGAAAATTCAACTTTTGCCATCACAGAAGGAGTAAAAATGACTTTTTCGAAATATATTCACAAATCAGTTACTTTAAATTGTAATGATATTACACAATATGACTATAATATGATTTTATCAATGCAGCCTTGGTGAGCATAAGAGAATTCTTACAAACAAAACATTTAAATAAAAAACTTACCGACCCCAAACATGTGTATCGTAGTGTTGTATCTCTAAAACTAGGCATGTAAATGAAAATACCAAATTCATTTTCACCTGAGAGTAATGTCATCATTCAGTGATGCAATACTGAATCAGTTTATCTCAATCTTAGTGAGATAAATCATTACAGAAAATGAACCATAATACTGCATTGCATTAATTCACAAATTGCAATAAACAAAAAAGAGACAATGGGCTACATTGGTCTGATTTAAGAAAAATAATATATATTATTTTTCATTTCCACTTCTTCCACGTATTTCCTTCTTCAAATGTATGCATTTCTAGAAAGCTGCACTCCAAAATAGCACATTTGCATAGCACAACCCTGACACATGCTACATTCTCCAGTGCTGTAATTCTGCTTCACATGTTATTTGACCTGTAATGTACTAATAAAAACTGGGAAAATTATTTACTCAGTTATTGTTTAACAAGTACAATTTAACCATAAAACCAACAACAACTTCTTGGCTCACAATACCCTAACATTTACTATTTTTCAGCTTCTCAAATATGTCAGCTATAGTAGATTTATAGGACAGCGAACTGTTAACTGGTTGCACACTTGCACACAAAATCTCAGATTCAGATTCAGATATCTTTATTAGTCCCCAAGGGGGCAATTCAGTTCTCCAGCCAACCCATCCAATAAGGGTTAAAGTTAAAGTTAAAATTATTAGCACACAATAAATATAAGAATTGTAAAGTTAAAAATGTATACAAACAATCTCACACACACACACACACACACACACACACACACACACACACACACACACACACACACACACACAGCACAACACACACATTCACCTGCCAGTGACAGAACAAAGCAGTGGAATACAAGAGCCATTTTGTGTAGTTATGAGTTATCATTTAAAAATCTTATAGCAGAGGGAATGAATGAGTTTGCATAGTGATTCGTTTTTCGTATTGGCACATAATACCGCCGACCTGACTGCATGAGAACAAATCCATTCCTGAGCACATGATCTGGTTGGCACAGTATTTTATCTGCTTTTTGGACCACTCTTTCTCAGCAGATGCATTATGTCCTCCAAGAATTGTTTGCATATGGTTTCATGAATTCTATGTATTCAGATACCCTAATCTGTTGACATACTCATGTTGCTTTTTGCAGCATGCATATTTGGATGTGGGCAATGATATAAAAAGAACAGAATTATTGGTGATTGGATGTGACATCATAGACCATTAATTATTAAAAATGGCATTTAAAAGACCGGTCCAGTGTAATGGCCACTATACCACAGAGGATTAAAAAAATCAATGTTTTACTGCAAAAGCATAGCCTAATTTAAAAACACAGAAAACCAAGTGACGAATTACGCAGACAACAGTTTTGAGCATCACATGCGCATTCCAACCGTTTTCAGTGTGAAACCCCAAAATGCAAAATCACTAGCAATTGATAAACAACTATCTAATAATTACAACCGCCAGACTAAACCTAAAAATGCAGTTCTCATCATGAACATGACCTCAAAGATTAAGAGTTTATCTGACCTGTGTATTATTTGTGGACAATAAAGGGAGAGTTCACCCAAAAAATGAAAATTCTCTCATCATTAACTCACCCACAAGTTGCTCCAAACCTTTATGAATTTCTTTCTTCTGCTGCACAAAAAAGAAGATATTTTGAAGAATGTCAGTAACCAAACAGTTGATGGACCCCATTGACTTCCATAGTATTAAAAAAAAAAAAAAAAAAAAAACACTATGGAAGTCAAAGTGGTCTAATCAACTTTTTGGTTACTGACATTCTTCAAAATATCTTCTTTTTTGTGTGTTCAGCAGAAGAAAGAAATTCATCCAGGTTTGGAATAACTTGAGAGTGAGTAGGCTACATGGCATTTTTGTGTGAACTATCCCTTTAAGACTGTAGTGGAGATGATATTCATCTACATCCATAAAACAGCTGTTGTTTCCATGCGAGCTGATGACAGTTTGTGCCATCGGTGTATTATTTATTGCTGAAGAATTAGAAGTCAGAAATTCAAGAAAAACGACCATTCTAAGAAAGACAGCCTGAAACTGAACAGCAAAATGCAAGCTTGCATAAACGCTGCAGTGGCTGTCATTGTACGCTGTTGTTGACATTGAAACATAAGGCTTAGCCTGTCAAATATTGCTGGATGTTCAAGTGAAGCAGACACCATCACATTTTATTAAATAAACCCATAATGCAGACGATCATATCATATACTCACTTCTTGTTTTCTTGTTAGTCTTCTCAATCTGGAATTCATATCGCACTGGTGAAGGAAGAGAAGTGCTCGTCTGTGTAAACTGTATACTTGAGTTATAAGTTAGCGCTTCCTTAAAGTAAATCACCGAGGCCGGAGAAAGCGACTCCTCTGGACTGTTGACTGCATGTCCATCGGTGTCCTTCATGTGGGGTTTGAGAAATTCATTAGATGACACTAAAGTTTCGGAAACTTCCGCGCTGTGCTGCTCCGATGCTCCTGAGCTCTGGTCCGCCATCTTCAGTTCAAAATTCATGTGACCACTATGCGTCATCCCATTCAGCTCTCGTGTGAAGCAAACTCATGTTTATCCAAGACTGTTTTATGATAGTTATATATTACGACTCGGCATCTTTTAGCCGTATTGTTTCTAAATTTTCAGCCAAACAAAAAATAAATAAAAAATGTTGGTCATACAGCATGACGTAGAAGATCAGCTGGGCGAGAGCATTTAAAGGAACAGCAGCAGCAGCAGCATCAGTACACTTTGACCTCAATATAGCGGGACGATAAATAACTTCACAACCACTTCACAACAGTATACTGTAGGCCTATGAGCATGTGTGGAGTGATGGGTAGTAACTGGTTACATCATGTAATCTGGATTAGGCCTACATAATCTGATTCCAAAATTACATGTAATTAATTAGATTAGATTACATTTTAAAATACTCGTAATCAGACTAGTTAGGCTACTTTCTTATTGATTACATGTAATCCTCACATGTACATCATACATAATACATTTATTCTCCCTTCTACTTCTTTTTACATTTTTTCCTTATCCTATAAGCAAAAATAACAATAGGCTATATGATGTTTGTATATTATTATTCCAGGTTTGTGGAATTGCACACACAGACCAGCCACTAGTCATGAGTAGGTCTACTGAAAACTGAGACCCACGCAGCATTTGATCACTGGTTTTACAAAAATCATTTCACTTTTAAGAAAAGTTTTCTCAACATTGCAACATTGCATATCTAATCAACTCCTGACAAACACATTAATTAGTATTATTTAATTATCATTCAGTGAATCATTTAACCATGTATTACTTCTTCTTTGGAAGTATTTTGTCTTTTTACACATTAAAATGTACAAATTCACATCATTTAATATTTACATGCAATGCAGGGATTAACTTTTTTTGTATGAACCTCTTTGACCTAATATATTTACTTGAAGTAGCCTATTCCTTGAGATTTTAAGTTAATAAGTTAGGTCAATGATAAAATTAAGTCAATAATAATAATAACTACTAATACAATTAAGTTCACTGTTGTATGATGTCAGTTAATGGTCACATAGCATGCAGAAAAATTATTAAGAGTTTTATTTTGATTGTTTTTATTTAAAAATATATATATTTTAATTTGACATTTTTATGATTTTCATTAAACTCATGAACCCCATTCAGTTCCATCAGGAACCCTATAGTCTTGGAAACCCTGAAAAAAAAAAAAAAAAAAAACATGATGAAAACATACAGAAAAGTAGTAGGGAATAAATGGGAGGAAAATCTTCCCATTAACGTTAAAATAATGATTACAAGGACAAAACTATAACTTTATAGTTACAGTTTTTTCCAATTGCTAGCACACTAAAATGACAGCACAATTATTAAAACTGACACACAGAGAGCAAAACCTCTTCTCAAGTCTCCAAAAGTCTAAACACATTTTCTGCTTTACACACATTTTGCATTTCAAAATGGCACTTTTTAAATGCACTGAACACAGTTCTCTGCATAAGACACAACAATCTGACATAAAGTCACATGTTTGCCTTTTCAAAACACTGCCATTCAAAATGACACTACATGAGCTAAGTGTGCACCTGACCAAACACCTCAATGGTTCATTGTTAACACTTCAACAGTTTACTGTTTTTTGTGAGCATATTTTTGTTCAGTCCAATGTAAATATATCTGCTGTGCATATGTTGCACTGACTGGTGAAAGAAAAAAAAGAAGAAAAAAAAGAAAAAAATGTTTCAACAGCATGTGTGTGTATCTGCAAATATGTGTGAACAATCTGTAGAATTTTCTACAATTTGAACTATTTTAGTAGTATGGCAAAGCATACTAAAGAGAGTGCTTTTCATTATGCCCAACAGTGTGCAGTTGGTTAGACAAAAATCTGGTAATATGAATGAAGTTTGTGCCATTTCGTGCAAAAGTTTGATTTTGATAATGCTATATGTAGTTTTGGTTGCAGTGCTTCATTTTGCAGGATATATTAGGTATTTTTGCAGTTTGGGTGTGTGGTTTTGTGAATTGTGTTAAGTATTTTGATAAAACCAGCCTAGTTTGCAAAATTGTTTGTTAGCAATTGGAAAAAAAACTGTAATGTTTACAAATGTGTAAATGCACCACTAGAGAGCGCCATCAGCAGTGTTTTGGTTTCTTATCCTGTCAGGTTCGTTAGCTAAAGTCTTCCATAGTAACTTCTAAATAGATCTCAATATTTGCTACATCTTTCGTGTAATAGAACATGGCTTCATTTGTTATGAGGCTATACATATATTTTCAAGGAATTCATTGTACATCTGCCCATGTAGTAAAGAAAAAATAGAACAAATGAATGAAAAAATAATATTTTGATTATTATATTTTCTCCCTGTTTGTTCATTTGGGTTTTTTATTTTTCTCCATAATCTTTGGATTTGCATTTTGTTGCATTTGCATTATAGTCTGTGCTTAAACGTTGCCTGGTTGTCAGTTTAGAGAAAATTTAAGATATGTGTTGCCTTTAAAGATGCTTTTTATTGCAGTTATTCCTTCACTAACTATTATATTATATTATATATATATTAATTCTAGAGGCCTTCAAATACATTATTACATAAGTTTAAATAGGCTTCAGTATTAAAACTCTGCTGCTCATGTGCTCACCCTTACCTCTCCACGTGAACACATTCACACATGAAGTTGCACTAGAATTCTACAATGCTAGAATTAAAATGCTCATTTTAACATACAAAGAATTATATGGGACCATCTTATCTTTGTGATCTCATTAGTCTACTTCATCATGTTTTCTCAGTTCTGCTAACACTCTTTCGCTTCCTCAGTCTTCATGTAAACTTAAAGGGTTAGTTCACCCAAAAATGAAAATTCTGTCATTAATTACTCACTCTCATGCCGTTCCAAATCCGTAAGACCTTAATTCAATCTTCAGAACACAAATTCAAATATTTGTGATGAAATCCGAGGGCTTTCTGACCCTCCCACAGACTGCAACATCATTACTGCAATCCTGTATTACCTGCACTGTGATCCTATATATGCTCATATGTCTTGTTCCCTTGTCTTTGATTCCTGGGTTATGTTTGTTGGCTTGTTTGCTTAGTTCAATGACACTGCCTGATGGTAAGCCATCTCAGAAGAGCTCTGACCAATGCAAGTTCAGTTCAGTTTTTAGCCTCTCACTGACCTTGGCACAGGGAGGACTGAGCTGAATTTGCTCTTATCTTCTCCATGAAGTCAAAAACAGAAACGAAAAGGAGGCCACATTGAAATCAGCAGCATATCTTGACTGTGACGTTCTTTTGAGATGTAGGAAACCTTCGACTTCCTCAAATCTCTGAAAAGGATTTTTTGTTTTTGTTTGTTGTTCTTTACGATTTGTTTCGCATTGATCAGATTTTGCTATTCCATTAGCTTTCAGAGATTTAATGAATACAGAAAATAAAGTATCATTTTACTGTACAATTAGGACTACAAATGTATTCTGTTATTGGTTACCAATAATTCCTCTGGTCCAAACACAGGTCCTTGTTATACTAAACTAGACATCACATTTTTACAGAGACTTAGACAGGAGTATGTTAGTGAACCCAAAACAGTTTATTGAACAAGATGTTATTTGGATGAACAGCACAGCATTGAGAACAACAGGTAAGTATTATGGATGGTAAACACATTAGTATGTAGTATGAGTCTTTTTCAGAGAAGTTACGGCAAGTGCAGGTGATCAGTAGTCTGGGGAGAGCATATGAGTGTGAATGGAGGGAGAGCCTGGTCTGTCTGTGACACACATAATAATATCTCTGGACGTAATAACAGTCTGGCTGAAGTAGTATTAGATACACAGTCACACTGTTTAAACTAATTTAATAATGATGAATAAATGACATCCAAAAATCGGATGAAAAGAAAGGACACCTTTTACATTCCATTTACAGTCATTTCAGCTGCAAAATTGCCTGTTTTATTATCTATCTGGTGATGACTGATGAAGGTTGTGAGATCGAAACGTTGCTAATAACATTTCGTTACTCATTTGCAAGTACTAATAGTGTGCAGGAGTTCATTTGTAGATTACAGTACCTGGTGAAAAGTCTTATCGCTTAGAAAAATAATATCAAATCTTTCCATAACATTCCACATGATTTGATCATTTTGTCTGTAAACACCATTAATAATATCATCACATCTTACTAAAAACATTTGGACATCAATCAAAACAGAGAAAAATCACTGTCATCTTAAATCTTCAGTGTATTTGATCCAATCTTAAACATTACATATTTCCTCCATATTCAAGTTTAATTCAACATAGTTTTTTATTTCCTGTATTGAAAGAAAGGAAATACAGCCTCTTCCCAGAAGGCAAACATTACAAAATACGTGACCAAACATATTATGCTAAGTTCAAGTTTTTGTCATTCATTTGAGGGCTGTGAACATTAATGTTTGACTAGTACCAAGAAGACCTTGTTAATACAACACTCAATAATAAATAGAATGATTTAAAAAAAAGAAATGAAAAGGAAAAATTCCTTATTCTTACACTTTTCAACTGCTTACACACTAAAATTAAAACTTTCCCACAATTAGCAAAACCTTACACTCACGGAGCAAAACACCGGCCTAGATTTGCACGATTGTAAGCACATGGTCAGCTTCACACTTTTTGCAAAACATTACACACAGTGATTTGCAAAACACTAAACACACTTGTATACATCTGACACAGAAATTTATCATGATGTAATTTCCTTGCAATTTCAAAGCAAAGGCTTTCAAATGAACACACTCATGAACCAATTGGTTAAGCACAGCCACCAGGAGTGCACACACTGGTGCTTACACCAATCAGGTTTACGCACTATAAAAAGGCAACAGGTAAGTTCACCTGTCTTCAACAAAAATGGACGGTGTCAGAGGAAGAGGGAGAGTGCGGATGAGAGGGGGAATCCGGAGAGAACAAGGTGGAGGAAGAGGAAGAGGAAAAGGAAGAGGGAGAGGACGAGGGAGAGGGAGAGGGAGAGGGAGAGGGAGAGGGAGAGGGAGAGGGAGAGGGAGAGGGAGAGGACGAGGGAGAGGGAGAGGGAGAGGGAGAGGGAGAGGGAGAGGGAGAGGGAGAGGGAGAGGGAGAGGGAGAGGGAGAGGGAGAGGGAGAGGGAGAGGGAGAGGGAGAGGGAGAGGGAGAGGGAGAGGGAGAGGACGAGGGAGAGGGAGAGGGAGAGGAAGAGGGAGAGGGAGAGGGAGAGGAAGAGGGAGAGGGAGACAAAATTCGTTTTCATATTTGGAAACAGTTGTGGACCATGTAATAAACCACGGACTAATACTGAGGGAGGTGAATTCGTCGTGAAGGCTGCAGATCCAGCTAGGCGGAGAGATGTTTAGATTTTTTTTTTTTTTCGGTACTGAACTGGATTTGTATTTTTATGTAACAGTATTACTGTAAGCTTACAGTACAAGGGTATGTTCGGTAACACTGTATGAAAACTGGAAAATGTTTTGTTATAATGTCTTGTTGAAATGTTCAGTATTGGCTGACTTGAGTACATGAAAATAAATAAATATTTTCATTGCTCTGAACAATTGGTGTCATGTGGTGTTTACTCTGTGGAAATGCTAAAAGTGTTTTAGGTTGAGCACAGGAGTGTTTAACTGATTCAAACAGAATTAGACCATATGATGGTTGTGTTTATGTTATGACAACAAAATAAGGTTTTATAAGACATTGTATAGTTTTGACGAAAGTGTTCCATTTTGCAAATGATCTGAGGTGTTGTGCTACTTTGGTGTAGTGTTGTGCTAATTGTGTGAAGGGGTTTGAAAAACCGGGCCCTGTTTTCAAAATTGTGCTTAAGCAATTGAAAAAAACTGTAACAGTACTGACTGCTCAATAGATTTTGACTGGTTGCGGGTTCATATCAACAAAGAACAATAATTACTGTATCACAGAGACAAAGGACAAGTTTGTGAGATGCAGGGTACAGTACTGTAAAAATAGCCTAGGTGTGCAAGGAGGAGGAAGAGCAAAAAAAATGCAAAGAGCAAAGCAGAGTAGTAATTTCTGATCAATTTTGAGCTACTATGATAGTTTTCGGTCATCAAAAGACAATGACGGAAAAATATGAAATTTGTTTTGAGATTAAAAATGTACTTCTCCCTGAACTTTTTGATGGTACATAAAGGTGTCACGGGTAAGTCTACAAACAGAATAGCAGTCCATTTCGAGAACTATATGTTTTGAACAATGTGTTTTCTATTTTTTGGTGTATTGTTTACTGACTGCTTGATAGTGTATATCATTTTGATCACTTTGTCTATGATTTGAGAGCAGTGTTTGATTTTGAACACAGGTAAAACTGTTTTGAGGCGAAAGTTTAATTTTGCAAGAGGAATCAGAGGGTTTGTAAATAGTGCTTGAAGATGAGGTTTTGTGTTTAATGTTTTCAGAAAAAGGAGCAAGGTTTCAGAAATTGTGTTTTAGCAATTGAGAAAAACTGTAATAATATTTGAGTCTTCAGAGACTCAAAAATGCAGAAACCACAGATTTCCAAATGTTAAACAAGGGGCAATTCTTCTCTGTCCAGGCACCTTTATCCCTAAGCATGAAGGTTGTGTTGTTGAGAGCATTTCATTGGAAGATTGGAAAATGAAAGTAAGTCTGTGCTTTACAAGGGAAGGTCCGTATTAAAAAAGAAACATTTCTCTGCAGCTGCCTGTGAAGTGAATCATGAATCAGGTCGTTCTCACACTGCTGTGCGCTCTCCTGCTTGGAGTGAGTCTTACACACTCCGCAGGTAAGCTGATTTCTGTCTTTTATTCCACTTGCATCACATACACACAGATCAGTTACTAAAGCCGTTTACTTTACCCTTTAACCCTTTATATTGTTAACAAGTGTAAAAAATAATTATTTATAATAAAAATGCCTTTAGAGTTTTCCATTATATTTAATAATCTTTTTTTAAAAAGCTAATAATTGTTCCAAAAACAAAAATTTCAGTTTGAGGTCAATCTGACAGTTAAAACCCAAATTATTAATATTATAAAATATAAAAAATTAAAAGATCAGGAGTTCGTGTTTCATTATTGAAAGTATATGACCATGTATGAATCAAAGTATGAAATTTCTAAGCATTAAATGTACTGTAATGGATAATCTACTGTCTGTCCTTATTGAAAAAATAAACCCCAGTGTGATCAGTTTATCAGTCATTATACAAAAATGCAGTGATTTTGCAAGTATTAAAGCAATGGAAATAAAAACATAATCATATTTGTTGATGTTATTGATGAAAGTAAGTTATTGTAAAAAGTTACTGTCAAGCATATGCAATATGCATCATAATCTCTTAATGTGCGTGTGTGTGTGTGTTTTGGCATGAGGTTGATTTTCTAGTGACTACAGTGAGAACAATTGTCTTCTGCATCAATGTGTTTATTAACCCTTAAACTTAGCATTTATGTTGTTAAATATATAGGA
Organism: Abramis brama; assembly: GCF_963993115.1. Lineage (NCBI taxonomy): Eukaryota > Metazoa > Chordata > Actinopteri > Cypriniformes > Leuciscidae > Abramis > Abramis brama. Next base: position 27,423,348 of record NC_139967.1, on the reverse strand, counting down.
AATGGAGCGGGGCTTTCACAGCGATGTTTATGCAGAGGCAGACTGCTGAAATCAGTGAAGCCTGGAAACATTCATGCAGTTGCATTATTCCTACCAAGTGCCTCCTGCTCAAAGACCGAGATTATGTAAGTATGCTTTGACTTCTGTAATGTTTATAAATCATTATTTCTCCTAGATTCATTTTTGCAATATAATTAATGAACATTGTAATGCATGTCCTCTAAAATTATTTGTTTCTGATTTTTCCTCCTGCTGCTTAACTTAGACTGACTCTCACTGGAAAAGGAAAAGGAAAAGGAAAAGGAAAAGGAAAGGGGAAGGAAGATAGTTTAAAGGTGTGTTTGAATCCATATGAGAAGCAAGGACGGAGATTACTGGAGGGCAAAGGGTAAGAGATGCACCACTGTTATGCTACCACTTTCTGCATAACAACCAAGTATAATTATGTTTTGTATTATGTACTATATAATTAAATTCTGTGTCATTGTGCCATCATTCCTAGGATACAAAACAAAAAGCAAAAGAACAGAGGAAGAAAGGGGAAGAATTAGAAGTCTGATGACAAGGATGACTAGTGGAATTATTTTTCTTTCTGTTTTGTGATTTACAATAATTATGTGATGAAACTATAATGATACAGGCTAATTTTGATTGATGGCAGTAAATGTTTTGATCCCTAAGAAATGATGACCACCAACACTGTTTTGGATAAAGTTTGAATAGCTTGTGTCCAAAATTATTACTCTATTCACTTAGTTTTATAAATACATTTTATACAAACCTTTCTGATCCAGAGGTGTGATATAACCATGAAATGAAATAATTCCAATGTGTGTGATATAACCATGAACTAAAAATAATTCTAATGCTAATTTGATGTTATGTTTACTTAAGAGTATTACTATGAAACAATTAATATGTTTTGATGAAATAAGGACTTTGATTGTTCAGTCTCTCAGTAACTATATGAAATATTGTCTACTGTATAAAGTGTTCTGCAATCTACTCTGTCGCTCACTATTAATACAGATTTCAATCAACTGACAATATTCATTACAACAATGCAGTGCAGATTTTGTCATCTCGTGCTCTATAATGAATCACACTTCATAATGAAAAATAAAGAATTTGTGAATTGAACACTTTGACTGAGCCTGGTTTCTGTTTTTTCCCTCTATTTCTGTCACTTTATAGAGTTTGGGTTCCTTGCCTTTGGTTTGTTTACTATGGGACACTTAAGCAACATTACTGATTTAACTGCACTGGCACAATCGGATGAGAACAAAACTTGAACTGATTTAAGCTGCATAACAACACTTTTGTCTTCTGTAGAGCTGCTTAGCTGAACTGAACTTGTTTCATAATGAATGAATTTACACACTTATTGAACTGAGCTGAATTGAACTGAAAATGACTATTATCTTGCTGCTTTACAGCAAAACATGAAACTGTTTCTATTGTATAAAGCGCTATAAAAATAAATGTGATTTGACTGCTGAATAGTATTTAATGACTGAATAGTACATTCAACGCAGCCTCTGCAGAAAATACCTCAGAAAATCTTGTCCTGCTGTACACACACACACACACACACACACACACACACACACACACACACACACACACACACACACAAGGACACTGAGTATGTCATTTTAGACTGGGGAGGAAGAAGTTGTAATGAATGAGGACCAAACAGATGACGTAGTTAATATATAAATAAAATAATGTTAAACATAAACAATTTATGATTTACAATATATATCAGATGTAACATGTAAAAATAGTAAAGAAGTAAGACTGTTATGTGATTTACGCTTAAAACAGAAGCAAATAAATATTCCACTTATAATAAGAGAAACAAGTCAAATTGTAAAGACAAAGCAATAATGCACAATATGAGTTTATCAAAAAGTTTATCACAAAACTGTTTTACTTCCTTTTCTGTTGTATATTTTGACATAGATAATATTGTATATTTGTGAAATATGTAAACATGATGACACAACACTTAAAACACTTTTAAAAACCAATGAAAACTTTCATATATTCAGATATCATCTACACTTTTGTTAATTTGCCAGAAACTGGGTAAGATATGGGAAGAGTAGCTGGAACTCATGCATTATTAAAGCATAAAATAGAGAAATCCCAGAATGTCTAAGAATAATATAAAATGAAGCAAGTCAACTCATTTACTCACATTTGGTCAGCTAAGTGGTTTAAGGTGAAGACCCTCAAGCAGGGGCGTAGAATTTAGTAGGGACGCTAGGGACGTGTCCCTACCAATATCCAGTGACACTGATATGTCCCTAGCAATAATTTCGATCAAAACTTAAAATATATTTATATATAACCACTGTTTTCCGGTTGTGTCTTGTGGTTTTATGTATTAGGCTTATTTTATTTAATCAACATCTTAGATTAAAATCTCTTACAAGAGCGTGAGAAAAATGTACCAATTAATGGTACATGAGATAGGCTACTTGTGAGAGGCTCTTGTGTGAAGCGGCAATGCTCCTCCAAAGGAAACCTAGATGTGGTAAGCTAGGGAGAAATCAACAGTTATAGTGACAAAATGTCCACACAAAGATGGCAATATCTGAAATACTTGTCCTAAAAATGTAAAAATGCCTAAAGTTTTCTGTGATAGGCAGGGTTAGTGTAGGGGGATATAATATACAGTTTTATATCCTTGTTATCCTTGTTATTACTTGTTGAAATGAGAGGACTGTTTGATGAAGTTGAAACCCTTGTCATCCCAGTCTCATCAGCTGAGGCTGAAAGAAGTTTCAGTGCTCTTAGGAGACTGAAAACACGGCTCAGATCAATGGTCACAAGTGACACTTAACATTATTGCTGTGTGCCATGTCCAACAGGACAAACTGGACATTATTGATGTGAAACAAATATGCCAACAGTTCATTTCCGTTAAAGGGATAGTTCACTTAAAAATTAAAGTTCTGTCATCATTTACTCACCCTCAAGTTGTTTTAAACCTGTATGCATTTCTTTCTGCTGAACCAACATTCTTCAAAATATCTTCTTTTGTGTTCAGAAAAAGAAAGAAATTCATACAGGTCTGAAACAACTTGAGGGTGTGTAAATGATGACAGAATTTTCATTTTTGGATAAACTATCCCTTTTGACAGATGCAGCTTCTGGGGATGTCCCCGTCCCCACCAATTTCAAAATCAAACCTACGCCCTTGCCCTCAAGAGATTGAACAATGAAGACTGTGGCCGCTCTACTTGTTTTTATCAGTTTGGCTATTGTTGCTATCGAAGGTAATATTATTTTTGCTTATTTTAATATTTTACTAGCTCAACACAATCTATTACTTTGTTGTTTCAGACTAATCATTTTCATCATTTATTTCTATCATCCTCTAGGGCAGCCTGGGCTTGGAATCCAAAGATGTTTATGTCGGGGTCCTGGTGTAAAAATGGTGAAGCCAAAGCTGATAGAGAAGGTGGAAATTCACCCTGTTAGTCCATCTTGTGGACATCTGGAAGTTGTGTAAGTATATTGATTATTTATCTATCTATAGATTATTCATCAATTTCTAAAATATACATTAGGTGATTCTGGTTACACCTTATTTGGTTACACTTTATTTTAAGGTGTCATTGTTACAGCGTAATTATATATTTCACTGAGTAATATTAAGCAATTATTTATTACTTATTACTGTTATTACTATGGTAAGTACATGTAAAATCTGTAACAAGGACACTGTAAAATAAAGTGTTACCCTTTATTTTAAGATGACATTGTTACAGTGTAATTATACAAACAAGTACTGAGTAATGTATGGGTCTGAGCAAATATGGGCAGAACTTCAGAAATCCTTTTAAAGTGGCACAATGGCCTTCATCATCACAGTATGCTAATGCCTATAGTGCAAGGGATTTCATCAATATGCTGATTGAGGACTGTTGGGACACTCCAGGCACAGGATGGTTCTGTCGGGATCGAGAGACAGTCGTTGGACCTCAATGACACGTCTGTACCATTTGCTTCACAGGACATATGCTTTCAACTACATACTATTTATTTACTAGTGTGTTCTAATATGTAACTATGTCATGTTTAGTCTCATCTGACAGCTTATAAACTGAAATGAATGGTGGTGAACGTAATAGAGATAGTAAAGTATCCTAATGTACAATCTTGGTACTATTGGTTAAACATGCATTGAGGAGGATATGTTAATGTTCTTCTCCCCCTCTTGATCACCACACGTTTGCCTCATCTTTTGGTTTCCTGTCGGTCGGTTTCGGTGTTGGTATTCCACTCATGTTTAACAATGCTTTGCTCAGGGTATAAGAAAGAAAGGTAGCTGTTGATCTGAGAAAGGCTTTAACCCATTCCCGCACACCGGTGCGTAACCTCATACTATGATAAAGGCACAACAGTGCATTATTTGTTACAACTAAGTTTTCTATATAAACTTCTGTACAAATACATTGCAGATATGCTCACTAAATATAAACAGATAATCTAAACTTTTTAGAATTTAGAATTTTTAGAACTGAACTCAAATGGCACTGAGAATTGGGTAAGAGAGATGAAACCATGCTGATGGCCTGGGTCTGTGTTGGAGTAGTGAGTTTGGTGTGTGTTGTGGCAAAAACAATAATTAAACAATCATCATCACTGCATAAGAGAAACCGTTTTAATTTTCCTTGCTTTTATTTTGTGATTATTTTAATTCCTTTGTGTAAAGCACTTTGAATTGCCATAGTGTATGAAATTTGCTATATAAATAAACTTGCCTTGCCTTACAGAATGTTGCTCCATTCTACTGTCTGTATATTTAAACATGTAACTTAATAAATAACTTTGCCTGCTTTAAAGACTTTGAGAATCTTTCCTTTTATCACTGATGATGTTGAAAGCTAAAGTGATTATAACTTATAATACTTAAAAGAACTTAAAAGAACTATAACTTAAAATAATTATAAATTATAATAATGTTAAATCCTACGTTTTCTATCAGTTCTTAGAAAGACCTTTACCTTTAAAGAATAAGAGGTTAAAGAATAACAACAACTTTAATGGAGTCAGATTAATTACATTGGAGTCCGATAAATATTTGAATTATACACGTCATCCTTCAACTGCCTTTTGTTCTGATTATTGGTTCAAAATAGCAGCGTAAGCTTCCAGCCTTACAGTAATATTAATTACCTACATGCACTTATAGGGTGAAGGTTAGGATTAGGGCTTGGTTTAGAGTTAGTTACTTTTAATTATGCATAATTTGCTGTTATAACTACAGTAAGCAACTTTCATCAAAGGCTAAGAGTGATTCTTAAGTGCTGACTCAAGTGTCACTTAAGTGTTTTAAAGTAAGGACTACAATGATGTCAACCCATAATGGCCGCCCTTAACCTCTGAATCAACTAATAGTGAGCCTGCAAGGGTGACGTCACAGCAGCATGACAACAATTATGTAGTGTGTAATTATGATAAAATCATTTAATCAAGACACTGAAACATTTACTTAAAAAAAAAAAGAAGAAGAATTTGCATTGTGCAAAATTATCTCAAATTAGTGTTGATGCTACGGAATCCTATCTATTGATACATGTCTCCTCATTTATAGTTGGAGCAATGATGTGAACATGAGATACATCAATGGCTCCAACAACTCCAAAGCTTGTAATCCTCATAAAAGTGGCTTGCTTTTGTCGTATGGTTAACCAAATCATGCAAAATAAACTATGAACTCATGCACAAAAACATGAACCAGTGAAATTGTAACAGAGCAGGCTCCTGTACCGCTTCCTCTCCACCACCGGAGGGATCCGTCTCCGGAATATTTAACACCTTCATGAACTCAATATCCCATCATACCTCTTACCTGGGACTGATTGCATTACACACCTGCACCTCATTCACACACACATAAAAGCCACTTCCACACTCCACTTCTCTGCGAAGTATTGCATTGCCCCGGCTTTCAATTCCAAGTGTTTATCTCTGTGTTTGCTGATCTGATTATTGACCTAGGACTGTGTACCCCAACCTCTGATCGTTCTCTGCCTGCCTTGACCCGGATTGCTTATTGGACTTTGCCTTTTGCTGCCTGCCCTGACTTCTGCCTGTGACCTCGTTCTGCTCTGTGTTCTCTCCGTTGATCTGTTTGCTGTTGATTTACCCTGCCTGTTGACCACTCTAATAAAAAGCTGCAAATGGATCCCTCAGCGTCTGCGACATCATTACAGAATACTTCACCACTCTCCGATCCAGCAGCGGTCATACAGTTATCCACGGAACTTACGACCCAAGCCTCACGTCTTGATGTGCATCATCAACAACTGAGCCATCTGACTTCTCTCACTGAGAAACTTGTACAGGGTCTGCAAGAGCTCTGTACAGCTATAGGGAACGCTCCCCCTGTTCCTGCCACACCATTGCAAGATGTTTCTCCACCAGCAGCGAGCCCTTCAATCAATCCTCGGCTTGCTTTCCCTGAGAAATTTGATGGTGACACCGCAAAATGCAAAGGCTTCTTGCTTCAATGCACCCTCTTCGTGGATCAGCAACCCTCACTCTATACCACTAACGCGAGCCGTATAGCGTTTGTCTGCTCACTGCTCACGGGTCGAGCATTGGAATGGGCTACCGCGGTCTGGAGACCAGATGGGTCATCATTCTCCACCTTCGGTGAATTCCTCCAGCAGTTTCGTCACGTTTTCGAACATCCCACTGAGGGAGGAAGTGCTGGAGAACAACTGTTAACTCTCTCTCAGGGAAGAAGAACGACGGCTGAATATGCTCTCACCTTTCGTACACTCGCTGCCCAAACCAACTGGGTAGAAGATACCTTGAAAACCCTCTTCAGGAAGGGATTAACCATCGAACTCCAGTCTGAATTAGCCTGCCGGGATGAGGGGAGAAATCTGAATGAATACATCGATCTAGCAATTCAAGTTGATAATCTAATCCGTTCTAGACGCTCAGCTCGAGTCCCACTGCGCTATCATCAGGAAACGCCCACCTTGCACGAGCCCATGCAAATCGGCTTCACACACCTCACACCCGAAGAACGAGAACGCAGGATGCAGAACCGTTTATGCCTGTATTGCGGTCAGCCCGGACACATGAAGTTCGCCTGGCCAACTCGTCCCTCTTCTAACACCCCATCGGTGAGTTACTGTGCTAAAGCCAACACCACTACATCCAGTTTCACTCTACCAGTTCGTCTAGTTATTCAGAATGAAGTTATCAGTACCACCGCTCTGATAGACTCAGGAGCTGCTGGGAACTTCATTTCTCACAAGTTCGCTGTTCAGTGCAAACTCAAATTAAATCCTTGTCATTCTTCTTTAGCAGTGGAGGCGCTAGATGGTCGACCCCTCGGAGAGGGAAAAATTCACAACATCACTGAAGAAGTCAAATTGCACATCGGATCACTACACTCAGAAAATATCAGATTCTACGTCATCCAGTCCCCTCATCACTCCGTCATCCTTGGTCTTCCTTGGTTACGAAGCCACAATCCGCACATCTCTTGGAGGGAGGGTCAGATCACTCAATGGGGAACCACCTGCCAGAACCACTGTCTATCCAGAGTCACTCGTGTTTCCTTTCAAAGTCCGGATACCCCCACGTCAGATCCAGAAGAACCGACAATACCACCTGATTATGCAGACCTCATCGAAGCCTTCAGTAAGAAAAAAGCCTCTCAACTTCCAGAACATCGCCCAAGTGACTGTGCCATCGACCTCCTTCCCGGCGCTTCTCCTCCTCGGGGAAGAATATTCCCCCTGTCCAGGCCTGAATCCGAGGCCATGAAACGCTACATTGATGAGGAGTTAGCCAAAGGTTTCATCAGACCCTCAACCTCACCGGCAGCCGCCGGATTCTTCGTGAAAAAGAAAGACTGAGGGTTACGACCCTGTATCGACTACCGAGGGTTGAACGACAACACTGTGAAGTTCAGGTATCCCTTGCCTCTTGTTCCTGCCGCCCTAGAACAGCTCCGCCAAGCCAAGTATTTCACCAAACTGGATCTGCGCAACGCTTACAACCTGATTCGCTTCCGTGAGGGGGACGAGTGGAAGACTGCCTTCTCTACCACTAGTGGGCACTACGAGTACTTGGTCATGCCTTTCGGGCTGTCAAACAGTCCTTCAGTTTTCCAGGCTTTCATGAACGACATCTTTCGGGACATGCTGGATAAATGGGTGATTGTATACATCGATGACATCCTAATTTACTCAAGCTCTATGGAGGAGCACATCCAACAGGTCAGGTTGGTCTTGGATCGCCTGATTCAATACCAACTCTACGCCAAAGCCGAGAAATGTGAGTTTCATCAAACAAGCACATCTTTCCTGGGATACATCATCAGCCATGAGGGGGTAGCCATGGACGAGAAAAAGGTCAAGGGGGTTCTGGATTGGCCCTTACCTCAAACCGTCAAGGAACTTCAACGGTTCTTGGGCTTCGCCAACTTCTACAGGGGGTTTATAAGAAATTTCAGCATTATTGCCGCTCCATTAACCGCCATGACTAAGCGTCACACTGCTCGTCTGAATTGGTCAACTGAGGCACATCAAGCATTCCAGGAACTGAAGACTCGTTTCACGTCCGCACCAATTATCCGTCATCCAGATCCAGAACGCCCATTCATCGTGGAGGTAGATGCCTCCAACACAGGGGTAGGGGCAATATTATCTCAACGACAAGGCAATCCAGCCAAGATGTACCCCTGTGCTTACTTCTCCCGCAAACTCACCCCGGCTGAACGTAACTACGACGTGGGTAATCGTGAACTACTCGCCATGAAGTTAGCACTGGAGGAGTGGCGCCACTGGCTGGAGGGAGCAAGTCAACCCTTCATAATTCTCACTGACCACAAAAACCTCGAATATCTCCACTCAGCCAAACGTCTCAATCCCCGGCAAGCTAGGTGGGCCTTATTCTTCACCAGATTTCATTTCACTGTGACATATCGACCTGGCACCAAGAACACCAAAGCAGACGCTCTCTCATGTCAAACAGAAGAGACAGTTCAAACCCCTACTCACGAGAATATCATTCACGCTAACCTGCTAATAGCCCCAGTTCAATGGGACATTATCACGGAGATCCAACAAGCCAACCTTCAAGTAAGACCACCTCCTGAATGCCCAGCTAATCTCCTCTTCGTTCCAGATTCTCTTCGTCTTCGACTCCTCGAGCAAGTTCACTCCTCACCCAGTTCCGGTCATCCCGGGATCACTGCTACCACCCACTTGCTCCAAAATCGTTTCTGGTGGTCCACTTTGCTGACTGATACCACCAAATACGTTCAGGACTGTACCAACTGCAACACATCCAAATCACTCAGACGATTGCCTGCTGGACTCTTAACACCTCTGCCGACACCCCGCCGCCCCTGGTCCCACATTGCCATTGACTTTATCACTGATCTTCCCAACTCCCAAGGACACACTACCATACTCACCATAGTCGATCGATTCTCCAAGGCCTGCCGTCTAATACCCTTACCCAAACTTCCCACTGCACTCGAAACAGCTGAACTCCTCTGCAACCAAGTATTCCGCTTTTATGGTCTGCCCGAAGATATAGTTTCAGATCGGGGACCTCAGTTTACCTCCAGGGTTTGGACCGCATTCTTCAAGCATCTCAATATCAACATCAGTCTCACCTCTGGGTACCATCCTCAATCCAACGGGCAAACCGAACGTCTGAATCAGGACGTCATTCGCTTCCTTCGTTCCTACTGTCAAAAACAACAAGCAGAATGGAGTAGATACTTGTTTTGGGCCGAATATGCCCAGAATTCGCTGGTCAAACCCGCCACAGGCATTACTCCCTTTAAATGTATCCTGGGCTTTCAACCTCCTCTGTTCCCCTGGTCAGGTGAACCCACTGAGCTACCATCAGTCACTGAGTGGCTACACAAGAGCGAGGAGGTTTGGGATCAGGCTCACACTCACCTACTTCACGCTATCAGACGACAAGAGCAACAGGCTAACCGCCACCGTCGTCCAGCTCCCGAGTATAACGTCGGCCAGTGGGTTTGGCTGTCCACCAGAGACCTAAGACTCCGACTTCCATGCCGCAAACTCAGTCCCAGGTATGTTGGTCCGTTTCAAATTGTAAGACAAATTTCTCCGGTATCATTTCGATTAGACCTGCCCACTAATTATCGTATTTCTCCCACGTTCCATGTATCTCTTCTGAAACCTGCCGGTGGTCCGAGAGGAGAGCCGGAGGAGGGAGCCACATCTCAGACTCCCCCACCTATCCTGGTCGACGGCGAGGAGGTGTATCGTGTGCACAAGTTGCTTGACTCCAGACGCCGGGGCAACATTCTCCAGTATCTGGTCGACTGGGAGGGGTTCGGTCCGGAGGAGCGATCCTGGGTCAACTCTGGAGATATCCTTGACCCCACTCTAACTGAGGAGTTTCACCGGATGCACCCGGGAAAACCGGCCCCTCGACCTCGTGGAAGACCCCGGCGTCAGTTGCCTCCTCGCGTCAGGAGCCGCTCGCAGGGGGAGGGCTCTGTAATGGAGCAGGCTCCTGTACCGCTTCCTCTCCACCACCGGAGGGATCCGTCTCCGGAATATTTAACACCTTCATGAACTCAATATCCCATCATACCTCTTACCTGGGACTGATTGCATTACACACCTGCACTGCACTGATTACACACACACCTGCACCTCATTCACACACACATAAAAGCCACTTCCACACTCCACTTCTCTGCGAAGTATTGCATTGCCCCGGCTTTCAATTCCAAGCGTTTATCTCTGTGTTTGCTGATCTGATTATTGACCTAGGACTGTGTACCCCGACCTCTGATCGTTCTCTGCCTGCCTTGACCCGGATTGCTTATTGGACTTTGCCTTTTGCTGCCTGCCCTGACTTCTGCCTGTGACCTCGTTCTGCTCTGTGTTCTCTCCGTTGATCTGTTTGCTGTTGATTTACCCTGCCTGTTGACCACTCTAATAAAAAGCTGCAAATGGATCCCTCAGCGTCTGCGACATCATTACAGAAATATTAATAACTGATTCTTTTTAATCTTTTCTTTTTCCTGTGAGCATTTTTGTTTTTCTAAAAACCTTTAGCTGTAGTTTTTTTTACATTTTATCCCCATGTGAAAAACAGCCTGTAAATCATATTGAGTTTGTACAGTATGTGTTTGGACTGCAATGGCAAAATGTAAACAGGAGATCAGGAAAGCAGCCAGTTAATTTTTTCCACATCATTTAATACTTGGAAACAGGGCCATCCTTAGGATGGTGCAACTGGTGCGACCGTACCGGGCCCCCGCGATTTAGTTGGCCTCTCGGCAAACAGACAGAAGGGGACCCTGCTTTCTCTAATTAGTACTTGGCCCCACCCCATGCTTGAGACGGCACTGCGTGCAAATATTTGTTTAACATTTTGAAACATTTTCCAAAAAAAAAAAAAAAAAAAATTTGATTTATTAAAAAAGTAGTAATAATAAGT